>NC_140167.1:160972275-160990025 GCF_963971535.1 Notolepis coatsorum | reverse complement strand
GTCTTGTTTACATCAGGGTCCCCCATTTTCAATTCATCAGGACATATATGACATACAGATAGACAGTACTGCTACATCTATACATTTATGACATACCAGATTTGCAAATACAGTACTGTTTGTGATACAAAAAGACCCATAATAGTGATTATTTAAGTTAAGTTTTGCCATAATCATATATTTTTCCATAATCAGGTAGCTGAACAACATTGTAAAAAAAAATTCTATTCTATGAATCATTTTCGGCCTTTCGGCATTTGGTTTTCGGCCAACTGTTTCCTATTTTCGGTATCGGTTTCGGCCAAGAATTTCCCATTCGGTGCATCCCTAGCTATTACTACTACTACTGCTACTACTGCTGCTACTACTGCTACTACTGCTACTACTGCTACTACTGCTACTACTGTGTCTGAAATGTACGAGACCAGTTTCCTCTGGTTGATTGGGGAAGCTGCTTTAGAAGGACATCAGATATTATATATCTCTATAGGTGCACGATAGCAAGACCAGTGAGACCTGCTACAATGGTTGTTATTGGAGGAAGTTCACCATCGATGTTCTTTTGTTGTATGATTTGTTCAGGAGATGTTCTTAGGAGGAGCCTTGTGTCCAGGAGATGTTCTCTACATGCATGAGGACTAGGGGTGGGAATCACCAGAGGCCTCACGATACGATAGTATTGCGATAAAAAATATATTGCGATATTAATATTGCGATATATTGCGATTTATTACCTTTTTTCAACTGCAAAGTAAATCTTTGTCAACATGTTTTATCTAATAAAATAATGTTTTCATTTCATTACATGCATGAGGAGCCTTGTGTATGCACCATCCTCATAGTCCACATCTCGGCACCATCTATATTCTATAACATGATGCTTTTGACAAAAGCCCTGAAGAGGGAGAACTTGGTGCAGTAGATTTATCAGACTGCAGATTCAGATACGCTTGTTACATATGTTCCATGTGTTGTCTCTTTCTGGAAAGAACATTCATTCTGCTGAAGTCATCAACATCCTTGATGTTTGTCCCATTTATGCAAAAAAAAACAATTTGTCCCAAAAAAAAAACACTCTAACACTAACCTTGGCTTACTGTCATGCACTCACTTGTCCTAATATACTAACCTACACTGTAGCACTCAACACTTTGATGAACATTGTTACTCAGCTCATAGAGTTGTACCCTTCCACCTGCTGTTGTACAACACTTGTAAGTCGCTTTGGATAAAAGCGTCAGCTAAATGACAAAATGTAAATATGAATGTAAATTTACATTTAGTCATTTAGCTAAACGCATTTATCCAAAGCGACTTACGAATTGTCAGCCAGATGGGTACATCTCTGGCAACTAAGGTCAGTGGCATTGTTCGTCAAACAAGTGTTGAACTTGAATGCATTAAATTCATTGATTGAATCGGGTGGATGAGTAGGGGGTGGGTCCTCCTCGTTGGTGATCACGTTTCCCCTTCTCTTTGTATCTTGTACAAGTCCTGCCTTAATGGCAGGTTATTCAAGTGAGATGGGAAGTAGGTGAGCAGATGTTATTATGCTCTGTGATTAAGGTGACATCATCTGCATAGTCGAGGTCACTTAAATATGAAATGACTCTATACCTGCTGTCTACTGATTCTATGGGATCAGCTTAACCCTTTCACTGCCACACTACAGAAGGTTAACCGCCTGTAGTGTGATAGTAAAGGGTTAACCTTCTGTAATGTGGCAGTGAAAGGGTTAACAAAGCCACCCATTCATCGGAGTGGAGCAGGGCGTGTTTAATAGTTCCCAACTAATCACCTTAAGCACTGCTCAATGTCTGAAAGAGATGCTTATCAAGATGGCTCACCGGAGAAAGACGGACAGAAATAGTCCCCGGGCGTGGGGGGGATTGTACTACGATACGAATAGGGGCTTCTGATCTCGGATCACTTATCGAGCCACTCTCCAGTCTCTTGCGCATTCTAAATGATAAAGTTACACAGATCCTGGGTCAGCTGTAGGGCCGTCCCGACAAGAGAGCCGTAGTCGGGATGAGTCGGTGGCAGCCGGGACATAATGATTAACACACGACTTCTGCAATGAAAACACATTATAGATAGGGATGTTCGATATTGGCTTTTTTACCGATATACCGATATTGTCCAACTCTTAATTTCCGATACCGATATCAACCGATACCGATATATGCAGGGTTTCCCCCGCCAAAAAATGGAATAATTTCAGGTAATTAACATTACATATCTCTTGTTGTGTAATTAACACAACATTATGCATACTTTGACAATAATTAAAAAGAATAATTTAATTTGTTCTTACTTGCTTGCCTGGGTAAATAAAGGTTAAATAAATGTAAAACAAAATAAAAAAGATCTTTTTTGAAAACCGATACAGATATTTTCCGATATATATATTTGTATGCCAATATCGGCCGATAATATCGGTAGGCCGATAATATCGGACATCCCTAATTATAGATCATGTGTTTTATCTAATAAGAGAACGTTTTCAGTCTGTTCACCTCGTTCCAATAATTTCCTATTGCAGTAAAAATGGGACTGTCGAGCAATCCTGTGTTTAACTGGTGTTACTTGGCGCCGTTTTATTGATAATGTGTCACAAGGGGAAGTATGACGGTATATCGCAGTATTGATTTTCTAGCCCCCCTATGATTTGGCCACATCTTTGTTTGGCTGAACACGGGTCTCAGTTTCCATCCATGACCCCCCCCCCCCCCCTCTTTCCCTCAGCTGACCGCGTTACTGTGATACTAGATACAGCACTGAAAATGGCAACCAAAAAGAGCTTCTTTGACCTCCCCCAGGATAGACGGAGAGAGAGAGGAGAATGAAGGAGAGGATGGAGAGGGGCTGAGGAGGAGGGACAGACGGAGAGAGAGAGGAGGAGAATGAAGGAGGAGAGGATTGAGGGGCTGAGGAGGAGGGAGAGAGAGAGAGAGGGGCTGAGGAGGGAGAGGGGAGAGGAGGAGGGAGAGAGGGGCTGAGGAGGAGGAGGAGGAGGAGGAGGAGGAGGGACAGACACAGACACGGGGGAAATGAGAGCACAGCCATAGTTGGCAGAACGTCAGTTTTGTTGAGCTCACACTGCAGGACACCTGCCAGAGACCTCGATACGCAGTGAGGCTGCAGTGTAGAGACCATCACGCACACGCACATGCACACTCACACACGCACGCACACATGCACGACGCACGCACACACACAGCTCCAAGGAGTCGTCAGCTCAGCTCTCTATATGGGTTCTGCAGATGCTTGCCTCACTAGCCTCCTTCCCAACTGGTCCCATTAGAGGTCTCCTATATCAGAACTACGTCACTGCGACGTGTTCCTCCTAGCGACGACGTCTTGCCCGGCCTGCTTTACCGTATTTTAACGTGTTTTTCATTTTAGGGCCTCGAGCAACTCTGTTGTTTAAAAAAAACGTGCTTCATAAATACAGTTGACTTAACTTCCTCTTCCGTGACCTTCGGCCTTCTCGGTTTCCCTCCAGAGAGCGGAGGTGAAATGTAGCCGACCGTCCGCTCTGACGCCTCGTCTCTGTGTCTCGGTGCGCGGGGGTTGCCTCTCTGTGCGTAGGATACGAGGTTCTTGACGTACCAGGCGGTCGCCTCTCGATGTGTAGGATACGAGGTTCTTGACGGACCAGGCGGTCGCCTCTCCATGTGTAGGATACAAGGTTCTTAATGTACCAGGCGGTCCTCTCCATGTGTAGGATACAAGGTTCTTAATTAGAGTTGTTCCGATACCGATACGAGTATCGGAAAAGCCGCCGATACTGGCTAAAATGCTGGTATCGGTATCGGCGAGTACCCTCTAATGCTGCGCTCCGATACCATATGACGTAATTTATCAACAACACTGTGGTCTGTTGAGTAAGCATTATAAAACAAACGTGTGCTTAATCGATTAAAGTGTCAATGCCATTTGTCATTTTAACAGCAGATACTTTCTTAAATGTCATCGTCCCCACAGAGCGGTGTTGACGGAGAGCTCATGGGTTCGCTTGGTGGCTGGTGTTATTACTATTAGCATTGAACAGCTAACCGAAAGCTAGCTTTAACATTACCTTGGCTAAAGTTGGGGCTATTCATATAATCCAGCAATAATGGCTGCAGACCTGCAAGCAAAGTACAGCAAGTTGGCAAAGGAGTATTCCAAGTTAAATCACAATGTCACCAGTAACGTTACAGTCTTCTATGGTCTTCCCATATACCGGTAGCTCATCTAACGGTAACGTCGTCATTGCACAATTGCACGTCGCGTACACAATTAATGACATGTTGCGGACAGCCATATCGGCGACAATGTTTAGCTTTTAGTGCCAAATGATAAGAGTCTGAGGCGGAGTCTCAAAAGAGAATGTTGAATATTTATTGTGCAAAAATCACAACAGCTGCGACTGCTACTGAACGGAGCCTTGTAGACAGACTGAGTAGGGTATATCTGCAGAGCCAGTGGGTAGCGAGTGCAGCAACGTATAATGTCCGTGTGGATCATTGGAGTAAGGGTATATCTGCAGTGCTGAAGCCCCATACTCATTGATTAATGATACTAATACAAATCTATACAATCACCTGTTGTTGAATAAATACCATTACTTTCTAGTTATGACTAAAAAACAGTATATATAAAACAGTATTTGTTAAAAAAAAAAAAAAAATATTATATTTAGAAAAAATTTATATAATATCGTTTTTTTTTTTTTATGTATGCACTGGTATCGGATAAATATCGGTATCGGCCGATACCCAAAGCTTAGGTATCGGAATCGGATCGGAAAGGAAAAAATGGTATCGGAACATCTCTATTCTTAATGTACCAGGCGGTCCTCTCTATGTTTAGGATACAAGGTTCTTAACGTACCAGGCGGTCCTCTCTGTGTAGGATACAAGGTTCTTAACGTACCAGGCGGTCCTCTCTATGTGTAGGATACAAGGTTCTTAGCGTACCAGGCGGTCCTCTTTATGTAGGATACAAGGTTCTTAACGTACCAGGCGGTCCTCTTTATGTAGGATACAAGGTTCTTAACGTACCAGGCGGTCCTCTTTATGTGTAGGATACAAGGTTCTTAACGTAACAGGCGGTCCTCTCTATGTTTAGGATACGAGGTTCTTAACGTACCAGGCGGTCCTCTCTATGTGTAGGATACAAGGTTCTTAACGTAACAGGCGGTCCTCTTTATGTAGGATACAAGGTTCTTAACGTACCAGGCGGTCCTCTCTATGTGTAGGATACAAGGTTCTTAACGTACCAGGCGGTCCTCTCTATGTGTAGGATACAAGGTTCTTAACGTAACAGGCGGTCCTCTCTATGTTTAGGATACGAGGTTCTTAACGTACCAGGCGTTCCTCTCTATGTGTAGGATACAAGGTTCTTAACGTACCAGGCGGTCCTCTCTATGTGTAGGATACAAGGTTCTTAACGTACCAGGCGGTCCTCTCTATGTGTAGGATACAAGGTTCTTAACGTAACAGGCGGTCCTCTCTATGTTTAGGATACGAGGTTCTTAACGTACCAGGCGTTCCTCTCTATGTGTAGGATACAAGGTTCTTAACGTAACAGGCGGTCCTCTTTATGTAGGATACAAGGTTCTTAACGTACCAGGCGGTCCTCTCTATGTGTAGGATACAAGGTTCTTAACGTACCAGGCGGTCCTCTCTATGTGTAGGATACAAGGTTCTTAACGTACCAGGTGGTCCTTTCTATGTGTAGGATACAAGGTTCTTAACGTACCAGGCGGTCCTCTCTGTGTAGGATACGAGGTTCTTAACGTACCAGGCGGTCCTCTCTATGTTTAGGATACGAGGTTCTTAACGTACCAGGCGTTCCTCTCTATGTGTAGGATACAAGGTTCTTAACGTAACAGGCGGTCCTCTTTATGTAGGATACAAGGTTCTTAACGTACCAGGCGGTCCTCTCTATGTGTAGGATACAAGGTTCTTAACGTACCAGGCGGTCCTCTCTATGTGTAGGATACAAGGTTCTTAACGTACCAGGTGGTCCTTTCTATGTGTAGGATACAAGGTTCTTAACGTACCAGGCGGTCCTCTCTGTGTAGGATACGAGGTTCTTAACGTACCAGGCGGTCCTCTCTATGTGTAGGATACGAGGTTCTTGACGTACCAGCGCGGGGGGGGCGAGTTTGTGCGAGGCACGAGGTGGAACCAGAGAGATGGAGATAATCTGAACACACACGGCGAGGGTCCTTCAGTGATGGATGTAACAGAGAACAGCAGTCTGTTTACTCACACTGACTGAGGACCTTAAATGTAGTGTTGTCACGATACTGGAATTTCGACTTCGATACGATACCTTGAAAAGTATCGATACTTCGATATTATTTCGATATCAAAAAAAATAATATATATATATATATATTTTTTTTTAAACAAATTTAGCTTCAAATTTAGCTTCTCTCTGGTACTATAAGAGAAGATAAATATAACAATTTTAAAACCCTTTGTTTATCTTTAGATCACACATTTAAAAATAACTGTTCATCTCACTTCAATCATTTTTATTGCAAATGCAGAACATGGTATTTTCTCAAGCAGACGGATGTAAACACTGTAATCTGTGTTGCATGTACCTGACAAACTGAACTGTTTGTATTAGTTAGTAACCGTTTCGATTTTTATTTAAAGATAACGAGAGAGAGAGAGAGAGAGAGAGAGGTAGTGGTAGTTAGAGAGAGAGAGAGAGAGAGGTAGAGGTAGATGGAGAGAGGCTATGCTCGGAGCATGTTAGTAACGTTACATTTTCAACAAGATTGCTGCTATTTAAACACTTGATGGAAACGGGGTAACGTTAACCTTATGTCGACTGTAGTATTGTATGACCTCGACATAACGTTTAAACGTTAACGTTACTCCGTTTCCATGCAGTATTTATAAAAGTGGCCAGCTAAGCTAACGGAGCTAACGGCTAGCAGTAGAGAGAGAGAGAGGCTATGCTCGGAGAATTTTAGTAACGTTACATTTTCAACAAGATTGCTGCTATTTAAACACTTGATGGAAACGGGGTAACATTAACCTTATGTCGACTGTAGCAGGGTTCGAAATTAATGGGGGCTTGGGGCATAATGCCCTTGAAAATGGACAAAATGCCCTCGAAAATCAGTTAAGGGGGGCACAAAATGCCCCGACAGTTTACTAATTATATATATATATTTATCCGGTAATGGCGCGTCTGTGTATCGTACGGTTCAGATGACGCGCATATAAAAAAAAATCATTTGGCGGAGGTGAGCACTGGCTGCTGAGCCAGGTGCTAGTCAGTTTGTGTACAAATGGCAAGCACAATCTAAATCAATCTTCATTACGACTTTAAAAACATAGCCATTAACATTACATAGGCATACACACATCTTGCCATAGCGTTAGCAGTTTGTACAACACAACGCACGTTTTAACTATAGAATCAGCCCGCGAGGTAATACAGTCAACGAAATGTTACCGTAGCTACTAGCTAGCAGAGGAGGAAATGGGAGTCTGAGAGGCGGGGTGTTTAAAGACAATGATAGGCGTTTATTCAACATCCAAGAAGGCTAACATACAACTGTGTTTTACTAACTCCAACCGGGACTATTGCCGCTTTCCCACTGCATGCCATCACCTCCTAACGTTACCGGAGCTACCGGAGCTGATAATAACATTGCCTGAGCTGAAGGTGCGTGACACTAAAATGTCCGTGGGGATCCGGCACCAACCCATAGATAGTTCCAACTCACCGAATTACGTAATCCACCACAGTTGCACTCAATATTTAAATAATGTTAGTCTAAATAAATGTAGACAGATACATAATAATTTCAAGCAGAACACAAATCTTTCCATTAAGAACTGACAATCAGGGAATTTAAACATGGTTGACATTGTTTTTTTGTGTTTATATTAAAGAAAGGAAAGTCTAGTGCTGGCTGAGCATATTGTTTGTTTGCACTAAGTTAATACTACAAATGTAGCCTATATTTTTCAGTCAGTTCGGTCTTTGTGTGCCAAACATTATTTAAGGCTGTAAACACTGTAACACTGTAAACTTTTTTATTTTTTTTTAATAAATGAGAAGCATGTTTAGATTTGAGTGTTTTTTTATAAAAATTTACGTATATCGAACCGAACTGAAAACCGTGACCCCAAAACCGTGATACGAACCGAACCGTCCATTTTGTGAACCGTCCCACCCCTACCGTTTATCATAAAAATTCAGTGCCCCCGAAATACAAAAAAAAGCCCCCAAAAATCAATTAAGGGGGGCAAAAAAAGCCCTTGAAATTTTATTTTATTTCTAACCCTGGACTGTAGTATTGTATGACCTCGACATAACGTTTAAACGTTAACGTTACTCCGTTTCCATGCAGTAATTATAAAAGTAGCCAGCTAAGCTAACGGAGATAGCAGTAGCTAACGTTAGCTGGTAGCTGTAATGTTACAACGAATCAGCTGTTGATATTATGCGCCATCAGTAGACAACGTATCATGTATTAAACTAGAGTTAATGGTTTAATGCTTCAGTCACAGTGACGTTGAAAGAGCAGCTGTCACGAACCTCTTTCATTTCTTTATGGAGATCGGCGCTGGCACTGCTCTAACACCGCTTGCAAATAGCATTGGGGCAGCTTTAGCTTGTCATTTGTTGTTTACTTGAAACCCGAAGTACCTCCAAACAGCACTTCTGCTGTTTTCTTTATCCACAAGCACAAGTTGCAGAGGCTCTGCATTTACCATCTTCAGCTCAAATGTTTGTTTACTAACTGAAGACGGCTATCTGTGAGGGGGAGGGCTGGACTCGGAGGAGCCGGGGGGGCAAGCGCGCTGAGCGCTCTGAACAGCGCGTCAACAACTTGCGGTAGAACACTCGCCAGCTGGTACCGATACTGCAGAAAGTATCGGTACTTCGGGAAATGAGTATCGAAGCCGTTTTAAATATTCAGTATCGATATGTATCGATACTTCGATATTTTTGACAACACTACTTAAATGGAGCCCCCATGACATGCTGTGGTTAGTTAATGGATCTGTCGACGGGGAGAGACTGAGGATAGTAGAGTTAGAGACTGAGGACAGTAGAGACTGAGGACAGTAGAGACTGAGGATAGTAGAGACTGAGGATAGTAGAGACTAGGGGTGGACGGTATGGTCTAAAATGTATATCACGGTATAATTTGAAGCATAGACGGTAACGGTATATATCACGGTATCAGTGTTTCCGTTAGAATAATTTTTTTTGCCTGATAGGCAGGCTATATAAAGAATGACATCCTCAAGGCATGTAGATTTATAATATTTTAACTTAAAACTAGGCTACTTTTGCGTATAAAGTCATTATATTCCAAATAAAATATGCTGGATTTTGCTAGAAGCATATGTAGCTGCAGAGCCGCAGAACCATGGGCGCTTTCAGGAGCCATTGGCAATTCAGCCGTTGGGTGGGGGGGCGCTGTTGAGCGGGCCTGTGACCAGACCTAAAAGCGCCCATGGTTCTGCGGCTCTGCAGCTACATGCTATTCGCAACTCCACTGCTGCAGCCGTCCTCCCGCTGCAGCCGTCGTTATCATATCATCACTACACACATATCATAATGTTTACAGCAAACTGTAGTTGATCACCAGGTATGTTTTATTCACGTAGAATAATTCATATAAGAAAAACGATAGGGAAATCCCTTACCTTTCTCCACTGGTTAAAAATGCCAGGAACTGAAATTGAAACTTGCTGTGCGCCGCGGTGATATGTGTTTATTATGAAATGACAATTGCGTGTTGACACGCCCACTGCGCGAAGCCTCCTAAATAGCTTTTTCCAGTTTGCACATATCTATTATCTATGACTAATTTTATCTATTTTTAGGGGCAAATGCGATTGAAATAGTCGCGCTGTGGTTACATGACGTCATTGCTCTTTTAGAGCTGCTCTACCGGTTACACGGTATAGTCAAAATCCATACCGTAGAGCAAATTCATACCGCTTATACCGTATACCGTTTATACCGTCCACCCCTAGTAGAGACTGAGGAGGACAGGAGAGACTGAAGACGGGAGAGAATGAGGATAGTATGGGGAGACTATCAGACTTACTACAGTAAGTCTAGACTACAGACTAGTGATGCACGATATATCGGCCGCCGATATAATATTGGCCGATATGGCTGTTTTTTTACACATCGGTATAGGGCTGACCTTCAAAGCTTTTTTTTGGCAATCGAAGCTTCGGGGCCGAGCTTCGATTTAAATTCGAAGCTTCGAAGAAGAAAAAAATATATATATATATCGTTGCGGGACTCGAGACACACACCGTGGATATGGATCGCTGCCATAACTCAATAATCGTGTATTAGTATTATAAAAACTGGAAATGGATCTACTCGATCCCCATCAAATAACTGGGATCTTTTTGCTCCAGTGTCCTCGCCCAACAGTAAGAGGAAGCTGACGTTATTTTCAGCGTGAGTGCTTATTATTATCCATACAAACTGCTCTGATCTATATATCACCCATACTACATGAAGCATTTAACGACAATCACGGAATTATAAACGACCCCCCCCCCCCGTTCACCCGCGCATGACGCAGGTGCAGCAGCAGGCAACTGCACCTCCTCATCCATCACGCTCAACATAGGGGCCCCCCAGGGCTGTGTTCTGAGCCCCCTCCTCTACTCCCTGTACACACATGACTGCGTGGCACAGTGGAACAACAACACAATCATCAAATTTGCTGATGACACAGTAGTGGTGGGCCTGATCTCTGCCAACGACGAGAGGGCCTACCTGGAAGAGGTAGATAATCTGTCACAGTGGTGTCAGGAGAACTGCCTCTCCCTGAACGTCAGCAAAACAAAAGAGATGATTGTGGACTTCAGGAGGTCGGGGGTCAAGGACTACAGCCCCCTCAGCATCGACGGGGCACCGGTTGAGAGAGTGAACAGTTTCAAGTACCTCGGAGCCTACATATCCGAGGACTTGACATGGACCACACACATTGACAGTGTTGTGAAGAAGGCACGACAACGCCTCTACTTCCTCAGGCGCCTAAGGAAGTTCCAAGTCAGTCAGAAGATCCTTAGGAACTTCTACTCATGTACAATCGAGAGCATCCTGACTGGCAACATCACCTCCTGGTTTGGGAATAGCACTGCACAAGACCGTAGCAGACTACAAAGAGTGACACGTTCAGCCGAACGCACAATTGGAGGGGGGCTTCCCACCTTCCAGAACATTTACAACAAGCGGTGCAGGGGGAAGGCTAAGAGAATCATCAAGGACTCCAGCCACCCGAACAACTGCCTCTTTGAACTGCTGCGGTCAGGCAAGCGATACCGGAGTCTTAAGGCGAGCACAGAAAGACTCAGAAGGAGCTTCTATCCCCAGGCCATCAGGCTGCTCAACGAACAATAAACACTATGCAGCAGGGTTAGAAATTAACATTTTTTTTCAAGGGCTTTTTTTGCCCCCCTTAATTGATTTTCGGGGGCTTTTTTTGTATTTCGGGGGCACTGAATTTTTATGATGAAAATTAACATAAGGATTATAAAACATTGTTGACACTTTTTTTTACAGTCTTCGTCCCTATGTTTGATAATGTAATGTTAATGTCTCCATATATAGGGCTCTACACTAACCTTTTTCCCAAGGAGCACATGTGCTCCTAAATAAAATGTTAATAAATAAAATCTAAATAAAAATTTAGGAGCACACAAAGAAATTTAGGAGCACAGTGAAAATTGTTCAAGTAACACAGAGTTTATTAACTATTTATCACATGCATATTATACTGTGCGTGTGCACACTATGAATTGAAAATGGGGGACCCTGATGTAAACAAGACGAAAGTCTTTCTCTGGTCTGCATTAGGCTTGGGCGGTATGACTTTTTTCATACCGTTATACTCTGATTACCTAATACCCCGGTATACGGTATATGACGGTATGACTTTCATTATCATCAGCGGGGGGGGGGGGGGGGGGGGGGGTGGCAACCCGTGTTACCAAGTAAACAAATCACGGAGATGGCCAGTTCGCCCGCAGCATCTAGTGCTAACGTTAAGCTCTCAGAATGGTAGCAGTTCGCCCGCAGCATCTAGTGCTAACGTTAAGCTCTCAGAATGGTAGCAGTCCTCCCGCAGCATCTAGTGCTAACGTTAAGCTCTCAGAATGGTAGCAGTCCTCCCGCAGCATCTAGTGCTAACGTTAAGCTCTCAGAATGGTAGCAGTTAGCCCGCAGCATCTAGTGCTAACGTTAAGCTCTCAGAATGGTAGCAGTTTGCCCGCAGCATCTAGTGCTAACGTTAAGCTCTCAGAATGGTAGCAGTCCTCCCGCAGCATCTAGTGCTAACGTTAAGCTCTCAGAATGGTAGCAGTTAGCCCGCAGCATCTAGTGCTAACGTTAAGCTCTCAGAATGGTAGCAGTTAGCCCGCAGCATCTAGTGCTAACGTTAAGCTCTCAGAATGGTAGCAGTTAGCCCGCAGCATCTAGTGCTAACGTTAAGCTCTCAGAATGGTAGCAGTTCGCCCGCAGCAATCTAGTGCTAACGTTAAGCTCTCAGAATGGTAGCAGTTAGCCCGCAGCATCTAGTGCTAACGTTAAGCTCTCAGAATGGTAGCAGTTCGCCCGCAGCATCCTACACACAACAACAACACACACTCTCGTTACCACAACGCTTTGCGGTATTTTCACAGCACTGTCGCAACATTACCGTAAAGCGTGAACACCGTTGTGATCATACACAACACTACAGTTAGCTCTCAGAATAGCCAGTTAGCCCGCAGCACCAGCAACGGTAAGCGTGTCTCATTTAATTTCACTCACTGAAGCGGGGTTCCCCTCCTCCTCCTGTGTGTAGACAACCAGCTCTGCATGGCTCGCCCCACTAGTGAGGACTAGTCTCGCCCTCTGCTGGCGCGTGTGTGCACTACAACAAAACTCCGTTTAGACTGTATTGATTTTCAATACCGTCGGTATTTCGAAATACCCCGGTATACCGTAATACCGTCATACCGCCCAAGCCTAGTCTGCATCCCCTTAACAATTGTGTGTATTGAGCTGTACTGTATTGTACCCATTCTGCAATCTGTTAATAAAGTTTTCAATCAATCAAACGCAAAGGATATCGGTTGTCAAGCTGCTTTTGTATGTTGTAGTGTTGTTATGATACCAACATTTTGACTTTGATACAGATAGGAAAGGTAATGGAATATATTATTAGATGACAGAACATTGAAAATTCTTTATACAATTATTTAATTCATTATGAAATAGAAATTCCGTTTTTGGGTGGAACGTTTGTTGCAAGGAGCTAGGGAGGCGGGGACCGCTGCGTGTTACACACAACATGGAGAAATGTCCAAGCGTCTAGCTGCTTCGGTGCGTCGTTAACGTAGGAAGAAATTCCCCACTAAGCCCTAAATTCAGAGCAGAGCAGTATCCTAATGACTTGTATGCTTCAGTCGATAAGGTGTTTTGCGAATTCTGTCAACATACCGTGGGGACTGGACCCGCAAAAACACGTGCGAATATCACTTCAAAAAACCATGTCAGCCGGATTCCTCTTTCTCCTCGTCTCTCTTTTGCTCAAAATAAAAATGAATGGGCTTCATGACTGGCTGATTTTTTTGCGTTGTCTGATTCTGAATGTATAACTTGCCTAAGCCGGTACCGTGACTTTGTTTTCGGGCGCTACTGTGATTGGACGTTTATGCGCCTTGTGTAATGTGGGACTATTAACAGCGGAGCTGTTTTGTAATCGTCACTCGTCTCGAGTAAATTATTTTTCCGGGTCGCGCACACACACATATTATTAGGGGCAAATACAAGGGAAATGCTCGCACTGTAGATCATATATATAATTAGTAAACTGTCAGGGGGCATTTTCTGCCCCCCCTTAACTGATTTTCGAGGGCATTTTGTCCATTTTCAAGGGCATTTTGCCCCGAGCCCCCGTTAATTTCGAACCCTGCTATGCAGCAACCATCAAATGCACACAGCACACACATCCACACGCACACACTCACTTTAAACGGGCAACTCACTGCAGCACCCACTTTACACACTTTAGAACACCTAAACACACTTTACACTTTATATTTATTGGTAAAGGATTTGCACTACAACTCGCACACCTTACTGTAAATTGTACCGAAATTGTACCTCATCCCACTATATAGTATTGTATATTAGTACATTGCATAGTATATTGTATATTGTATGGCAGGGCTATTCAACTGGCGGCCCGCGGGCCAGATCCGGCCCGCGGGCCAGATCCGGCCCGCGGGATGATTCTGACCGGCCCGCCAAAGATTACATGATAATAATAAAAAAAATAAAAATAAAAAATTAATATTTTTTTTTTTTTTTTTTTTACTTTTATCTTTTCATGTCAACGTTAACACGCACAATTGAGCCAAAAGTCACTCAATTAATGACAGATTTCATTGATAAATTGAGGGAAAACTTTGCAAGTCGATTTGATGAATTTGACATGTCCAGAGAATTGATGCGTTTTGTGAGCAACCCATTTGCCAATGTAGCTGCTATTTCCACAAAAGGACAAGAGTTCCTTGCATCACTTCACATTGATGAAGGTCTCCTGCAACTTGAAATAATTGACATGCAAGCATCATCTGCTCTGAAGCAGGCACTTGAGAATGAATCCACCACAACATTTTGGATAAAGTGTATTCATGTCAAGACATTCCCCAAAATAAAAACGCTGGCAATATCTGTGCTAACAATGTTTGGCTCAACATACACCTGTGAATCCAGTTTCTCTCACATGAATGCCATTAAAACAAGCAACCGTGCCTCCTTGACAAATGAGCATTTGCATCACTGTTTGCAGGTAGCCCTCACTTCCTATGAACCCTCTTTCTCTGCCATTGCCCAGTCAAAGAAGTGCAATCGCTCTCATTAGATGTGTGTATGTAGGCTAGGCCTGTCTGCCCCCCACCCCCCTGATGTTTGAGAGTTAAGAGTGGACAATAAGTGCTAATAAGATGCTGTGATTTGCTGTTGTTGCACAGACATGAAGCACTTTTTCATAAGCTCAGCTGCACTATAAATGTGTTTTTTTGTGTTGATGTTAGAATGTTCAGATGCACATCATGCACTTGTTTGTTTTTTATTTTATTTTTATATTGAAATGTTGAAGAGGAGATGTTGCAGTTGTTGCACAGTCATAAATGAAGCACTTTTTGCAGGAGATGTTGCAGATGTGGCACATAAATGAAGCACTTTTTTTGAAAAGTATACTACTTTTGCAATGTAGTTAAATAAAAGTTGTGAAAATGTGGTTGCGTGTTGTGTCAAGTGTACATATATTCATAGCACGGGGAGGCGCCGTGGCAGTCCGGCCCCTGGCCCCTTGGGTTTCTGACAATGTGGCCCCCTGAACAATTTAGTTGAATAGCCCTGTTGTATGGTAACTCAGTTACTTCTATTCTGCATCGAACATTGTACATATGTATATACTGAACACTGTGACCTCTATTTTTACTTCTATTTTACATGCTATATTATTTTATTTCATACTATCTTGTCTAACACAGTCTCTGGAGCGAAACCGTAAGAAGCATTTTGTATAAAAGTATTCTGTACTTCTGTATGACAACTATTAAAGAAACTTGAACTTGATCAGGCATAACGTTTAGGACCATGTACAGTTGAAATTTTTAATATAGCGTGGATCGGAACCAAACGGCATTTGATAATCTATATATGCATTTATGCCTATATCTCACGTTCTAGGAATTACTGCAGAAAACGATAAAAACATATTTATACTCTAGACCATAGGTGTCAAACTCACGGCCCGCGGGCCAAATCCGGCCCGCCACGTCATTTGATGTGGCCCCCCAAGAGCTCAGGTAAAAAAAAAAAAAACATTTTTTTTTTTTTTTTTTTTTACATTAATATTGGGTTAAAAAATAGCAGTGTTAAAATAATTGTGGGTTAATGCGTTAATAAAGCTTTAACTTTGACAGCCTTAGTTATTACACATTCTTACACATACATGTATGTTGAACATCTGAGGTAACAAAGGAAAAAAGCCAAAAGCACTTACTCCTCAGACATTCTTTGACAATTTTACAGCCCAAAATACAAAAAAGATCCAGGCGGAATAGGTAACAAAGGGTTGAAGAAATATTGTCTGAACTGTCCGATGCAAACTGGCTGTGTGACATAACCGAGCATCTCGCTCAATTGAATAAGAAGCTGTAGGGACGCAAACAAGTCCCACCCAAAACTTTACCAATATAGTTGTGAACTGAGACAACCCTTATTTTGTTATTTTTTAGTACAGTTACAGTTGTGTGTTCATGCAGACACATAATAGCAATTTCATTACGAATTGAAAATGGGGGACCCTGATGTAAACAAGTCGAAAGTCTTTCTCTGGTCTGCATCCCCTTAACAATTGTGTGTATTGAGCTGTACTGTACTGTACCCATTCTGCAATCTGTTAATTAAAGTTAATTAAACTATCTTCCATTAGTTGGATGTATGGCCTCTGCAAGGTTGTGTGCAGCCATTTGTTTTTGTAACATCTGCTACATCTGTCCCACGTGTTCTTTGCAGCTCACAGTTGTTAGTTCTGCCCCTCTTGACTGTGACAAAAAGGTTTTGAACAAACTTAATGTCATAGCTTGTATTTGATGATATTCTTCTTTGTTATTTACTTGAATGGTTTGATCATTGATTGGTGGAGTAATATGGGGTTCTGATAAACTAAAATTATTTGTTAAAATAACATAAGCTAACATATATTTTTACATTTATGCAAATGAATATGCGATATGTATAACTTGAATAAGTAATAAATACAGAAACACCATGTTTAACAATATGTAAATGTGTAGCTACATTTATTTTACATTACATTAACATTTATACGGTCTTTGACCCTTTGAGGGCAACCATAATGCTGATGTGGCCCTCTGTGAAAATGAGTTTGACACCCCTGCTCTAGACGGTATTTTCGTATGAATGTGTGAATGAAAAAGTAAAACGTTCCTATATCCTGAACGATAGATAATCGATGTTGAATGGGCCATAGTAATGTCAATTTAGCAATACAATTTAAAAAGTTATAGCCCTGCAAAGAAGATGAACATCTCCATAGACTTACAGTGCTGGCAGAGAATGGTATAAGCTGATCAAACTCCGTGGCAGTTAATATGTTAATATCGGTATCGGCCACAATTTTCACATCGGTGCATCACTACTACAGACTGATGGCTTAGTCTACAGGTAGTGACATCGGGACTGGATACTACAGTAGTAAGTCTAGACTACAGACTGATGGCTTAGTCTACAGGTAGTGACATCGGGACTGGATACTACAGTAGTAAGTCTAGACTACAGACTGATGGCTTAGTCTACAGGTAGTGACATTGGGACTGGATATCTCTACAGTAAGTCCAGACTACAGTTTGAGGACCGGGATGGTCAATAAGTGGTATCTCTGTGTTCTGTAACTCCCCCCCCCCTCGCTGCCCTCTGGATGCCCCACAGCTATATACCTCTCTTGCCCCCTCAGTACCCCCTCCCCCTGTGTCCTGCTCCTGCTCCTGCCCCCCCGGCCCCCCCTCCCCGGGGCCAAGCGAGGCAGACAGGGCTCCTGATTATCTCTGTGTGGCAGCCTCCGTTTTGTACTCTGATTAAAGGAGCAGCATGTGGCCTCTGTGTGTGTGTGTGTGTGTGTGTGTGTGTGTGTGTGTGTGGCGTGCGTGAGTTGCCCT
>NC_140167.1:160939775-160969775 GCF_963971535.1 Notolepis coatsorum | reverse complement strand
CAGTCACTCTTCAGTCACTCCCTTCAGTCACTCTTCAGTCACTCTTCAGTCACTCCCTTCAGTCACTCTTCAGTCACTCCCTTCAGTCACTCCCTTCAGTCACTCTTCAGTCACTCCCTTCAGTCACTCTTCAGTCACTCCCTTCAGTCACTCTTCAGTCACTCTTCAGTCACTCCCTTCAGTCACTCTTCAGTCACTCCCTTCAGTCACTCTTCAGTCACTCCCTTCAGTCACTCCCTTCAGTCACTCCCTTCAGTCACTCCCTTCAGTCACTCCCTTCAGTCACTCCCTTCAGTCACTCTTCAGTCACTCCCTTCAGTCACTCCCTTCAGTCACTCTCTTCAGTCACTCTCTTCAGTCACTCTTCAGTCACTCTTCAGTCACTCCCTTCAGTCACTCCCTTCAGTCACTCTCTTCAGTCACTCCCTTCAGTCACTCCCTTCAGTCACTCCCTTCAGTCACTCCCTTCAGTCACTCTTCAGTCACTCCCTTCAGTCACTCCCTTCAGTCACTCCCTTCAGTCACTCTTCAGTCACTCTTCAGTCACTCCCTTCAGTCACTCCCTTCAGTCACTCTTCAGTCACTCTTCAGTCACTCCCTTCAGTCACTCTTCAGTCACTCCCTTCAGTCACTCTCTTCAGTCACTCTCTTCAGTCACTCTTCAGTCACTCTCTTCAGTCACTCCCTTCAGTCACTCCCTTCAGTCACTCCCTTCAGTCTCTCTTCAGTCACTCCCTTCAGTCACTCTCTTCAGTCACTCTCTTCAGTCACTCCCTTCAGCCACTCTTCAGTCACTCTCTTCAGTCACTCTCTTCAGTCACTCCCTTCAGTCACTCCCTTCAGTCACTCTTCAGTCACTCTTCAGTCACTCCCTTCAGTCACTCCCTTCAGTCACTCTTCAGTCACTCCCTTCAGTCACTCCCTTCAGTCACTCCCTTCAGTCACTCTTCAGTCACTCTTCAGTCACTCCCTTCAGTCACTCCCTTCAGTCACTCCCTTCAGTCACTCCCTTCAGTCACTCCCTTCAGTCACTCCCTTCAGTCACTCTTCAGTCACTCCCTTCAGTCACTCTTCAGTCACTCTCTTCAGTCACTCCCTTCAGTCACTCCCTTCAGTCACTCCCTTCAGTCTCTCTTCAGTCACTCCCTTCAGTCACTCCCTTCAGTCACTCTTCAGTCACTCCCTTCAGTCACTCTTCAGTCACTCCCTTCAGTCACTCCATTCAGTCACTCTTCAGTCACTCTTCAGTCACTCCCTTCAGTCACTCCCTTCAGTCACTCTCTTCAGTCACTCTTCAGTCACTCCATTCAGTCACTCTTCAGTCACTCCCTTCAGTCACTCCCTTCAGTCACTCCCTTCAGTCACTCCCTTCAGTCACTCCCTTCAGTCACTCCCTTCAGTCACTCTTCAGTCACTCCCTTCAGTCTCTCTTCAGTCACTCCCTTCAGTCACTCCCTTCAGTCACTCTCTTCAGTCACTCTTCAGTCACTCCCTTCAGTCACTCCCTTCAGTCACTCCCTTCAGTCACTCCCTTCAGTCACTCTTCAGTCACTCTTCAGTCACTCCCTTCAGTCACTCTTCAGTCACTCCCTTCAGTCACTCTTCAGTCACTCTCTTCAGTCACTCCCTTCAGTCACTCTTCAGTCACTCCCTTCAGTCACTCTTCAGTCACTCTTCAGTCACTCTTCAGTCACTCTCTTCAGTCACTCTTCAGTCACTCCCTTCAGTCACTCTTCAGTCACTCTTCAGTCACTCTTCAGTCACTCCCTTCAGTCACTCCCTTCAGTCACTCTTCAGTCACTCCCTTCAGTCACTCCCTTCAGTCACTCTTCAGTCACTCTTCAGTCACTCCCTTCAGTCACTCTCTTCAGTCACTCTTCAGTCACTCTTCAGTCACTCTTCAGTCACTCTCTTCAGTCACTCCCTTCAGTCACTCCCTTCAGTCTCTCTTCAGTCACTCCCTTCAGTCACTCCCTTCAGTCACTCTCTTCAGTCACTCCCTTCAGTCACTCCCTTCAGTCACTCCCTTCAGTCACTCCCTTCAGTCACTCCATTCAGTCACTCTTCAGTCACTCCCTTCAGTCACTCCCTTCAGTCACTCTTCAGTCACTCCCTTCAGTCACTCCCTTCAGTCACTCCATTCAGTCACTCTTCAGTCACTCCCTTCAGTCACTCCCTTCAGTCACTCCCTTCAGTCACTCCCTTCAGTCACTCCCTTCAGTCACTCCCTTCAGTCTCTCTTCAGTCACTCCCTTCAGTCACTCCCTTCAGTCACTCCCTTCAGTCACTCTTCAGTCACTCCCTTCAGTCACTCTCTTCAGTCACTCTTCAGTCACTCCCTTCAGTCACTCCCTTCAGTCACTCCCTTCAGTCACTCCCTTCAGTCACTCCCTTCAGTCACTCCCTTCAGTCACTCTTCAGTCACTCCCTTCAGTCACTCCCTTCAGTCACTCTTCAGTCACTCCCTTCAGTCACTCTTCAGTCACTCCCTTCAGTCACTCTTCAGTCACTCCCTTCAGTCACTCTTCAGTCACTCTTCAGTCACTCTTCAGTCACTCTCTTCAGTCACTCTTCAGTCACTCCCTTCAGTCACTCTTCAGTCACTCTTCAGTCACTCTTCAGTCACTCCCTTCAGTCACTCTTCAGTCACTCCCTTCAGTCACTCTTCAGTCACTCCCTTCAGTCACTCCCTTCAGTCACTCCCTTCAGTCACTCTTCAGTCACTCCCTTCAGTCACTCTTCAGTCACTCTCTTCAGTCACTCTTCAGTCACTCCCTTCAGTCACTCTTCAGTCACTCTTCAGTCACTCTCTTCAGTCACTCTCTTCAGTCACTCTTCAGTCACTCTTCAGTCACTCCCTTCAGTCACTCTTCAGTCACTCTTCAGTCACTCCCTTCAGTCACTCCCTTCAGTCACTCCCTTCAGTCACTCTTCAGTCACTCTTCAGTCACTCCCTTCAGTCACTCCCTTCAGTCACTCCCTTCAGTCACTCTTCAGTCACTCCCTTCAGTCACTCCCTTCAGTCACTCCCTTCAGTCACTCTTCAGTCACTCTTCAGTCACTCTCTTCAGTCACTCTTCAGTCACTCCCTTCAGTCACTCCCTTCAGTCACTCTTCAGTCACTCTTCAGTCACTCTTCAGTCACTCCCTTCAGTCACTCTTCAGTCACTCCCTTCAGTCACTCCCTTCAGTCACTCCCTTCAGTCACTCTTCAGTCACTCCCTTCAGTCACTCTTCAGTCACTCCCTTCAGTCACTCTTCAGTCACTCTTCAGTCACTCTCTTCAGTCACTCTCTTCAGTCACTCTTCAGTCACTCCCTTCAGTCACTCTTCAGTCACTCTTCAGTCACTCCCTTCAGTCACTCTTCAGTCACTCCCTTCAGTCACTCCCTTCAGTCACTCTTCAGTCACTCCCTTCAGTCACTCCCTTCAGTCACTCTTCAGTCACTCCCTTCAGTCACTCCCTTCAGTCACTCTTCAGTCACTCCCTTCAGTCACCCTTCAGTCACTCCCTTCAGTCACTCCCTTCAGTCACTCCCTTCAGTCACTCTTCAGTCACTCCCTTCAGTCACTCTTCAGTCACTCTTCAGTCACTCTCTTCAGTCACTCTTCAGTCACTCCCTTCAGTCACTCTTCAGTCACTCTCTTCAGTCACTCTCTTCAGTCACTCTTCAGTCACTCCCTTCAGTCACTCTTCAGTCACTCTTCAGTCACTCCCTTCAGTCACTCCCTTCAGTCACTCTTCAGTCACTCCCTTCAGTCACTCCCTTCAGTCACTCCCTTCAGTCACTCTTCAGTCACTCCCTTCAGTCACTCCCTTCAGTCACTCCCTTCAGTCACTCCCTTCAGTCACTCTTCAGTCACTCTTCAGTCACTCTCTTCAGTCACTCTTCAGTCACTCCCTTCAGTCACTCTTCAGTCACTCCCTTCAGTCACTCTTCAGTCACTCCCTTCAGTCACTCCATTCAGTCACTCCCTTCAGTCACTCTTCAGTCACTCCCTTCAGTCACTCTTCAGTCACTCTTCAGTCACTCTCTTCAGTCACTCTTCAGTCACTCCCTTCAGTCACTCTTCAGTCACTCTTCAGTCACTCTCTTCAGTCACTCTCTTCAGTCACTCTTCAGTCACTCCCTTCAGTCACTCTTCAGTCACTCCCTTCAGTCACTCCCTTCAGTCACTCTTCAGTCACTCCCTTCAGTCACTCCCTTCAGTCACTCTTCAGTCACTCCCTTCAGTCACTCCCTTCAGTCACTCTTCAGTCACTCCCTTCAGTCACCCTTCAGTCACTCCCTTCAGTCACTCCCTTCAGTCACTCCCTTCAGTCACTCTTCAGTCACTCCCTTCAGTCACTCTTCAGTCACTCCCTTCAGTCACTCCCTTCAGTCACTCCCTTCAGTCTCTCTTCAGTCACTCTTCAGTCACTCCCTTCAGTCACTCCCTTCAGTCACTCTTCAGTCACTCTTCAGTCACTCCCTTCAGTCACTCTCTTCAGTCACTCTTCAGTCACTCCCTTCAGTCACTCTTCAGTCACTCTTCAGTCACTCCCTTCAGTCACTCCCTTCAGTCACTCCCTTCAGTCACTCTTCAGTCACTCCCTTCAGTCACTCCCTTCAGTCACTCCCTTCAGTCACTCCCTTCAGTCACTCTTCAGTCACTCCCTTCAGTCACTCCCTTCAGTCACTCTTCAGTCACTCCCTTCAGTCACTCCCTTCAGTCACTCCCTTCAATCACTCTTCAGTCACTCCCTTCAGTCACTCCCTTCAGTCACCCTTCAGTCACTCTCTTCAGTCACTCCCTTCAGTCACTCCCTTCAGTCACTCCCTTCAGTCTCTCTTCAGTCACTCTTCAGTCACTCCCTTCAGTCACCCCCTTCAGTCACTCTTCAGTCACTCTTCAGTCACTCTTCAGCCACTCCCTTCAGTCACTCCCTTCAGTCACTTCCTTCATTCACTCTGTCTCTCTCCTATCTGTCTGTGTCTCTCTCTTTCTGTCTCCTATCTGTACTGCTCTCTCTCTCTCTCTCTCTCTCTCTCTCTCTCTCTCTCTCTCTCTCTCTCTCTCTCTATCTCTCTCTCCTCATCCACACACACACTCACACCACCTCCTCGCTCTCTCTACAATACACTCCCACACTCCTAGTTTTTTTTTGTTAAACATCTGCAGTGACATAACATATTATACACAGTGAGAACCCAGTGAGATGTGAGGGTTAATGCTGCTTGTGATGCTGTAGACAGGACGAGGGGGGAGGGGTTAGTGCTGCTGTAGACAGGAGGGGGGAGGGGTTAGTGCTGCTGTAGACAGGAGGGGGGAGGGGTTAGTGATGCTGTAGACAGGAGGGAGGAGGGGTTAGTGCTGCTGTAGACAGGAGGAGGGGTTAGTGATGCTGTAGACAGGAGGAGGGGGGAGGGGTTAGTGATGCTGTAGACAGGAGGGAGGAGGGGTTAGTGCTGCTGTAGACAGGAGGGGGGAGGGGTTAGTGATGCTGTAGACAGGGGGAGGGGTTAGTGCTGCTGTAGACAGGAGGAGGGGGGAGGGGTTCGTGCTGCTGTAGACAGGAGGAGGGGTTAGTGCTGCTGTAGACAGGAGGAGGGGTTAGTGCTGCTGTAGACAGGAGGAGGGAGGAGGGGTTAGTGATGCTGTAGACAGGAGGAGGGAGGAGGGGTTAGTGATGCTGTAGACAGGAGGGAGGAGGGGTTAGTGCTGCTGTAGACAGGAGGAGGGGGGGTTAGTGCTGCTGTAGACAGGAGGAGGGTGGGTTAGTGCTGCTGTAGAAAGGAGGAGGGGTTAGTGCTGCTGTAGACAGGAGGAGGGGGGGGGTTAGTGATGCTGTAGACAGGAGGGGGGAGGGGTTAGTGATGCTGTAGACAGGAGGAGGGGTTAGTGCTGCTGTAGAAAGGAGGAGGGGTTAGTGATGCTGTAGACAGGAGGAGGGGTTAGTGCTGCTGTAGACAGGAGGGAGGGGGAGGGGTTAGTGCTGCTGTAGACAGGAGGAGGGGTTAGTGCTGCTGTAGACAGGAGGAGGGGTTAGTGCTGCTGTAGACAGGAGGAGGGGTTAGTGATGCTGTAGACAGGAGGAGGGGTTAGTGCTGCTGTAGACAGGAGGAGGGGTTAGTGATGCTGTAGACAGGAGGAGGGGTTAGTGATGCTGTAGACAGGAGGAGGGGTTAGTGCTGCTGTAGACCAATAGGGTCCAGCTGCAGCCCTGGAGAATCCTCTCACTGGCCAGCTTGTGCCAGCCACAGGACGTGCGCTGACGTAAAGTACGGACGTTTCTCGAGGGGACGTCACTCTACGTTAGAGAGAGGGTCGCGGCCTGGAATTGATTGATTGAAAACTTTATTAATGTCCGCCTTGTTTCGAACTGGTTATGCTTAGGCCCTCTTTTGAAGTCGGTTATGCTTAGAGTTTATCTTTAGAGCAGGGCGATAGACCACCAAACAATGTACAGTTTTGCTTGTACAGTTGTACAATTTCCCCCCCCCCACCCCACCCACCCAACCACCTCCAATGTACAGTCCCCCCACCCCACCCACCCAACCTCTTCCAATGTACAGTTTCTACGTCAAATGTATATACCCCCCACCCCCCCCCCCTCCAACCTGATTGATGTCTGTCTCCTGTCTTTTTGTGCTATCATGCTGTCTTCCCTGTTCCCCCCATGGTCTCATGTTCCTTTTGTTTTTGTTCTTTGTTGTTTCTTTGTTTTTGTTTCTTTGTTTTTACTTTGCTCCCGACTATTGTCAGCGACTTCGGGTCATTGAGAAGCGCTATATAAATTAAATGAATTATTATTATTATTATTACTCTTTTCTAGACTATTTTTGTATCACAGAAGCAGTACTGTATTTGCAAATCTGGTATGTCATAAATGTCTAGATGTAGCAGTACTGTCTATCTGTATGTTATGATGAATTGAAAATGGGGGACCCTGATGTAAACAAGACGAAAGTCTTTCTCTGGTCTGCATCCCCTTAACAATTGTATGTATTGAGCTGTACTGTATTGTACCCATTCTGCAATCTGTTAATAAAGTTTTCAATCAATCAATCAATCAAAACCAGCCCTGATTCCAAACTCTAAGCAAATACCGGAAGTGTTGCGGTGGTCTATAATATCAATGCTGACACCATCCCAGCAGATGGCGGTAGTGAGCAAGCACGCTCACTTAAAACAGCGCAGGTTTGTGGCTGCCTTCGAGAAACTTCCGTACTTTCCGCCAATCAGCGCGCGTCCTGTGGCTGGCACAAGCTTGCCAGTGAGAGGATTCTCCAGGGCTGCAGCTGGAGGCTACTCCTGTAGACAGGCGGAGGGGTTAGTGCTACTGTAGACAGGAGGGGGGAGGGGTTAGTGCTGCTGTAGACAGGAGGAGGGGGGAGGGGGGAGGGGTTAGTGCTGCTGTAGACAGGAGGGGGGAGGGGTTAGTGCTGCTGTAGACAGGAGGAGGGGGGAGGGGTTAGTGCTGCTGTAGACAGGAGGAGGGGTTAGTGCTGCTGTAGACAGGAGGAGGAGTTAGGGGTTAGTGCTGCTGTAGACAGGGGGAGGGAGGGGCAGGGGTTAGTGCTGCTGTAGACAGGAGGGAGGGGCAGGGGTTAGTGCTGCTGTAGACAGGAGGAGGGGGAGGGGTTAGTGCTGCTGTAGACAGGAGGAGGGGTTAGTGCTGCTGTAGACAGGAGGAGGGGTTAGGGGTTAGTGCTGCTGTAGACAGGAGGGAGGGGCAGGGGTTAGTGCTGCTGTAGACAGGAGGAGGGGTTAGTGCTGCTGTAGACAGGAGGGAGGGGGAGGGGTTAGTGATGCTGTAGACAGGAGGAGGGGTTAGGGGTTAGTGCTGCTGTAGACAGGAGGGAGGGGCAGGGGTTAGTGCTGCTGTAGACAGGAGGGAGGGGCAGGGGTTAGTGCTGCTGTAGACAGGAGGAGGGGTTAGTGCTGCTGTAGACAGGAGGGAGGGGGAGGGGTTAGTGATGCTGTAGACAGGAGGAGGGGTTAGGGGTTAGTGCTGCTGTAGACAGGAGGGAGGGGCAGGGGTTAGTGCTGCTGTAGACAGGAGGGAGGGGGAGGGGTTAGTGATGCTGTAGACAGGAGGAGGGGTTAGTGCTGCTGTAGAAAGGAGGAGGGGTTAGTGCTGCTGTAGACAGGAGGAGGGGTTAGTGATGCTGTAGACAGGAGGAGGGGTTAGTGCTGCTGTAGACAGGAGGAGGAGTTAGGGGTTAGTGCTGCTGTAGACAGGAGGAGGGGTTAGTGCTGCTGTAGACAGGAGGAGGGGTTAGTGCTGCTGTAGACAGGAGGAGGGGTTAGTGCTGCTGTAGACAGGAGGAGGGGTTAGTGCTGCTGTAGACAGGAGGAGGGGTTAGTGCTGCTGTAGACAGGAGGAGGGGTTAGTGCTGCTGTAGACAGGAGGAGGGGTTAGTGCTGCTGTAGACAGGAGGAGGGGTTAGTGCTGCTGTAGACAGGAGGAGGGGTTAGTGCTGCTGTAGACAGGAGGAGGGGTTAGTGCTGCTGTAGACAGGAGGGAGGGGGAGGGGTTAGTGCTGCTGTAGACAGGAGGAGGGGTTAGTGCTGCTGTAGACAGGAGGAGGGGTTAGTGCTGCTGTAGACAGGAGGAGGAGTTAGGGGTTAGTGATGCTGTAGACAGGAGGAGGGGTTAGTGCTGCTGTAGACAGGAGGAGGGGTTAGTGCTGCTGTAGACAGGAGGAGGAGTTAGGGGTTAGTGATGCTGTAGACAGGAGGAGGGGTTAGTGCTGCTGTAGACAGGAGGAGGGGTTAGTGCTGCTGTAGACAGGAGGAGGGGTTAGTGCTGCTGTAGACAGGAGGAGGGGTTAGTGCTGCTGTAGACAGGAGGAGGGGTTAGTGCTGCTGTAGACAGGAGGAGGGGTTAGTGATGCTGTAGACAGGAGGAGGGGTTAGTGATGCTGTAGACAGGAGGAGGGGTTAGTGATGCTGTAGACAGGAGGAGGGGTTAGTGATGCTGTAGACAGGAGGAGGGGTTAGTGCTGCTGTAGACAGGAGGAGGGGTTAGTGCTGCTGTAGACAGGAGGAGGGGTTAGTGCTGCTGTAGACAGGAGGAGGGGTTAGTGCTGCTGTAGACAGGAGGAGGGGTTAGTGCTGCTGTAGACAGGAGGAGGGGTTAGTGATGCTGTAGACAGGAGGAGGGGTTAGTGCTGCTGTAGACAGGAGGGAGGGGGGAGGGGTTAGTGCTGCTGTAGACAGGAGGAGGGGTTAGTGCTGCTGTAGACAGGAGGAGGGGGAGGGGTTAGTGCTGCTGTAGACAGGAGGGAGGGGGAGGGGTTAGTGCTGCTGTAGACAGGAGGAGGGGGCAGGGGTTAGTGCTGCTGTAGACAGCAGGAGGGGTTAGTGCTGCTGTAGACAGGAGGAGGGGTTAGTGCTGCTGTAGACAGGAGGAGGGGTTAGTGCTGCTGTAGACAGGAGGAGGGGTTAGTGCTGCTGTAGACAGGAGGAGGGGTTAGTGCTGCTGTAGACAGGAGGGATGTGCATCTCCTCACTGAGGCCGATGCGATGTGCATCTCGATACGGTGCCAACGATACGATACATTAACGATACATTTGAAGCACCGGGCGATGCGATGCTATATGATTCACCCCCTGTTGAGATACGATACGATTCGATACGATTTGATTCAACATAATGCGATTCGGGGCGATACGATGCGATTCAACACGAAAGAGAGAGAGAGAGAGAGAGAGAGAGAGACCCTCCCCGTCTGAGCGGCCGTCGACAGTTGATGATGTCACACACTAGACTAGGTCACTAGGATGCGTCTATATACTTTCCGACCGTAGCATTATGTCAACAACACGGAGCCAGGCTGGATGGATTGCATGAAGCGATATAATTAAGAAATGAATAACCAATAAATGTGAAGTTATCTTTGAACCCCTGTTGTCAAGCGTCTTCAATATACCCCCCCCCCCTCCTCACTAATGTTACTGGTGTTGCAGAGTCACTTTAGTTAGACACTAGTTTAGCGTTAGCTGAACGGCTAACTGCCGTTAGCCAGAGGCTACTAGCGTTAGCATGTTGAGCAATTCTATTCATGTCTCCTCGACTTCCACTGTTTGTTGATAACTGTGACACGGCTCTCGCCTTATGTAGTAGCAAAGCAATAGTATCTGCTGTGTGTGTGTGTGTGCAGTCACAGTGCACTGCTGACAAGTGGATGAGAGGAAATTATATCAATGCATCGGTTTTTGACCGATGCAAAGACGCTACAACAAGATGCATCGCGAGTTCAGCCTGACATTTTGCCGATGCGGACTTATTCCACCGGTGCACTTGCATCGTGAACGTGTATGCCGGCGCACCGATGCAAATCGATGAATCGTCACATCACTAGTAGACAGGAGGGAGGGGGAGGGGTTAGTGATGCTGTAGACAGGAGGAGGGGGGAGGGGTTAGTGCTGCTGTAGACAGGAGGGAGGGGGGAGGGGTTAGTGCTGCTGTAGACAGGAGGGAGGGGGGAGGGGTTAGTGCTGCTGTAGACAGGAGGAGGGAGGAGGGTTCTAATTGTATTGCCTATATTTATGTCTTTCTACTATCACCCTGCCCATACCTGTACCTCCCCTCCCCCCTCCAAGATGCTGCTATGATGCCCGAATTTCCCCAAGGGATCAATAAAGGAATATCTTCTCTTATCTTAAGTACACAGAGAGCTCTCTTATCTTCTCTTCTCTTATCTTAAGTACACAGAGAGAGTTCTGTTTAAGTCAGTGGTTCCCAAACCTCTCCTCGAGGCACCCCAGCCGTTCCATGTATTTGTTAAATTCAACCACCAGCACACCTGATTCAACTTAACAAGCCCTTTATTAGTTGAATCAGGTGTGCTGGTGGTGGAATTTAACAAATACATGGAACGGCTGGGGTGCCTCGAGGAGAGGTTTGGGAACCACTGGTTTAAGTTATTGAAAGTCACTAATCCCGGTCTCTGCTTGTGCTCCTCCGCGCAGACGGGGGCGTGGCGACGACCTATGAGTGCGCGTGCGACGGACCATCATGCACCAGTGGGGGGCGCTGCGTCGGCCAGCGGTGCTACTCCGCCCTCTCTGTCCTCAACGGGACGTCCGTTCAGTGGAAGGGATGCGTCGCGAATGACGACGACGGAGGAGAGTCGGGCCCCATGACTTGTGGACGTCCTCAGACCCCAGAGGAGGCGGTGGAGTGTTGCCGTGGCGACCTTTGTAACCTCAACATCACCGCAGAGGAGTCGCCGGGTAGAGGTGAGCTGGTCTCCTGCTCGGGTGTCTGTCTCCTGACCGCTGGGACTCTGACTCACTGGGACTCTGACTCACTGGGACTGACTCACTGGCACTCTGACTCACTCTGACTCACTGGGACTCTGACTCACTGGGACTGACTCACTGGCACTCTGACTCACTGGCACTCTGACTCACTCTGACTCACTGGGACTCTGACTCACTGGCACTCTGACTCACTGGCACTCTGACTCACTGGGACTGACTCACTGGCACTCTGACTCACTGGGACTGACTCACTGGCACTCTGACTCACTGGCACTCTGACTCACTGGGACTGACTCACTGGCACTCTGACTCACTGGCACTCTGACTCACTGGGACTGACTCACTGGCACTCTGACTCACTGGCACTCTGACTCACTCTGACTCACTGGGACTCTGACTCACTGGGACTGACTCACTGGCACTCTGACTCACTGGCACTCTGACTCACTGGGACTGACTCACTGGCACTCTGACTCACTGGCACTCTGACTCACTGGGACTGACTCACTGGCACTCTGACTCACTGGCACTCTGACTCACTCTGACTCACTGGGACTCTGACTCACTGGGACTCTGACTCACTCTGACTCACTGGGACTCTGACTCACTGGCACTCTGACTCACTCTGACTCACTGGGACTCTGACTCACTGGCACTCTGACTCACTGGGACTCACTGGCACTCTGACTCACTGGCACTCTGACTCACTGGCACTCTGACTCACTGGCACTCTGACTCACTGGCACTCTGACTCACTGGGACTCACTGGCACTCTGACTCACTGGGACTGACTCACTGGGACTCTGACTCACTGGGACTCACTGGGACTCTGACTCACTGGCACTCTGACTCACTGGGACTCACTGGCACTCTGACTCACTGGCACTCTGACTCACTGGCACTCATTGGGACTCTGACTCACTGGGACTCTGACTCACTGGGACTCTGACTCACTGGGACTCTGACTCACTGGGACTCTGACTCACTGGGACTCTGACTCACTGGCACTCTGACTCACTCTGACTCACTGGGACTCTGACTCACTGGGACTCTGACTCACTCTGACTCACTGGGACTCTGACTCACTGGCACTCTGACTCACTCTGACTCACTGGGACTCTGACTCACTGGCACTCTGACTCACTGGGACTCACTGGCACTCTGACTCACTGGCACTCTGACTCACTGGCACTCTGACTCACTGGCACTCTGACTCACTGGGACTCACTGGCACTCTGACTCACTGGGACTGACTCACTGGGACTCTGACTCACTGGGACTCACTGGGACTCTGACTCACTGGCACTCTGACTCACTGGGACTCACTGGCACTCTGACTCACTGGCACTCTGACTCACTGGCACTCATTGGGACTCTGACTCACTGGGACTCTGACTCACTGGGACTCTGACTCACTGGGACTCTGACTCACTGGGACTCTGACTCACTGGGACTCTGACTCACTGGGACTCTGACTCACTGGGACTCTGACTCACTGGGACTCACTCTGACTCACTGGGACTCACTGGGACTCTGAATCATTGGGACTCACTGGGACTCTGACCCACTGGGACTCTGACTCACTCTGACTCACTGGGACTCTGACTCACTGGGTCTCACTCTGACTCACTGGGACTCTGACTCACTGGGACTCTCTCTGACTCTCTCTGACTCTCTGGGACTCACTCTGACTCTCTCTGACTCTCTCTGACTCTCTGGGACTCACTCTGACTCTCTCTGACTCTCTGGGACTCTCTCTGACTCTCTCTGACTCACTGGGACTCACTCTGACTCTCTCTGACTCTCTCTGACTCTCTCTGACTCACTGGGACTCACTCTGACTCTCTCTGACTCTCTCTGACGCTCTCTGACTCTCTCTGACTCTCTCTGACTCTCTGGGACTCACTCTGACTCTCTCTGACTCTCTCTGACTCTCTGGGACTCACTCTGACTCTCTCTGACTCTCTGGGACTCTCTCTGACTCTCTCTGACTCACTGGGACTCACTCTGACTCTCTCTGACTCTCTGGGACTCTCTCTGACTCTCTCTGACTCACTGGGACTCACTCTGACTCTCTCTGACTCTCTCTGACTCTCTCTGACTCACTGGGACTCACTCTGACTCTCTCTGACTCTCTCTGACTCTCTCTGTGACTCTCTGACGCTCTCTCTGACTCACTCTGACTCTCTCTGACTCTCTCTGACGCTCTCTGACTCTCTCTGTGACTCTCTGACGCTCTCTCTGACTCACTCTGACTCTCTGGGACTCTCTCTGGCGCTCTCTGACTCTCTGGGACTCTCTCTGACTCTCTCTGGGACTCTCGCTGACTCTCTCTGGGACTCTGTGACTCTCTGACGCTCTCTGACTCTGACGCTCTCTGACTCTCTCTGACACTCTCTGACTCTCTGACTCTCTCTGACTTTCTGACGCTCTCTGACTCTCTCTCTGACTCTCTCTCTGACGCTCTCTGACTTTCTGACGCTCTCTGACTCTCTCTCTGACTCTCTCTCTGACGCTCTCTGACTTTCTGACGCTCTCTGACTCTCTCTCTGACTCTCTCTCTGACTCTCTGACGCTCTCTGACACACTGACTCTCTCTGGGACTCTCTCTGACTCTCTCTGGGACTCTGTGACTCTCTGACGCTCTCTGACTCTGACGCTCTCTGACTCTCTCTGACACTCTCTGACTCTCTCTGACTCTCTCTCTGACTCTCTGACGCTCTCTGACACTCTGACTCTCTCTGACGCTCTCTGACTCTCTCTCTGACTCTCTCTCCGACTCTGACGCTCTGACACTCTCTGACGCTCTGACTCTCTGTGACTCTCTGACTCTCGCTGACTCTCTGACTCTCTCTCTCTGACTCTTTCTGACTCTCTCTGACGCTCTCTGACTCTCTGACGCTCTCTGACTCTTTCTGACTCTCTCTGACTCTCTCTGACGCTCTCTGACTCTCTCTCTGACGCCCTCTGACTCTCTGACGCTCTCTGACTCTCTCTGTCTCTCTGACTCTCTGACTCTCTCTGACTCTCTGACGCTCTCTGACTCTCTGACGCTCTCTGACTCTCTGACGCTCTCTGACTCTCTCTGACTCTCTCTGACTCTCTCTCTGACTCTGACGCTCTGACACTCTCTGACTCTCTCTGACTCTCTCTGACGCTCTCTGACTCTCTGATGCTCTCTGACTCTCGCTGACTCTCTCTGACACTCTCTGACTCTCTCTGACTCTCTCTGACTCTCTCTGACTCTTTCTGACTCTTTCTGACTCTTTCTGACTCTCTCTGACTCTCTGACGCTCTCTGACTCACTCTGACGCTCTCTGACTCTCTCTCTGACTCTCTGACGCTCTCTGACTCTCTCTCTGACTCTCTCTGACGCTCTCTGACTCTCTCTCTGACTCTCTCTGACTCTGACGCTCTGACGCTCTCTGACTCTCTCTGACTCTCTCTCTGACGCTCTCTGACTCTCTCTGACTCTCTCTCTGACTCTCTCTGACTCTCTCTGACTCTCTCTCTGACGCTCTCTGACTCTCTCTGACTCTCTCTGACTCTCTCTGACTCTCTCTCTGACGCTCTCTGACTCTCTCTGACTCTCTCTGACTCTCTCTGACTCTGACTCTTTCTGACTCTCTCTGACTCTCTCTCTGACGCTCTCTGACTCTCTCTGACTCTCTCTGACTCTCTCTGACTCTCTCTGACTCTGACTCTTTCTGACTCTCTCTGACTCTCTCTGACGCTCTCTGATGCTCTCTGATGCTCTCTGACTCTCGCTGACTCTCTCTGACACTCTCTGACTCTTTCTGACTCTTTCTGACTCTTTCTGACTCTTTCTGACTCTCTCTGACTCTCTGACGCTCTCTGACTCTCTCTCTGATGATCTCTGACTCTCTGACGCTCTCTGACTCTCGCTGACTCTCTCTGGGACTCTCTGACTCTCTCTCTGACTCTTTCTGAATCTCTCTGACGCTCTCTGACTCTCGCTGACTCTCTCTGGGACTCTCTGACTCTTTCTGACTCTTTCTGACTCTCTGACGCTCTCTGACTCTGACTCTCTCTGACTCTCTGTGACTCTGACTCTCTGACGCTCTCTGACTCTCTGACGCTCTCTGACTCTGACTCTCTCTGACTCTCTGTGACTCTGACTCTCTGACGCTCTCTGACGCTCTCTGGGACTCTGTGACTCTCTGTGACGCTCTCTGACTCTCTCTGACTCTCTCTGACGCTCTCTGACTCTCTCTGACTCTGTGACTCTGACTCTCTGACGCTCTCTCTGACTCTCTCTCTGACTCTCTGGGACTCTCTGACTCTCTGGGACTTTCCGTGATCCGTGGCTCCAGCATCCTTCTGACACAGGAGCCAAAAGTAGAAATACCCCTGATAGAATAGTAAACATTAGAGTGCAAATGTAACGGTAAAGTGCAATAGTAATATACAAAGTACAGGTGATTAAACTGGAATATACTACTGAGTAATAGTGCTAATCAGATGTACAGTATGTGTGTTCTAATCGCACAATGCTACATTTGCATTTAGTTTTCATTTAGTTTCCTAATCTTCTGACCCTCGAGTCACAGCCGTCGCTTCCCTCTGAAACAAACCTGGGGAGGCGACGGTTGCGATTGGAGGATCAAGAGAAGAGGGCAGATAGGTCAATCTGACGGGCTCTAATGTACCCCCCCCCCCCCCAAGCAGATCTGGAGGTGTCGTCCGGCCGGCCGGTCCTGCGGGACCAGGAGTGCGTCTGCGAGGGCGGGGGGGCCGCGTGTGCGAGCGGCGACCGCTGTACGGGACAGCAGTGCTTCTCCTCCCTGAGGATGACGGACGGCTCGGCCGTCCAACAGAAGGGCTGCCTGCGGGACGACGAGGGGGGCAGGGCCACCTGCGCCACGCCCCCCTCCCCCGCCCTCGTCGTCAAGTGCTGCCAGGGCCACCTGTGCAACAGGAACGCCAGCGTGGCGGCCGCGGGCAGAGGTCTGTATCTTTTCTCATCGTTTACGGTCTCATTTAGCTATTATTATTATTTTAAAAATGTTTGTCTTTATTATTATTTTATTTGTAATTTTTTATTTTCTTATTTAGCAATTTTTTACCATCTTATATTTTTTACTACATTTCATAATTAAAAAAAATTGTGATCCTTTTGTTTCGTTTTGTGTGAAGCACTTTGAGCTGCAATCTGTATGAATGGCGCTATAAAAAAAAGTTATTATTATGATGCCCCCGCTACGCCTTGTTAACTCTTCACTATCGCCCTGCCGCCTGATGTCGTTCTAATCTCATAATAACCAACAGCCCGGGGATAACGGTTATCATCGCTCTCATCCGCCGTCGCATATATGCGTGTAAATCATCCCTCTGTACACGACCGCACGCTGTCTGCCTTATCTCGCTCTGCTTTAAAAAAAAACACAGATATGGAAACGTGTTCGCAGTGATTAGGATACAGGGTTGACTTTCATGAGCACTTACTCAAGGTCTTCCTGTCCACCCCCCCCCCCTGTGTCTTCTTCCCAGGGTTTGCACAAGGTCCTTGAAGTGCTTAAACTGCTTGATTTCTTTTTACAAAAAAAAGTCTAGGCCTGGAATTCCTTGAAAACAGCCATTTTTTAACAAGGTGCTTAAAACGTCCTTGAAATTCAAATCAACCATTCGCATTGAAAGTTTTGTTCATCCATGATCAAATTGTTCTTCCATTTAATGTGTAACTAATTGTCGGAAATTGGTTTTAAGCCATACAAATTTGATCAAAACAGCATTTTAAAAGAAAAATAGTGATTGGAAAAGTACTTGAAAGTCCTTGAATTACATTTTTGCAACGTCTCTGTGGGAACCCCCCCCCCTCCGTCTTCCTGTTTCCTGTGCAGAGGAGGAAGTGAAGCCGCTGGCCAAGGAGGAGCACGAGTGCGTGTGCGAGGGCAGCTCCTGCGTGACGGGCGGCCGCTGCCTCGGCCACCAGTGCTTCAGCTCCCTGACGGTCAACGCCGGCTCGCTGGCCTATCAGAAGGGCTGCTTCAAGGTCTACGAGCAGAGCAGGATGACCTGCAAGACGCCGCCCTCCCGGGACCAGATCGTGGAGTGTTGCCACGGGCACCTATGCAACATGAACAGCACCGTGGAGCTGCCCATCCAAGGTAATAATAATAATAATAATTCATTTATTTTATATAGCGCTTCTCAATGACCCGAAGTCGCTGACGATAGGCAAATAAAAGAAACAAAGAAACATAGAACCACAGGGAAACAATATGAATACACAAGAACATAGAGCCACGAGTAACGGACAACAAATACAGGAGCCAGTAGAGGAGGCAGTCGGGTAAGGGAAACCGAGGGGGGGAGGGGGAGGAGAGAAGGTAGGGGAGGGGAGATACAGCCCCACTAGCCTTCTTTTACTGTCTTATACTATCAGGCAGTCTTCCTACTATACTAATATGTCTCTAAATCAAATCAAATCAAATGTATTTGTAAAGCCCGCAATCACAGGTTAATGTCCCCATGGGCTGGACAAGTCTTCTTTAAACAAGTCGAGAAGAAACATCACAATAAATCAAGAACAAAATAATTGTTTCATGTTAAATTCATTAAGAGCATTAATCATGGTTCATTGTTGCATTAAAAGACAATATTCATGGATCAACAGAGCACATATATAGTATATAGTCACACAAACATTACAGTGGCAGGTTACTAAATAGCCACTCCCTTATCCTGGATTTGAACACTGCAGCACTCTGTTTCCTTAATATTCATCTCTGTCTCTCTCTCTCTCTCTCTCTCTCTCTCTCTCTCTCACTCTCACTCTCACTCTCACTCTCACTCTCACTCTGAATCTCTCTCTCTGACTCTCTCTCTCTGACTCTCTCTCTCTGACTTTCTCTCTCATTCATCTATCTCTCTCATTCATCTCTGTTGTAAATGGCTGCATTTATATATCTCTTTTATCCAAAGCGCTTTACAATTTGTTCCTCACATACATTCACACACCGACGGCGGAGGCGACCATACAAGGAGGCAACCTGCTCATCAGGAGAAATTAGGGGTTAAGTGTCTTGCTCAAGGACACTTCAACATGCTGCCCCGGGACGAGCGGGAATCTAACCGGGAAGTTATATATTTCATATATAACTTACTAAATATATAAATATAAACTTGATATTTCCTTTTCATAACAGCAATGTTTCAATTCACATGAATAAAGAGATGCATAATAACAAGGTACATAGTCGAATTTACTTATTTTACAAGAAACATATTAGTAGTGTTTTTAAATCCACATCACCTCTCCCTGCTTTAAGACCTCTTCTATCTGCTTTAAGACCTCTTCTATCTGCTTTAAGACCTCTTCTATCTGCTTTAAGACTTCTATCTGTTTTAAGACATCTTCTATCTACTTTAAGACCTCTTTTATCTTTAAGACCTCTTCTATCTGCTTTAAGACCTCTTCTATCTGCTTTAAGACCTCTTTTATCTTTAAGACCTCTTCTATCTGCTTTAAGACCTTTTTTGTCTTTAAGACCTTATATCTGCTTTAAGACTTCTTCAATACCTCTTATCTGCTTTAAGACCTCTTTTATCTTTAAGACCTCTTCTATCTGCTTTAATACCTCTTTTATCTTCTTTAAGACCTTTTCTATCTGGTTTAAGACCTCTTATCTTCTTTAAGACCTCTTTTTATCCTACTGGCCTCAACCAGTAGGTATTTGGGTTTGACTGAAGCCAGCTAGCTAGCTAACCACATCCCCTCCTCACTGTGTGTTTGGTTCAAGTTGGGTTAGCCCCTAGAATGTGTGTGTGTGTGTGTGTGTGTGTGTGTGTGTGTGTGTGTGTGTGTGTGTGCAGGGCCGCCTCAGGGGGTGTGCGAGCAGTGCGGTCGCACAGGGCCTCGCGGGAAGGGGGGCCTCGCAATTTTTTTTTTTTTTTTTTTTTTTTTTTTTGTGAGGTCCCCCTTCCCGCGAGGCCCTTTTTCATCACAGACCTAAAATCTAGTTTTGCTTATATGCTTATATATTTCACATTAGACACGTTTGTAGAATGTGTCTGACTTGTTCCTGGCTCTGAGGCTCACTATTGGAGGCAGCTCTGAGGCTCTGCAGGCAGCAGAATTGGTTTCAATGAGGGGAGGGGTTACAGGTAAGGTAGCGTCTGACTATTTCGCGCGTGCAGCATTGGAGGTTATGCCAGCCAAGATGAAGAGGACATCGTTCGGCAGATGGACTGAAGATGAAAGTTGTTGCATGTTAGACAGTTCAGTCAGGCTAGCCATCCCGGCTAAAGACAGGGACAGCTAGTTAGCTTTAGCTACGTTATAATTAGGGGTGCACCGATATATCGGTCGGGTATCGGTATCGGCCGATAAGTGCCTTGTTGACTGCTATCGGCCTATCGGCCGATAAGCTCAAATGTGCCGATAGCAGTCGCCGATAAATACCCATCAATTTGTGTAGCGTCAAAAGGCACAAAAAAAAAAGTTCACTCACACACACACAACGCCTGCCGTCCCCCACACACACACACACAATCTACTGCATCAAAGTAACTACTTATGATTAACAAGGCATTCGTTTTGTGGCATTAGCGTTATATAGTTAGTGTTACACGGACAATAACATCAGCATATTATTATTACCCATAGCAGCAAGGCATTACTCCGAGTCCGTTCATTAGCTCGGTTCCATTCCGTTGCTCATTCCGTACCCAACTACACATTCTGCAATCTGTTAATAAAGTTTTCAACCAGACAAATGTATAGAAAGGCTTTGTTTTATTATAACATTTGTTGCAGTAAAATCATTATGTCTCATTTGGTCATGCGTGGAGCGCCGGTCGGCGGGCCGGGCAGCTAACGTAGCTACGTTATTAGCTATTAGATGCAAGACTAACGTTACTGGTGAAAATGTGATTTGCGTTGGAATACTCCTTTGTCAACTTGCTGTACTTTGCTTGCAGGTCTGCAGTCATTATTGCTGCATTAAGAATAGCCCCAACTTTAGCCAAGGTAACGTTATGGCTAAACCTTTAACAATAGTTAACGCTAGCTTTCGGTTAGCTGTTCAATGCTATTAATAACACAACTCCCCGTCAACACCCTCTCTCGGGAAGATGGCATTTAAGAAAGTATCTGCTGTTAAAATGAAGTGTTACACGTTCAATAACAAGCATATTATTTACCCGAAGATAGCAGTAAACAAGGCATTACTCCGTTAGCCCGTTCATAGCTCGGTTCCATTCCGTTGCTCATTCCGTACCCAACTACACATTCTGCAATCTGTTAATAAAGTTTTCAACCAGACAAATGTATAGAAAGGCTTTGTTTTATTATAACATTTGTTGCAGTAAAATCATTATGTCTCATTTGGTCATGCGTGGAGCGCCGGTCGGCGGGCCGGGCAGCTAACGTAGCTACGTGTCGTTAAGTGTGTTCTGCTCTCGCATTCGCAAACAGAACAATGGCGGCATGCCCGGAAGTAGAAAAATTTATAAACGCTTGCCGATTGGTGGTAAGGACAACAGGAGTGGCGTAGCGGTGTGGCGTAATTGGCCGAATCGACTGTCAATCAAAATGGGTCCATTGCATTGGTTGAAAGCTCTGGTTGAGAGAATAGTATCCCGCTGCAGGCCGCAAGAATGGTTCCATTGCATTGGTTGAAAGCTCTGGTTGAGAAAATAGTATCCCTCTGCAGGCCGCAAGACGATACTGGGAGAGAGATAGTGATACCATAAACATATTTCTTGATGTTTCCTTTTTTTAAGTAAGTAAAGAGGCCTACAAATACAAACATACACATACAAATATACAGTAGTTTCATTAAATTTTTTTTTTTTTTTTTTTTTTTTACAAATACTTATATACAAATATACAAATATCGGTATCGGTATCGGCCGATAGTGTTAGTTGAACAATCGGTATCGGCGGCCAATTTTCATATCGGTGCATCCCTAGTTATAATAATGAGTGCTAACGTGTGGTTCAGTCGGGATATAGCCATGATGATGTCGGCTAGTAGCTAGCTTAGCTAAAGGCTAACTAGCGTTAGCTAACCTAGAGACATCGCGTGCAGCATTGTTATGCCAAGATGAAGAGGACGGTCGTTCGGCAGATGAACTTCGTCAACTCCACGCGGTTGTCTCCATCCTCTTGGACGTTTGGTGAGTGGGGGGGGGCCTCGCGTTTAAATCTTGCATAGGGCCTCGCATTTCTCCCAGGCGGCCCTGTGTGTGTGTGTGTGTGTGTGTGTGTGTGTGTGTGTGTGTGTGTGTGGGGAGAAAGGGTTCAGTATATGAGGGCAGAAAAGGGGAGCATTGTCTGCTGCAGGCTGTGCAGTCTTTCCCTGGAATGTTTAGAGAGAGAGAGAGAGAGAGAGAGTGTGGGTGGGGTGGTCAGCTCCTCAGCCTGGGTTCTGCTGCCTGGATGAGCTCCACCCGTCTGTGTGTGATTGTGGGAGAGTAAGTACGTAAGAGGGAATTATGTGTACTCTCAACCTTCTATGTGTGTGCGACGCGTGTGTGTGCAGTGCACACACAGCTGAGCGGTTGTGTATGAGGGAGTTGTGTACCCTCACCGTTCTGTGTGTGTGTGAGAGAGAGAGTATGATTGTAAGAGAGAGAGGGATAATTATGTGCACCTCAGCCTTGTGCGTGTGCATGCTCACAGGCTGCATGTTTACCTCCACCAGCATGTGGGTGGGTGTGTGAGTGTGTGTGTGTGAGGTGAGTGAATATGTATGTTTGTGTATGTATTAGGGGTGGGAATCACCAGAGGCCTCACGATACGATATTATCACGATACTTAAGTCACGATACGATAGTATTGCGATTAAAAATATATTGCGATATGCTGAGTATTGTGATATTAACACTTTCAGTGCCAGCCATTAGACGGGCCCCGTTGTAGCAATGCCAACGCTTTAAAAAATAGGAGTGCATCACCTTGTTTGTAGAGCTAAATCTATATTCTATATTATAGCCATGGATACAATACTATGGTCATTTGACAGTGACTTTCTTCCGGTCAAGATGCAATAAAGAGATAATTTTCCCATGCATACGTTCGCACGTTATCCCGTGGTGAATATAAGTATAATTTCAGAGTGGTCTAGGGTAATTCCCGAAAGGCTGAGTAATAGCCTTATACGTCAATTCTACTATAACCGTTGGCGTTTCTTGCCTGGACACGCTACTATTCCCAAATCTAATATAGTAGGTATTATGGTTCATCATGAATGCATGAAGGGGGGGGGGGGGGGGGTCGTTTCTGATTATTTGATTACCAGCAACGGCATTCGTATTGAACACTAAAAACGCTGATCAGCTGGATCGGTATGAAAACCTTGTAAGACTGTGTGTGCGAGTGAGGTGAATGTGTGTATGAGGTGAGTGAATGTGTATGTATGTGCAGGGCTCTACAGTGCGACCATATTGCTCGCATATGCCCCTAAAAATATGTGTGTGCGAACCTGAACAATCAATTACTCGCACGGCGTGCGAGTGCAGATTACAGCCTCATTCGTTCTTTTTTTTTCTCCGCTGCGAGAATCGTTAAAAAAACTACAAGTCCCACAGTTCACAGCCGCATAAACGTTCCAATCACAGTAGAGTTTCCTGTGGTCACGGACTGGAAACTGAAAGTAATTATCAGCGTCACTGTCTGAGTCAGACAATACAGCCATGTCGAAGCCCATTCATTTTTATTTTGCGCGAAAGATACCGGAGAATGAGAAGTCAGGCGAGGCAGCTCATGTTACAGAGGTGATAGTTAACGTTAACCAAGATACTGACGCTAGCCATCATGCTAGCGAAGTTGGCCAAGCTAGCGAGGCTACACCCACTACTACCCCCACTGTAGCACCCAATGTACCCACTGTAGCTAGCGAAGCTACACCCACTGGAGCCGGAGGGAAGACATACAAATTGAACGTGAATTGGCTAAACATTTTCCCATGGCTAGAGTTCGAAAACAATGTCATGTTTTGTAAATATTGCAAAGTAGGATCGATGCATTGCGATGCATTGTTACACCCCTACACCAAAGTAACCCGCCCACCTACAGCGTGACCACTCTGACTGTTCTCCCCCTCCTCTCAGAGAGCGACCCGCCCACCTACAGCGTGACCACTCTGACTGTTCTCCCCCTCCTCTCAGAGAGCGACCCGCCCACCTACAGCGTGACCACTCTGACTGTTCTCCCCCTCCTCTCAGAGAGCGACCTGCCCACCTACAGCGTGACCACACTGACTGTTCTCCCCCTCCTCTCAGAGAGCGACCCGCCCACCTACAGCGTGACCACACTGACTGTTCTCCCCCTCCCCTCCTCTCAGAGAGCGACCCGCCCACCTACAGCGTGACCACACTGACTGTTCTCCCCCTCCTCTCAGAGAGCGACCCGCCCACCTACAGCGTGACCACTCTGACTGTTCTCCCCCTCCCCTCCTCTCAGAGAGCGACCCGCCCACCTACAGCGTGACCACACTGACTGTTCTCCCCCTCCTCTCCTCTCAGAGAGCGACCCGCCCACCTACAGCGTGACCACTCTGGTGATCGTCATTGTGGCGCCCATCATCGTCCTCGTCGTCCTGTCCGCCATCGCCATCCTGGTCTTCAGACGCATCCACCACAGCCAGATGGAGCGGCTGACAGCGCGAGATGCCGAGTATGGCACCATCGACGGCCTCATCGCCTCCAACGTGGGGGACAGCACCCTGGCGGTAAGTACCCGGTGGAGGTGGAGGTGGAGGTAGCGGTCGTACCGGCTGAGAGAACGGTCGTACCGGCAGAGGTAGCGGTCGTACCGGCTGAAGTAGCGGTATTACCGGCTGAAGTAGCGGTCTTACCGGTGGAGGTAGCGGTCGTACCGGCTGAGAGAGCAGTCTTACCGGCGGAGGTAGCGGTCGTACCGGCTGAGAGAGCAGTCTTACCGGCGGAGGTAGTGGTCGTACCGGCTGAGAGAGCGGTCTTACCGGTGGAAGTAGCGGTTGTACCGGCTGAGAGAACGGTCGTACCGGCGGAGGTAGTGGTCGTACCGGCTGAGAGAGCAGTCTTACCGGCGGAGGTAGCGGTCGTACCGGCTGAAGTAGCGGTCGTACCGGTGGAGGTAGCGGTTGTACCGGCTGAGAGAACGGTCGTACCGGCTGAGAGAACGGTCGTACCGGCTGAGAGAACGGTCTGGGTACGATCTTGCATGTTGTGTGGTTGTAACGTGTGAGGATGCAACGTTCTGGTGGCTGGTGGCTGTTCTGATCATAACAGCAACTGCTGCACTTCTAGAATACAGAGAAAACATCACACGTCAAAGGGTAAAAAAGAAAATGTATTAGTAAAAGAATTTATTATAATAATAATAATAATAAAGTCTTGAAAAATACAAAATTCACAACTCTCAATTTAAGACCATAACCCTTTCACTGCCACACTACAGAAGGTTAACCCTTTACTATCACACTACCGACAGTTAAGTGTCGCAGTGAAAGTGTTAACCTGCTGTCGTGTGGCAGTGAAAGGGTTAACCTGTGTATTGTCGCAGTGAAAGGGTTAACCGTTTGGTAGTGCGGCAGTGAAAGGGTTAAAGGGTGTTTAAAAAGTCTTACATTTCATTTGCACAGGTATACATTTTTTGGGGGGGGCAGCCCGGCTGTCGGGAGATGAAGTAATACTAAATATATGAAATGTTTTTCTATTCAAGTAGTTTTTTGCTGGGCAACCTGGAGCTCGTGTTTGTATGGCTGTAAGTGCAGCCGCCAGTTCAGTGTCTGTGTTCTTAAAAAGTCTTGGATTTAACTAAACCTGCAGATCCCCTGATAAACAAACTAATACTCCAAATTAAACCCTCAGATACCCTGGTAAACAAACTATACTCCAAATTAAACCCTCAGATACTCTGATAAACAAACTATACTCCAAATTAAACCCTCAGATCCTCTGATAAACAAACTAATACTCCAAATTAAACCCTCAGATACCCTGGTAAACAAACTATACTCCAAATTAAACCCTCAGATACCCTGGTAAACAAACTATACTCCAAATTAAACCCTCAGATACCCTGGTAAACAAACTAATACTCCAAATTAAACCCTCAGATACCCTGGTAAACAAACTATACTCCAAATTAAACCCTCAGATACCCTGGTAAACAAACTATACTCCAAATTAAACCCTCAGATACCCTGGTAAACAAACTGAACTTGGGAGTTCGTTCCCCTGTTTGTCTCGTCTTCCCAGCAGCCCTGAGCCGCCGGGTTCATCCAGAGGGGCGCGTGTGTTTTGACTAAACTGTTCCAGAGGTTGGGTGGAGCCAGCGCGTGGTTAAGCGCTTTCAGGCCGCTTTCCAGGCGACGAGGCGCGTTCACACTCTGTAATCAAGTCTGCACCATCAGCACGCAGGCTGCTTGCGTTTCTTAACCCTGTCACTGCCGCACTACCAAAACGGTTAACCCCTTCACTGCGACAATTCACAGAAGGTTAACCCTTTCACTGCAACACAACATCCGGTTAACCCTTTCACTGCCACACGACAGAAGGTTAACCCTTTACGATCACACTACCGACGGCGACCATCGGTAGTGTGATCGTAAAGGGTTAACCTTCTGTCGTGTGGCAGTGAAAGGGTTAACCGACCGAATCACGTCGGTACCACATTTCGGTACTGTAAAAAAAAAAAAAAGATATAATAATAATAATAATAATAATAATTTTTTATTTTTTTTTTAGTCCGACGACACCAATGTTTAGTTTACCGCAAACGAAACCTATGAAGTGTGCCGCACGTTCACACGCACAATACACGCTTACCTAGGATTTGACTTGATTCAACAACAAAGCAGTCGGGGCAATGGCAAGCCGAAAACTTTACAAAGCCAGATGCAGACAACGCTTGCTGCAATATTATATATGATAATCAATTATTTGTTTGGATTTTTTTTATACAACTGAGGTAGGTAGATTCCATTTTTAGAGACTAAAGTACCGAAAAAAACCGTTGGGTACCGGTTCAAATGTGAAAGGTACCCAACCCTACTGCTTGCGTTTCTTCACACAAAATGTTTTTGTTCGGTCACCATCATGTCCTTTGCGCTCCCGTGGACGTCCCCGTTGTGAACGTGTCCCTCTCTCCTCTTGGACTCGGACCAACAGCACGTGGACGCTTGTTTTGCGCCAGACTCACGTGGTTCTGGCTCCTGAAGAGCCCGGCTGGAAGGACCTTAACCTCCACCACACGGTGGAATCCAGATCTGCGTCTCTAGACTTTAGCTTTAACTTAAAAAAATTAATACTTTACGAAACATAAAGGCAATGCGTCCAGTTGTTTTGAAGTGTAACCATTTTCCTGTGTGTAAGATAAGATAAGACATTCCTTTATTGATCCCTTGGGGAAATTCGGTCGTCATAGCAGCATGGGGGAGGTACAGGTATGGGCAGTGTGATTGTAGAAAGACATAAATATAGGCAATACAATTAGAAAAATATACAGTGTAAATTATCAATGGTGCAGATGGGGGTCTGTATGCCCTATAGGTTATATTATGTTACAATAAATATAGACATGTGTGTAAAAGTTCAAGTGTGATAGGAATAGCAGATATTGGATCTATTTCAAGCTAATTTCGAAGCCCGTCAGAGCAGTGCTTGAAGCCCGTCAGAGCAGTGCTTGAAGCCCGTCAGAGCAGAGCTTGAAGCCCGTCAGAGCAGTGCTTGAAGCCTGTCAGAGCAGCGCTTGAAGCCCGTCAGAGCAGCGCTTGAAGCCTGTCAGAGCAGCGCTTGAAGCCCATCAGAGCAGCGCTTGAAGCCCATCAGAGCAGCGCTTGAAGCCCGTCAGAGCAGCGCTTGAAGCCCATCAGAGCAGCGCTTGAAGCCCGTCAGAGCAGTGCTTGAAGCCCATCAGAGCAGCGCTTGACGCTTGAAGCCCGTCAGAGCAGCGCTTGAAGCCCGTCAGAGCAGCGCTTGACGCTTGAAGCCCGTCAGAGCAGCGCTTGACGCTTGAAGCCCGTCAGAGCAGCGCTTGACGCTTGAAGCCCGTCAGAGCAGCGCTTGACGCTTGAAGCCCGTCAGAGCAGCGCTTGAAGCCCGTCAGAGCAGCGCTTGAAGCCCGTCAGAGCAGCGCTTGAAGCCTGTCAGAGCAGCGCTTGACGCTTGAAGCCCGTCAGAGCAGCGCTTGACGCTTGAAGCCCGTCAGAGCAGCGCTTGAAGCCCATCAGAGCAGCGCTTGAAGCCCGTCAGAGCAGCGCTTGAAGCCTGTCAGAGCAGTGCTTGAAGCCCGTCAGAGCAGCGCAGCGCTTGAAGCCTGTCAGAGCAGCGCAGTGCTTGAAGCCTGTCAGAGCAGTGCTTGAAGCCCGTCAGAGCAGCGCAGCGCTTGAAGCCCGTCAGAGCAGTGCAGCGCTTGAAGCCTGTCGGAGCAGCGCTTGAAGCCCATCAGAGCAGCGCTTGAAGCCCATCAGAGCAGCGCTTGAAGCCCATCAGAGCAGCGCTTGAAGCCCATCAGAGCGCTTGGAAAACGTAAAAGGCCCAAACATGCAGCCACAGAGTGTTTGTTTCAGCGTAATTAAGAAGTGCTTGGCAGCGAGGAAGGTTATTGGAAACAGCGGCTGTAAAGGGAAGCGAACAGGACTGGAACACACGTGTGTCTCTCTCCACAGCCCGCGGCCCACACAGTATAATTATCTTCTAATGTTCTGGTTCCGCCGCTTGTAGCGGCCCCGGTCCAGATGGAGCCTCCCACCAAAACGGAGCCATTTCAACTCTGCTGGTGTAATAACTCACTTCATGGCCTCCGTCTCTAATTCCTGTGTTGTCATTCCAAACGGCCTCTCAGACAGCTGCCGTTATTATGCGTCTGTTTATCTGAGGCATCCACTTTGTTTTTCTTTTTTCTTTTTTGCCCCCCACTCCCAGTTTAGTAGTTTGTTTTTCTCAACACCGACAGAGAGGGTGAGAGAGAGAGACGCTGCACACTACTGCCCCCTTGTGTCAGCCTCACGCCACTGCGGCCTCCTGGAGAGTGGAGATAATAATACTGTGTTTAGCAATCTGGCTCTGAGATTAGATCAGATCACCAGAGAGGGGGCCGCACTCTGCTCCTCCCTCACCACACAGCAGGGGGCACTCTGCTCCTCCCCTCACCACACAGCAGGGGGCGCTCTGCTCCTCCCTCACCACACAGCAGGGGGCACTCTGCTCCTCCCTCACCACACAGCAGGGGGCACTCTGCTCCTCCCTCACCACACAGCAGGGGGCACTCTGCTCCTCCCTCACCACACAGCAGGGGGCGCTCTGCTCCTCCCTCACCACACAGCAGGGGGCGCTCTGCTCCTCCCTCACCACACAGCAGGGGGCGCTCTGCTCCTCCCTCACCACACAGCAGGGGGCGCTCTGCTCCTCCCTCACCACACAGCAGGGGGCGCTCTGCTCCTCCCTCACCACACAGCAGGGGGCGCTCTGCTCCTCTCTCACCAGACAGCAGGGGGCGCTCTGCTCCTCCCTCACCACACAGCAGGGGGCGCTCTGCTCCTCCCTCACCACACAGCAGGGGGCGCTCTGCTCCTCTCTCACCAGACAGCAGGGGGGCGCTCTGCTCCTCCCTCACCACACAGCAGGGGGCGCTCTGCTCCTCTCACCACACAGCAGGGGGCGCTCTGCTCCTCCCTCACCACACAGCAGGGGGCGCTCTGCTCCTCTCACCACACAGCAGGGGGCGCTCTGCTCCTCTCACCACACAGCAGGGGGCGCTCTGCTCCTCCCTCACCACACAGCAGGGGGCGCTCTGCTCCTCTCACCACACAGCAGGGGGCGCTCTGCTCCTCCCTCACCACACAGCAGGGGGCGCTCTGCTCCTCTCTCACCACACAGCAGGGGGCGCTCTGCTCCTCTCACCACACAGCAGGGGGCGCTCTGCTCCTCTCACCACACAGCAGGGGGCGCTCTGCTCCTCTCACCACACAGCAGGGGGCACTCTGCTCCTCCCGCACCAGACAGCAGGGGGCGCTCTGCTCCTCCCGCACCAGACAGCAGGGGGCGCTCTGCTCCTCCCTCACCACACAGCAGGGGGCGCTCTGCTCCTCCCTCATCAGACAGCTGGGGGCGCTCTGCTCCTCCTCACCAGACAGCAGGGGGCGCTCTGCTCCTCTCACCACACAGCAGGGGGCGCTCTGCTCCTCCCGCACCAGACAGCAGGGGCGCTCTGCTCCTCCCTCACCAGACAGCAGGGGGCGCTCTGCTCCTCCTTCACCAGACAGCAGGGGGCGCTCTGCTCCTCACCACAGACCCACCCTGAGATCTGGGCTCCCTCCACCAGTCCTGCCACATCAAAGACGGCCTGCTTTGTGTTCGGCTCCATCTGAGTCCCAGATGCTGCTGATGTTCTCCTGCTCTCCTGCGGGCTGCAGCCTCCGGTTCCCCTGCCTGGGTTTCATTCAGATACCACCTCTTCTCACTTTCTTCCTTGTTGTTTACCCCTCTCTCTCTCTCTCTCTCTCTCTCTCTCCTCTCTCTCTCTTCTCTCTCTCTCTCTCTGTCTGTCTGTCTGTCTGTCTGTCTGTCTGTCTGTCTGTCTGTCTGTCTGTCTGTCTGTCTGTCTGTCTGTCTGTCTGTCCTGTCTGTCTGTCTGTCTGTCTGTCTGTCTGTCTGTCTGTCTGTCTGTCTGTCTGTCTGTCTGTCTGTCTGTCTGTCAGTCTGTCTGTCTGTCTGTCTGTCTGTCTGTCTGTCTGTCTGTCTGTCTGTCTGTCTGTCTGTCTGTCTGTCTGTCTGTCTCTCTCTCTCTCT
>NC_140167.1:160488865-160939575 GCF_963971535.1 Notolepis coatsorum | reverse complement strand
GCGCTCAGCTAAATGACTAAGTGTAAACGTCCCGGTAAGAGTCTGTCGTGGCACACGTCCATCTTTCACAACAGAACTTTTTTTGTGTTGTAATTGAGAGAGAGAGAGAGGGGAGAGAGGAGGGGAGAGAGGGGAGAGAGAGAGAGGGGAGAGAGAGAATTGTACCCATTCTGCAATCAGACAGTGAGACACAGAGAGAGAGTGCTTCTTCTCTTGGACGCCTGTCGGCGATTCTCGCAGAGCACTTCCCGCTAACGTGCCGAAAGGACCCGGCGCGCGGCAAGCGTGGCCTGTATTTCAAACAGATATTCCGGTTGCAAACGGAGATGCGTGACGAGGAGGGAGGCTCTTGAGAGGCCAGATGGCCAAACTGTCCTGCATCAAGTCATAAAATCCAACATTGCGCAAATTTGATGTATTGGGTCTCGAGTTAAAATACTATCCGTCAAACATGTTTTTCCGCGGCCAGATGGCTTCGCTGCAATATCTCTCCTGGGGCCGGAGGTTTCAGTGTGAAAGGTGAAGCCAGAGCCGGCAAAGGAGAGAGAGAGAGAGAGAAGAGAGAGAGAGAGAGAGAGAGAGAGAGAGAGAGAGAGAGAGAGAGAGAGAGAGAGAGAGAGAGAGAGAGAGAGAGAGAGAGAGAGAGAGAGAGAGAGAGAGAGAGAGAGAGAGAGAGAGAGAGAGAGAGAGAGGAGAGAGAGAGAGAGAGAGAGAGAGAGAGAGAGAGAGAGAGAGAGAGAGAGAGAGAGAGAGAGAGAGAGAGAGAGAGAGAGAGAGAGAGAGAGAGAGAGAGAGAGAGAGAGAGAGAGAGAGAGAGAGAGAGAGGAGAGAGAGAGAGAGAGAGAGAGGAGAGAGAGAGAGAGAGAGAGAGAGAGAGAGAGAGAGAGAGAGAGAGAGAGAGAGAGGAGAGAGAGAGAGAGAGAGAGAGAGAGAGAGAGGAGAGAGAGAGAGAGAGAGAGAGAGAGAGAGAGAGAGAGATCTCCACACACTTCTGCAAAATACCTTGTGTGGTGTAGTGTTCATCATGTTCCGTCCTGACTAGCTGGCCGGGTAGAGCATAACATTATTAACCCATAAGACACTCGTAAGTTGTAGTAACAGGGTCTTGTGTCTCCTGGCTGGTAAGGTGTAGTAACGGTGTGGTACGGTGTAGTAACGGTGTCTTGTGTCTCCTGGCTGGTAAGGTGTAGTAATGGTGTGTCTCCTGGCTGGTACGGTGTGGTAAGGTGTAGTAACGGTGTCTTGTGTCTCCTGTCTCCTGGCTGGTAAGGTGTAGTAATGGTGTGTCTCCTGGCTGGTATGGTGTGGTAAGGTGTAGTAACGGTGTGTCTCCTGGCTGGTACGGTGTAGTAATGGTGTAGTAACGGTGTGTCTCCTGGCTGGTACGGTGTAGTAACGGTATGGTGTGGTAAGGTGTAGTAACGGTGTGTCTCCTGGCTGGTACGGTGTAGTAACGGTGTGGTAAGGTGTAGTAATGGTGTAGTAACGGTGTGTCTCCTGGCTGGTACGGTGTAGTAACGGTGTGGTAAGGTGTAGTAACGGTGTGTCTCCTGGCTGGTACGGTGTAGTAACGGTGTGGTAAGGTGTAGTAATGGTGTGTCTCCTGGCTGGTACGGTGTAGTAACGGTGTGGTAAGGTGTAGTAACGGTGTGTCTCCTGGCTGGTACGGTGTAGTAACGGTGTGGTAAGGTGTAGTAACGGTGTGTCTCCTGGCTGGTACGGTGTAGTAACGGTGTGGTAAGGTGTAGTAACAGTGTGTCTCCTGGCTGATAACGGTGTAGTAACTGTGTAGTAACGGTGTGTCTCCCGGCAGGTAAGGGGCGCTACGGGGAGGTGTGGCGTGGCCAGTGGCAGGGCGAGAGCGTCGCTGTGAAGATCTTCTCCTCCAGAGATGAAAAGTCCTGGTTCAGAGAGACAGAGATCTACAACACGGTGCTCCTGAGGCACGAGAACATCCTGGGTGAGTAGAAGCACGAGCAGCGTCACCCTCCAGGGACTCAACTCACCATAAGGCTGAGACCATATGCCATTTGGAAGAATCGATAATTCGGATCAAAATTATAGATAAATATTGATATTTTTATTAGTATACACTTTACTTTTTTTATTATTTAAACAACACATGTATGTTTATTTTGCAGCAATTCTTTGTCGTTGCCGCCATCTTTAGTGTTACAGATTTCCCCATTCAAAACGACCACAGTGATCCTCATTTTATAGTCGTGGTCTCTGGATATTGCATATTGAATGCACAGTGCAGAGTTGCAATTCAACTGAAATTACATGAAATGGGGATGTTTTAACTTAACTAAAACATGCCACAAGACCTAGTATTTTTTTATAGTATAAAGTATTACAAAAATATATATATTACAATTATAAAAAAAAATTCATGCAGTTATCGATAATTATTGATAAATCAATAAGTGGTCTCAGCCTTAACTCACCATTCATCTTGTTTTTCTTCAACCATTTACTTTGAAGTTTTACTTTCATTTCTCCTTTTCTTGATCCCATCTGCTGCGCTCGGCTGTATCCTCCCTGTCGTTGGTTTAACTATCTCTTTGTTCTCAAAGCCCAGTGACCAACACTGTCCTCTAGATTCAGGCGTCTGTGCAGCTGTTGGTGTTCTCACAAGTTCTAGAGTTGCCTATTTAGATAAGATGAGATGAGATATTCTTTTATTGATCCCTGAAGTTGGGTGTCATAGCAACATGGGGGAGGGGGGAGGGGAGGTACAGGTATGGGCAGGGTAATAGTAGAAAGACATAAATATAGGCAAACATTTTTTATCTGAATTATAAACATGAGAAAAAGAAATAGTAAACAATATAATTAAAAATAAGCTGTAAACAAAGGAGCAGATGAGGGTCTGTATTGGTTATTATATGTTACGCTCAATAAATATAGACAATAAAACATTTGAATCTGAATATATACTATGAGTAAGAGTAAAAGTAAACCGTATACACAAGGTGCAGTATACACAAGATGCAGTATACACAAGATGCAGTATACACAAGGTGCAGTATACACAAGATGCAGTATACACAAGATGCAGTATACACAAGATGCAGTATACACAAGATGCAGTATACACACGGTGCAGTATACACAAGGTGCAGTATACACAAGGTGCAGTATACACAAGATGCAGTATACACAAGGTGCAGTATACACAAGATACAGTATACACAAGGTGCAGTATACACAAGATGCAGTATACACAAGATGCAGTATACACAAGATGCAGTATACACAAGGTGCAGTATACACAAGGTGCAGTATACACAAGATGCAGTATACACAAGGTGCAGTATACACAAGGTGCAGTATACACAAGGTGCAGTATACACAGGGTACAGTATACACAAGGTTCAGTATACACAAGATGCAGTATACACAAGGTGCAGTATACACAAGGTGCAGTATACACAAGATGCAGTATACACAAGATGCAGTATACACAAGGTGCAGTATACACAAGATGCAGTATACACAAGGTGCAGTATACACAAGGTGCAGTATACACAAGATGCAGTATACACAAGATGCAGTATACACAAGATGCAGTATACACAAGGCACCCTAACTGGCTTGATATACTATTTTTCAAAAGGCTGCTATCGTAGGAAACCGGACTATCCTTTGAGGTTTGTGATCATATTATGTATATCCCATTTACTATGCCTGTGTGCCTGTGTGATATATCATGTAGAATCCATTATATGCTCTCAGTTAGTAGCTGCGCTGTCTTTGGCCTGGAGGAGGAGGGTGAACCTTCAAAGAAGAGAAAAAGATGAATTCTTATACGCCTCACATCTTTCTTGAGGGCATATGATTTGAATGATGAGCCAAGACACAGGCGTCTATATGAGGCGTACTCTTCCCTCTCTCTGCGTAACCATTTCCGTAGGTGGCCGTCCGACTGTGTATCAAGTCTTCTGTTATCTCCTCGTCTTCAGGCTTCATTGCTTCGGACATGACCTCCAGGAACTCCAGCACCCAGCTGTGGCTGATCACCCACTACCACGAGATGGGCTCCCTGTACGACTACCTGCAGCTTAGCACCCTGGACGCCCCCGGCTGCCTGCGGATGGCGCTGTCCATCGCCAGTGGTCTGGCGCACCTCCACGTGGAGATCTTCGGCACGCAGGGCAAACCGGCCATCGCCCACCGAGACCTCAAGAGCAAAAACATCCTGGTCAACAAGAACGGACAGTGTTGCATCGCCGACCTGGGTGAGTGATGTTGACCCGCCGTGTCCAGAGGTCCAAATCAAATGTATTTGTAAGGCCCGACAACACACGTTAATGTCCCCATGGGCCGGACACGGCTTCTTTAAACAAGTCAAGAAGAAACATCACAATAAATCAAGAACGAAACAAAAACACCATAAAGTCCAACATTTTTAAATACATTTTATAAATGAATGCAACACTCCCAGACATACCCCACGCGAAGGTAAGGAAAAACTCACTAAAACCTAGCAATAGGAAAAAATGCACCACAGGCAATGTGGAGGAGAGAAACCTTAGAAGGGCCATTCAAGGGGGGATCTCCCTTCTTAGATGTCGGTGATAGTAGTGTTGCAATAAAACAGGCAAAACTGTTGGTAAGCATGCACTCATATGTGTAATGAAACACAGATAAGTGCATGCAATAGCAACTGAACATTTTGAAAGATTAAAAATAGAGCTGATGGTGGATCTATTTGAGGCAAGGGGGCGGCGCAGAGAGGGTCGCATCCTCCCGGTCATCATCACAGGACGTCCACCTTTCATAATGCAATGTAGTCCACCTTTCATAATGCAATATAGTCAACCTTTCATAATGCAATGTAGTCCACCTTTCATAATGCAATGTAGTCCACCTTTTATAATGCAATATAGTCAACCTTTCATAATGCAATATAGTCAACCTTTCATAATGCAATGTAGTCCACCTTTTATAATGCAATATAGTCAACCTTTCATAATGCAATGTAGTCCACCTTTCATAATGCAATATAGTCAACCTTTCATAATGCAATGTAGTCCACCTTTCATAATGCAATGTAGTCAACCTTTCATAATGCAATATAGTCAACCTTTCATAATGCAATGTAGTCCACCTTTCATAATGCAATGTAGTCAACCTTTCATAATGCAATGTAGTCAACCTTTCATAATGCAATGTAGTCCACCTTTCATAATGCAATGTAGTCCACCTTTTATAATGCAATATAGTCAACCTTTCATAATGCAATATAGTCAACCTTTCATAATGCAATGTAGTCCACCTTTTATAATGCAATATAGTCAACCTTTCATAATGCAATGTAGTCCACCTTTCATAATGCAATATAGTCAACCTTTCATAATGCAATATAGTCAACCTTTCATAATGCAATGTAGTCCACCTTTCATAATGCAATGTAGTCAACCTTTCATAATGCAATATAGTCAACCTTTCATAATGCAATGTAGTCCACCTTTCATAATGCAATGTAGTCAACCTTTCATAATGCAATGTAGTCAACCTTTCATAATGCAATGTAGTCAACCTTTCATAATGCAATGTAGTCAACCTTTCATAATGCAATATAGTCAACCTTTCATAATGCAATATAGTCAACCTTTCATAATGCAATATAGTCAACCTTTCATAATGCAATATAGTCAACCTTTCATAATGCAATGTAGTCCACCTTTCATAATGCAATGTAGTCAACCTTTCATAATGCAATGTAGTCAACCTTTCATAATGCAATGTAGTCAACCTTTCATAATGCAATATAGTCAACCTTTCATAATGCAATATAGTCAACCTTTCATAATGCAATGTAGTCCACCTTTCATAATGCAATGTAGTGCATCTTTCATAATGCAATGTAGTTTAACTGTCATAATGCAATGTAGTCGACCTTTCATAATGCAATGTAGTCAACCTTTCATAATGCAATGTAGTCGACCTTTCATAATGCAATGTAGTCGACCTTTCATAATGCAATGTAGTCAACCTTTCATAATGCAATGTAGTCGACCTTTCATAATGCAATGTAGTCGACCTTTCATAATGCAATGTAGTCAACTGTCATAATGCAATATAGTCAACATTTCATAATGAAATATAGTCAACCTTTCATAATGAAATATAGTCAACCTTTCATAATGAAATATAGTCATTAAATTATTTTAAAATAATAATTGAATAGAGCGGTCAGGTGGCGTAGCGGAGATTGTGCTCGTCACCAATGCAAGAGGCTGCGGTCTCGACTCAAGTTCAAGTTCTTTAATAGTTGTCATACAGAAGTACAGAATACTTTCATACAAAATGCTTCTTACTGTTACGCTCCAGAGACTGTGCTAGACAAGATAGTATCAAATAACATAACATAATATAGCATGTAATTTAGAAGAAGAAAAATGAGGTCACAGTGTTCGGTATAGACATATGTACAATGTTCTGAGTTACCATATAATATACAATACTATGCAGTGTACTAATGTACAGTACTATCTAGTGCAAAGCATAAATGGGATGAGGTACAATTTTAGGTACAATTTACAGTAAGGTGTACGAGTTGTAGTGCAATCCTTCATCCATAAATATAAAGTGTGGGGAGTGGGTGCTACAGTGTGTTTGTTTAAAGTGGGTGTGTGCTATAAAGTGTGTGGAGTGGGTGCTACAGTGTGTTTGTTTAAAGTGAGTGTGTGCGTGTGGATGTGTGTGCTATGTGCGTTTGGTGGTTGTTGTTGTGTAGTGTTCATTCATTGTTCGTTTAGCAGCCTGATGGCCTGGGGATAGAAGCTTCTTCTGAGTCTTTCTGTGCTCGCCTTGAGACTCCGGTATCGCTTGCCTGACCGCAGCAGTTCAAAGTCCCGGAGAGTCAGCATTGCCTTGGCTCAGGCTGATCGCTATACTAACTCGTTTGGCTGAGTTAGGTGGAGGGGAGCCGTGGGTGGGTCCTGGGCGTTGTGGACAGCGACCCCTACATTTCGGTCGGGGCGCCTGCTCAGCGAAGGTAGGATCTGGTGAGAGGTAGTGCGGCCTCCCACACGTTACACTCTCCCAGTGAGAATCTGCGTGGCCAGGCTGGCTGCCGGCTGGCTGCACATGCGTCGGAGGAAAGCATGTGACAGTCTCCGGCCTCTCGGACCAACAGTAGGTGAAAGTGCGCAACAACCAGGAAGGGGGTTGGGAATTGGCATAACGACTAACAGTGGGATGGGAGAAAAATCGGAAAAAGAAGGAGGGGGAAAAAGATAATAAAAAAAAAAAATAATAATAATAATTGAAAAATATAAAAATATATATTTTCCCTTGTTTTTACCGGCACCTACACTGTGTAGTGTATTGAGAGGGAACCTTATTAACTGTTACACCGCTGAACGGCATGCTGGGTACAGCTCGCTAGCTAGCCAGGTAGCATAACAGTCTGTTAACAACTGGAAGAACAGAAAAGAAAGATGAAAAAAGAGACTGGAGATGTTACATTGAAGCAACGTTTTGTACATTTGCCATGTTGTTTCACTAAGTTCACACATTTCAACAGTCAGTGATGTAACGTTAATAATAATTCATTACATTTATATAGCTTTACAACGTAGGGTGGAAATTGCCTCCTTCACCTCCACTGGTAGCATCCAACTTTGGGCTACGCAGGCTCAATGGCTGCCATACACTGGCACCCGGCACACATCACACTACACTATACTTGTATGCCGTGACAAATAAAACTCTTGACTTGACTTGACTTGACAATGGCTGAACGGCTCAGGAGACAGGGATCGATATAAGCCAATTAAGGCAGAGGGATGATTAGGTGGCCTTGATGTCAGATACCTGATTGGGAATTTGGCCAGGAATGTCGGGGAACCCCCTACTCTTTACAATAGGCATCCTGGGTTCTTTAACGCCCAAATTCAGTCAGGACCTCTGTTTAGCGTCCCATCCGAAGGACGGCAATCGCAGCTGTACGGTGTCCCTATCACCGTAACAGGGGCATTGTTACTGACATGTCCAGAGGCCAGAGTGCCCCCTGCTGGAGACGACACCGCCACGTTCAGAATGAATGCTTTATGTTCACCTGCTCCGCTAGTGTTAGCTGTTGGCGATGACAGCAGCCGGCTAGCTCGCTTGTTGTATTATCTCTCGTTCGCTATTAAGTAAACAAAATCATATGTTAGCGTGGAAGCTCAATACGCATTTGAATAGTTCCCAGTAACTACCCCTACAATACAGTATTAATCATAAACAGGATGTTCTATTTTGCGCCTTAATGATGTTTCCTGAGCTACACTCTTCACCCTATTACTCCCCCCCCCCCCCCCCCCCGCCACTCACATCTACCCATGTACTCATATTATTAGTTGGTGATTGCGGGAAGAGAACAGCCACCAGGTGCAGCTCCTTTCAGCCTTTTAACAGCTTCAGAAATACATTAACAGCCACTCAGTCCCACTTGTTGCCGGCTCTGCAATGTTCCCTTTCAATAATGACGAATACGAGTTAGCTCAGGAAGCGCCTCTCAGCCGAGACATCTGTCCGAGATGTTTATTTGCTGTTCCACGTCTGCCTGCCTGCCTCCCTGGATTAATGCACTCCGAGGTCCTGAAAAACAAGATGATGGCAGTTGTTTTGGTCTCGTTTCTGTATGATGTAGGAGTGCCATTTATTTTTTCGGAAATGGGGTTGATTTGCGTCACGTTTTGAGGGGCACGTAGAGGCCTTCTGAAGTTCCTCCGCGTTCCACTTCTGGCTACAGTACACTAATATTATAGTATTAGTATAGTATTAGTCATACAATTTTTAATAAAACATTTATCATAAATGATGTAGCCTATCTGCATCCGCTTGGCACTCGGCGCTCCATCTAATCAAGACGTCACCATCACTTTCGTACCAACCGTGCCCTTATTGGATTATTTATGTTGACGAAACTGATGATTACAAAAAAAGAATAACACTAATTTAATCGGATTAATCACTTTATTCAAATTGAGGATTTAATTTGAGGATATAAAGGTTGTTTTTAAAAAAAACGTTTGGATTACGTCATAAAATATGACGACAGACATTTGAAGCTTCGTTCGAATACTTCAATAGAAGCTTTGAATGTTAAAAAATGACATTCGGTACAGCCCTATAGGAAACCACAATATTACCCCAGATCCGTCTAGTTGATCCAGTGTGAGCTAGAGATTAATAAGAGGTTAATAATGACAACGCTGGTTGCACAGGATGTTTTACAAGGGATGTGAGTTGCATTTAATTTCACTGATGTTTAACCGCTCCTAAAAAACACAAAAAAACTATGAAGTAGTTAAACGGAGAGAAAAAAAAGCCAGCCTTAACCCTTTCACTACCACAGGTTAACCTTTCACTACCACACTACAGAAGGTTAACCCTTTCACTACCACACTACAGAAGGTTAACCTTTCACTACCACACTACAGAAGGTTAACCTTTCACTACCACACTACAGAAGGTTAACCCTTTCACTACCACACTACAGAACTTTCTGTTTCGTAATGGTTCTCGTTCAGCGTCACTACTGCACTATACTTCACTCGTGCACGCGCACTGAATAAAAAATTCCACAATGTACCTTTACATCCCAACATTCGTCTGGCCACACCCCTATCAGCTCACCTTCATAAGCAGGTGTGTGGCCACCTACTCGCCTCCTTCTTCGCTTTCACCACAAGGAAGTGCCTTCGGTAGATCCCCACTTGACGAGGTTGCTAGTTGAAGAAAGTTGAGACGTGTTTACATTGTGCTTATTTTTTTCTTCTCTCATAAGTATTCGATAGAAAAATCTAAGTCATAATGTCTACTTCGGAGAGTCGCAGAGCCACTCTTCACAAGCGGTTCTCCATTCCCGCCTCCGTCGTGCGTTCTGGTGCGGGGCTGTTGCCTCTCTCGTGGGTGGCAGCCACGCCCGGTAGGCATCCGATGGGTAGTTTGCCTCTCCGAGGAGCCGGTGCACCGGTGCTGTCGTCTCTGCGATGGCCTGGTCCTGGCTCTGGTTCCTCTGTTTCCGGGGTATCGTCCGCTGTTGAGCGGCCGGTTCCTTTGGTTCCGGAGGATTTGAGATGCAAACTTTTTGCGTCTGCTCGCTCCCGTCGCAAGATGGTGGCTTGCAGACGCAAACGGCCTGGGTTTGGTGAATTGCTGGAGACCAGCGAGGATGCGTCGGTCTCTATCTGCCCGATGGAAACAGAGGATTACATGGTAGAGGCAGACGGGTTCTTGTTTGAAGGCCCAGTAGAGACGAGTATCTCACCCGTCCAGGTAACACTGGAGGGGGGTGAAATGTCTCCTTGGGGCGCCTTGTTCGAGGATGTCGGGGAAAACCCTCGGCCTCATCGGCAGGATGCCCTACTATCAGCCACATCAGACTGTGGCTCCTTGACCACTCGAAGCCTGCTGCATGTGAGGGATGCGGGTTCGGTGGAGGAAAGTCTGCAGGGGGAACTGCGGGCTTTGTTCCCCGAGCTTATGGCGGTGGCGGCCGCTGCAAACGGTGTGCCGCAGCCACTGCCTGCTCCTGTCCCTGATGATCTAATAGGTCATCTCTGGCAACGTCGCCCGGTGAGAGGGGTGGACGTTGTCTACCCATTTTTCCCCTCAATGGGGGCCTATGTTCGTCGGGGCCAGGTGGTGTCCCACATCATGGGCCTCACCCCCGCCTACGTACCGGTTACCGTCGACGGTATGAGAGAGGGCGTGCCACGGCTTGATAGGCCGATGGCCGCTCTCCTCTGTCCGGAAGTGGTGTGGGAGCCGTTATGCAAGCCGGTTCTTCAAGGAAAATCGGCTAGGCGGTTGGCTTATTGGCTCTGGTACACAATCTCTGGCTGCCGCGTCTAATGTCGCGCAGCTGGCAAGATTTATATCCGGGATAATGACGGGCGGCACGGAGCTGACTGATGTCCAACATGACCAGCTCACCCAGGCGGCAGGAGCTGTCCTACATCTGACTCAGCTGCAGGCCATAGCCGCTGGGAAAGTGCGCGCCCTGGCGACTCTGATCCAGCGCCACCTTTGGCTGGAGCAGGCCCGTATGCCGGAGAAGAAGAGAGGTCCTCTTCTAACGGCCACCCTCTCCGATGCTGGACTGTTCGGGAAGGCCCTGCAATTGATGACCTCAACGTGCAGAGAGATGGCAGAGGAGAGATCCGTGCTCCAACCCCAGTTTCCCCTCCCGTCATCGCCGGTGGAGTCAGACGGCTTCCACGTCGTCGAGCTTCCTCCGCCGTGGCTGCTACTGCCTCCACTGCCACTGCTGGCCCATCGAAGAAGGCTAGGAGGAGAGACGGTGCTGCTGCTGCAGCCGGCCCACCTATGACCGGAGGAGACGGTAGGGATCGCCGTGACCAGCAACCGATTATCTACCGTCCCTCCGGGGCTTCTCGGGGTGGCAAAGCCCGAGCGGCTCGAGGCAGCAGACGCCGCTAGACCCAGTGACTTTTTTCCCCTGCGGTCCCCTCTGTTTACCCCTCCCTGGCCTCTCATATTATTTGTTTGCTCATAAATAAAAAGTCCCCTCTGAAGGGGGACTGTATTTTTTGTTAAACAAACTGTGTGTTTCTTCACCAAAACATATGATGAGGTTGCAAAGTGTGAATCTGCACTAGTATACATTGATAGAAGGGTTACGTTCGTGTTATGAGCTTAATCAAGGTCTGCAGCATACACTCGGTTATAGAAAGGTTTCTATCTCGGCCTGACACTCCACATGCAGGTAGAAGCTGGTTGTATGGTCTGTTGCTTACACAAGACGTAATGTTGAGCTACAACACTGTTGTGTTAGTTGCAGTAATGCTCGTATACACACGTTCCACGGCCTAGCCGTTACTCTCTCTATCATTGTTTCTTTTTTTATAGACATACAACACAACATATACAATAACATCAATAACACAACAGTACAATGATGTAGGCCCCTTGAACTCGGCTGCGCTCATCTTCCCAGACCCCCGCAAGAGGAACCTCCCACCCTCCCCCCCTAGAAACCGGGCTCCCCCGCATCCCAGGTCCGTCCCACACGGGGTCCAGCACTCAGCGACACGGGCATCTTGAATCTGATTGGGCCCGACCCAGTAGAGGGGCGAGGGGCAATACTCCCCCCCCCCCCCCCCCCCCCCCACCGAGCCAAGCCCGCTACCTCCCATGCCACCAAGCCCCCCACCCCACGCACAACCAACCCACAACCCACGGGATCCCACTCTCCCGGGTCAAACCGCCTAAACGCTGACCCCCACCCCCCTGAGTTGAGCCCATTGGCGCCCCCCATATCTTAGGCCGGTGCGCCCGTAGCCGGGCCCCCATCGACACGGGTCCCTTGAATCAATTGGGCCAGGTCCAGTAGAGGAAAGGATAGGGGACTCCCCCCCCACCGAGCCAAGCCCGCTATTCCCCATGCCCCCGAGAGCCCCACCCCACGCCCATCGGCCCCCCAACACACAGGGCCCCGCCGGGCAAAGCCCAGCCTCTCTGATCCCCCTGTGAGAGACCCCTCCCTCCTCCCCGAGAGATAGAACACCCCCATATCCTGGTCCACCATGCACAGAGCCGAGCCCCCAGAGCCCCCACCCCCGACCGCCAGGCCCCTGGCCCACTAGAGCCCCAAGCCCAGGTCCGCAGAAGGTCTAAGCACCACGCCTCAATGGCCCCCCGACCCCCCGCGACGCCAAGCCCGATGCCCCCCCGGCCCCGACACCTGACCGCCCAGGCACGACGGCCGAGGACCCCAGGAAACCCACTGTACCTCCCATGTCACAGACATCACCGCACACAAATAAAACTAACAATACAATAAGCACACTCTTTCCCCGGTTGGCAGTTTGGAGGGGGATCAGCCCTCCTACTGGAGAAGCCCCCCCCCCCCCCCCCCAGAGACGAAGATACCCCCCGCAGGAGGCTCTCCAAGCCTCTCTTCATGTCCAACATTTTGAATTTTTGTCCTTCATATTTGTCCATGTGCACATTTAAAACATATATACTTTACATAAATCGCTCCCAATGTGCACGGGGATCCATAAGTCTCCCCCTCTCCTCTGCTGGTAGGTGCAGAGTATTGGCTCTCTTTTTTTTTTTTTTTTTTTTTTTTTTTTTTAATCTTTCTTCCCCTCCTTTTTTTCCCGATTTTTCTCCCATCCCACCCTTCCTGGTTGTTGCGTACTTTCCCCTACTGTTGGTCCGGGAGACCGGAGACTGTCACATGCTTTCCTCCGACGCATGTGCAGCCTGGGGCAGGCCAACCTGGCCGCGCAGGTTCTCACCGGGGAGAGTGTAGCGTGTGGGAGGCCACACTATCTCTTCTCAGTTCCAACCCTTGCTGAGCAGGCGCCCCGACCGAACTGTAGGGGTCGCTGTCCACAACGCCCAGGACCCACCCTTCAGCTTTCCCACCCCCTGATACAGCCAATTGTATCAGTGTGAGAGGACAGCCAAGCTGATAGCAACGCCGGGAGCTGGATTCGAACAGGCGAATCCTAGTGTCTCCCGGTGTTGGTGACGAACGTAATCTCCGTGCGCCACCTGCCCCCCCCGAGTATTGGCTCTCTTGTTGAGAGGGCTCTGCCTAGTGGCGAGGGGTGCCTGATGTCTTGGCCCCCCTTCATCTCACTATAATTGTCCAACATTCGTGTTGTCTATTGTGCTAGAACTCCTGGTCAAAGTTCTCTGTCTGCTTTTCCTCCTGTTCCGAGACCCCCACCTTCCAGTCCTCCCGTGATTCGAGTCCCATGTTCCATTGACTCTCCTTCATCCCAGTCCAATGTGTGTAAACCTCTGTGTGATTATAGTTCTCCATTCTCTGTGTGTAGCATGTTTACTCCTCCAATTATTCTATGTGTTGTATATTTACCTTCCTAATTATTTCCATCTGCAGTGATTATAGTGCGCATTCGTGTATGTGTTCCATTGGGCATTATTGTCTATAGCTGGGGTGGTTAATCCGTTCTTTATGTACTCCTCTCGTTCGCCTCCCCGTGTCTCACCTCGTCTCTTCCTTCACGTCTCCTTATCATTTCCTTCACCTCGAATCTCAAAAAGTTAATAGTAACCGCTCTCGGGGGGGCCTGCCAGCGGGCTGCTTCGGCGCAGGCGCCCCGTGGGCTCTCTGAATCTCCATCACCACATACAGGGCCATAGACTCCCTTTCCACTCCGTCCTCAAATCCCCATAACCGGGTATTATTTCTCCGCGGTCTCCCTTCCATGTCCGACAGCTTTTCCTTCATTTTTTCTTGTTGTAGAATTGCAATTGTCAGTACTTCGTGTATCTTCGTTTCCCATTCCTCCGCCTCTGCCGTTCTCCCTTCCAACGCCGCCACGCTCTCACCCTGTTCCACCATCTTTTCATTGACCGCTTCGAGTCCCGCATTCATTTCTCCCCCGATATCCTCCTGCTTCGTCTTCAATTCCTCCCCCAGCCTCCCGACATCGGTCCTTATCGTGTCCGTAATTGACTGCATATCCGCCAATATTGCGTCCGTCATTGTTTTCATATATGCCAATATCTCGGCCTGCATGCAGACCGCCCATCCTGGCACTTCCCTGTCGAGCGCGGCCGGCCCACCTCCTCCTTCCACCTGGTCCCTCTCTCCCTCGCGACAGGGATTTTGTATCTTCAGATTCTCCCTTCTCAGAGATCCCTCATTTTCTCTCTTCTTCTCATTCCTTGTTTCCTCCTTGTTCCTTGATTGCATCTCCATTTTTTATTTCTTTTCAAGTCTTTATTCATCAGTTTTTTTACTTATTTGACCAGGAGCTCCAGCACACGCGTGCTACCCGTTTCCTCTCGTACCGGAAGTCCTATCAGTGTTTTTCTATGTACAACATGGAATGCGGGTGTAGGATTCACACACACACACGACTTGGTTTTGTTGTAAACCCTGTTCACAGTTCTGTGGGTAGCGTGCATTGTATTAGCTTGCGCTATTCATTAGCATTCTACCAAAGGTTTCATATGCTACAGTTTTTTATTGTGTGTAAGGGGAAGGGTTTTGTGAGGGGGTGTCGAATAAACCCCTCTTTCCCACTTGATTGGTCAGGGGGGGTTTCTCATCTCCTGTTAGGCCAGTCAGGGCCAAGCCGTTAGGCGCCTTGGCAGGGAGGGGGGGGGGGGAAGGGTTGTCCTGACTCTGCTCCTATTAAAAACAGGAGTTGAGTGTTGGGTTTCCCCCCGTCATGGCATACGACACTACGTACGTTGCTATGACGATGGCTTCCGTGAGTTAGATCTTTACGTACGATCTGTTGTGTCAAAGTGTCGGGTTAGAGCGTAGGACTTACGGGTCCGCTACGCTCGATTTTATGTGTAACTTGAGTCAGTTGGTCACGTGACTCGTAGTTGCCATGGCTTTTTCATTCTACGACTCACGTGGGAAGGCTCTCTGGGGAATTTCGGTCTACATCCTCTGTGAAAGGACAGTTTTTACCCTCGGCTGTGTAGAATGGGATTCATGTCTGTTGGTGCTTCCTTCTTTTTTATTAAAAATAGTTGGAGTTTAGGAAGCGCCGCACCCCTCTTGTCGTTTCCCCTGGGCGCCTTGGGGATTCACTGAAAGGTCTAACTAGCCTGTTCATTGATGTGGTTGTGTCCCGACGCACGCTTAAGTGCTAGCTCGGGGTGTTCTGTTAAAGATCATGCGGGTAGCTAGTACGCCTTGGTTGCTTGTGGTTGAAACAGCGTTTTTATAAAGCAACTGGGATGGAGGTTTTTTCCTCTTCCGACAACCTGTTATTGGTTATCGACGGATTCTCGTTCATATCTGGGGGATGATAATGGAATGGATCTGAACCAGGGAACAAAATAAGCACCAGCCAAACGCCAATGGCGTGTAGATTTCCTCTTTGGCTGGTAAATTACAGAGGCTACTCAGCCACTCTGGCGTGTAAAAAATATTGGGAGCCATATGAGCATATTAGAGTATTCTATCAGGGCTATACAGTGCAAGCATTTCACTCGCATTTACCCGTAAAAATAGATTTGTGCAAATAAATCATTTAGGAGCACAGTGTGCGAGTAATCGTCTTGCGTAGTGGCCGTGTCAACTGCGCAATTGTCATTTCATAATAGACACAGAGCAGCGTGGATCAGCTCTGTAACAACTCATCTCGAGTCTGCTTCTATGTGCAACGAAAACTCTGCGAGCAGCGGTTCCAATTGTCTAACATGCTTTGCATCCTCGCCAGTCCTGTATACCCATGTTGCGCTAAAAACATTAACTACTATAATGTTATCTGCTAACTGAGCTGAACTGAACTGAGTACTCCAACTAAGCTAACCTGCTAACGCTAACTACTGCTAACGCTAATCACTGGGAATGCTCAAAGGCATAGTGAGGGAAGGGGCGGCTGAGAATCTCTGTCTCTCTCTGTGTCTCTGTGTGTGTGTGTCTCACTCTCTCTCCCTCTACCTCTCTCTACATCTCTCCTATTTCATTCAAAAGGAAGATATTGATGGACAGTAGCTATAGTATATAGCTCAGTAGCTGTAACAGAATAATTGTATTAATTACTATTAATTAACTATTATTCAATAGCATTTAAATTATAATGAATTAAATAATTGTATAAAGAATCTTCCATGTTCTGTCATCTAATAATATATTCCATTACCTTTCCTATCTGTATCAAAGTCTAAATGTTGGTATCGTGACAACACTACAACATACAAAAGCAGCTTGACAACCGATATCCTTTGCGGCTAGTAGGCATGGGCCAATGTGTGATTTTGGTGGTATGTGTTATTTGCACAGATGTTTGTCCCTTAGTATGCACACGCACAGTATAATATGCATGTAATAAATAGTTTGTTAATAAACTCTGTTACTTGAAAGATTTTCACTGTGCTTTCAAAATTTCTTTGTGTGCTCCTAATTTTTTTTAATTTAGGAGCATATGTGCTCCCTGGGAAAAAGGTTAGCGTAGAGCCCTGTATATAGTAATAATAATTGCACATGGCGATATACTAAAAAGCTATTTCAAATTTTTGGCTGGTAAAAAATTTGCCTGGCTGGTAGTTTTTTTTAATCTACCAGCCACCTTGGCTGGTAAGCCAAAAAGTTAATTTTGTTCCCTGATCTGAACATAATAGAGGGGTCTCACGCCCTTGGGGTGGGCCACCGAGCACGGTTCGCACCGACCGTCTGGGTGGCGCCTTCTTTTCATGTTTTAAGATCAACACGCATATCTGCCCCTTCTCCTGGAGTAGGCATGTTGGCGTGGTTAGGGCACGGGACTGGGCACCCCTGCTACAGAATGTTAACCTTTCACTACCACACTACAGAATGTTAACCCAAAACCTCGGAAGACCACCCTCAAGAGCCAGGCTTCACTCCGCCCCAAAACCCAATCCCCCTATTTATAATAATACACAAGATACTTGGGTCATGAAGAAATGAAGAAACCCAAACCCCCTAACAAACATCTATGCTACTCATAGTGATCAAATAAAAAGGTGATATGTATATATATATATAAACTAGCGACAGATGAGTAGTAGCAGTCGGCACGTTGCTAACAACAAAACTAGCTACAGAGGAGTAATAGCAGTTAGCATGTTACTAACAACAAAACTAGCTAGTACAGATAAGATAAGAATAAGATAGTCCTTTATTGATCCCCTTGGGGAAATGCAACGGGGGGTGGGTACAGGTATGGGCATGGTAATAGTAGAAGACATGAATACAGGCAATACAATTATAGTACAGTAGAAAAGTTAAAATGTGCAGTGTAAACAATATTTTTTATAACTCTGAATATTCCCCCAGGCCTGGCTGTGATGCACTTCCAAGACACCAATGAGTTGGACGTGGGGAACAACCCTAAAGTGGGGACCAAGCGCTATATGGCCCCGGAGGTGCTGGACGACTCCATCCAGATGGACTGCTTCGAGTCCTACAAGAGGGTGGACATCTGGGCCCTGGGCCTGGTGCTGTGGGAGATCGCCCGGAGGACGGTCAGCAACGGTCAGTACATGTGTCCATTAGGGCTGAGCTCAAACATTCGAACGTTCGGACCTTCGTTCGATACGTTGGCATTCGAATTCTAAATCAACATTCGAATTTTTAATAATGCAAAAAGAAATTTCTTCTTCTTTTTTTTTTTTTTTTTTTTTTATTCATTCTGTTTAAACCAATGGGGTTTTTCTTCACAGTTGCAGATAAAGATTAGGCTACAGTAATATTATAGTATAAAAAAATCATTCAGCGCCTAGAGGTCGCTGTTTACCATGTGGTAAGAAGGCCAGCACTCTGTTCAATGGGGATAATACCGGTGTTTGCGAGTGCTAAAAACTATATTAAATATTATAGCTATGGATCTAATAAACATGTCGATTGTCAGTGAGTTTCTTCCGGTCAACATGCAAAAAAAATTAGTTTTTTCATACATTTCCGTTTTATACCGTGGTGAATATGAGTATAGTTTTAGAGTGATCCTGTCGAATCCCAATAAACTCCAGCAAACGGCGCTTCAATGCATTTCCTTAGAAATCGTGCCATTTGTCCCTTGATTTATGAATCATTCTGAAATAAACGCTAGATTATCGGTATTATGTTTCGTCATGCACGTACGAAAGCGGGGGAGGAAAAGTCGCCCCTCCGTGCGACTTTGGTCGGTGCCAACGGCACACACGCACACACACACACACAGACACGTTGTGATCGTTGTGAAAAAAACATCGGATTAACCCAAGATTGGTAACATAGAGTCCTTACCTCACATCTGATGTACTGCAAAAAGAATAATCCAATTCCTGATCGCCATTCCAAATATTGATCGCGGTCGGCTGTCCAACGTTTATCAACCAAAATACATGAATCCACGGTGCTCCCAGTGTCCCCAATCCGTGTGTTATAACGTTAGTCATGCCCGAGAAGGAAAACCTGGGCCGGACTTCTTAGATCGATGCACAGCCCAAACCAGAGGGATTCCAATGATGTGCAATACCGGCCGCAAGGCGTTAGGCGGCGGTATTGGCCTTTTGCGAGCTCAGACCCATTCCCAATGATAACATCAGGCTGGATGGATGAAAAATAAATGGATATAGCGAATAAAAGAAATAACTATTAAAACCCGGCTTTTCTCGTCATTGGCGCAGAATGAGTTAAATAATGTTGATTTAATAAATAAAAAAAACTCATTTTATCAGATTAATCACTTTATTCAAATTGAGGATTTTGTTTGAGGATATTTATTTAAAATGTATTTAGAAATAGTTTTTTTATGATTAAAAACTAAGGTTTGAACGTCCGTTCGAAAAGCCCTGATGAAGTTCGAATCCCAAAAACAGGTTTCGGGGACAGCCTTAGTGTCCATGCGGCGAACACCTTCTCTTTCCATGCGGCAAACACCTTCTCTTTCCATGTGGTCCTTTGTTTAGGTCAATATAAGCACCAACGCCGCTAGGGTTCAGGTTTCAAGTTTTGTTTTATTTGTCACATATGAGGTGAACATGTATTGTACATTACAGTGAAATGCTTGGTTCTGTATGAGCCCCCGGAGATTATGCTTCATACAGTAAAAATAGTAATAAAATAAAAAGAATAAAGACCAAACACTCTGTAGGTCTTAGTGACATGCTGTATGACTTAGTGACACCCTGTAGGACTTAGTGACACCCTCTAGGACTCAGTCACACCCTGTAGGACTCAGTGACACCCTGTAGGACTCAGTGACACCCTGTAGGACTTAGTGACACCCTCTAGGACTCAGTCACACCCTGTAGGACTCAGTGACACCCTGTAGGACTTAGTGACACCCTCTAGGACTCAGTCACACCCTGTAGGACTCAGTGACACCCTGTAGGACTCAGTGACACCCTCTAGGACTTAGTGACACCCTGTAGGACTCAGTGACATGCTGTAGGACTCAGTCACACCCTGTAGGACTCAGTGACATGCTGTAGGACTCAGTCACACCCTGTTGGACTCAGTGACACCCTGTAGGACTTAGTGACACCCTGTAGGACTCAGTGACACCCTGTAGGACTCAGTCACACCCTGTAGGACTCAGTGACACCCTGTAGGACTTAGTGACACCCTGTAGGACTTAGTGACACCCTGTAGGACTTAGTGACACCCTCTAGGACTCAGTCACACCCTGTAGGACTCAGTGACACCCTGTAGGACTCAGTGACACCCTGTAGGACTCAGTGACACCCTGTAGGACTTAGTGACACCCTGTAGGACTCAGTGACACCCTGTAGGACTCAGTGACACCCTGTAGGACTTAGTGTCATGCTGTAGGACTCAGTCACACCCTGTAGGACTCAGTGACACCCTGTAGGACTCAGTGACACCCTGTAGGACTCAGTGACACCCTGTAGGACTTAGTGACACCCTGTAGGACTCAGTGACACCCTGTAGGACTCAGTGACATGCTGTAGAACTCAGTGACACCCTGTAGGACTCAGTGACACCCTGTAGGACTTAGTGACATGCTGTAGAACTCAGTGACACCCTGTAGGACTCAGTGACACCCTGTAGGACTTAGTGACATGCTGTAGGACTTAGTGACACCCTGTAGGACTTAGTGACACCCTGTAGGACTTAGGGCGTGTTCACACCTGAAAGTCCGGGGATAGTCCGGATTTTCTGGTGGACCAAATGTGAAAATTATACATTGTTTGATTTTGGTCTGCGTTCACACTACCCTTTTTGGTGCGGATCTAATTTGTAAACAAAGGACATACAGTCGCATCTATTGGACTATAGCACTCACAAACGTAAACAGTTGCCGGCAGCGTAATGAGAGAGATACTATTACGAGCACGGCGCAAGTCGACTAGAGAGTAGAGAGAGAGAGAGAGGAAGAGAGAGACTGTCCGCGCGCGGCGCGAGTCTAGAGTAGAGAGAGAGAGTCCGCGCGCCTGTCATTCATTTGAGTTGGGTCGCGCGCAAGCTGTCACTTGGCGCTGTCAAGTTGGGTCGCGCGCCAGCCGCCACTAGGCGTCTGTCACTAATTTGCTCTAGATTAGGTACTATATAAAGTTCGATCGCGTTCACACCAACAGCAAACGCACCATGGTCCACTTTGAAACTAACCGAGTCCCAACTTTTCAAGAGGACCATGGTTCGGTTGTTTGGTCCTCAAAATAGTTTGGTTTGTGTTCACACCTGTATAAACTAAACTGACTATTGATCTAAAGGGACCATGGTCCACTTAAAGTGGACCAAACAGGGTAGGTGTGAACGCGCCCTTAGTGACATGCTGTAGGACTTAGTATCATGCTGTAGGACTTAGTGACACCCTGTAGGACTTAGTGACACCCTGTAGGACTACGCTGTAGGACTTAGTGACACCCTGTAGGACTTAGTGACACCCTGTATGACTTAGTGACACCCTGTAGGACTTAGTGACACCCTGTAGGACTTAGTGTCATGCTGTAGGACTCAGTGACACGCTGTAGGACTTAGTGACACCCTGTAGGACTTAGTATCATGCTGTAGGACTTAGTGACACCCTGTAGGACTTAGTGACACCCTGTAGGACTACGCTGTAGGACTTAGTGACACCCTGTAGGACTTAGTGACACCCTGTAGGACTTAGTGACACCCTGTAGGACTTAGTGTCATGCTGTAGGACTCAGTGACACGCTGTAGGACTTAGTGACATGCTGTAGGACTTAGTGACATGCTGTAGGACTTAGTGACACCCTGTAGGACTTAGTGTCATGCTGTAGGACTTAGTGACATGCTGTAGGACTTAGTGACATGCTGTGGCACTTAGTGTCATGCTGTAGGACTTAGTGTCATGCTGTAGGACTTAGTGTCATGCTGTGGCACTTAGTGTCATGCTGTAGGACTTAGTGACACCCTGTAGGACTTAGTGACACCCTGTAGGACTTAGTGACACCCTGTAGGACTTAGTGTCATGCTGTAGGACTCAGTGACACGCTGTAGGACTTAGTGACATGCTGTAGGACTTAGTGACATGCTGTAGGACTTAGTGTCATGCTGTAGGACTTAGTGTCATGCTGTAGGACTTAGTGACACCCTGTAGGACTTAGTGTCATGCTGTAGGACTTAGTGACATGCTGTAGGACTTAGTGACACCCTGTAGGACTCAGTGACACCCTGTAGGACTCAGTGACATGCTGTAGAACTCAGTGACACCCTGTAGGACTCAGTGACACCCTGTAGGACTTAGTGACATGCTGTAGAACTCAGTGACACCCTGTAGGACTCAGTGACACCCTGTAGGACTTAGTGACATGCTGTAGGACTTAGTGACACCCTGTAGGACTTAGTGACACCCTGTAGGACTTAGGGCGTGTTCACACCTGAAAGTCCGGGGATAGTCCGGATTTTCTGGTGGACCAAATGTGAAAATTATACATTGTTTGATTTTGGTCTGCGTTCACACTACCCTTTTTGGTGCGGATCTAATTTGTAAACAAAGGACATACAGTCGCATCTATTGGACTATAGCACTCACAAACGTAAACAGTTGCCGGCAGCGTAATGAGAGAGATACTATTACGAGCACGGCGCAAGTCGACTAGAGAGTAGAGAGAGAGAGAGAGGAAGAGAGAGACTGTCCGCGCGCGGCGCGAGTCTAGAGTAGAGAGAGAGAGTCCGCGCGCCTGTCATTCATTTGAGTTGGGTCGCGCGCAAGCTGTCACTTGGCGCTGTCAAGTTGGGTCGCGCGCCAGCCGCCACTAGGCGTCTGTCACTAATTTGCTCTAGATTAGGTACTATATAAAGTTCGATCGCGTTCACACCAACAGCAAACGCACCATGGTCCACTTTGAAACGAACCGAGTCCCAACTTTTCAAGAGGACCATGGTTCGGTTGTTTGGTCCTCAAAATAGTTTGGTTTGTGTTCACACCTGTATAAACTAAACTGACTATTGATCTAAAGGGACCATGGTCCACTTAAAGTGGACCAAACAGGGTAGGTGTGAACGCGCCCTTAGTGACATGCTGTAGGACTTAGTATCATGCTGTAGGACTTAGTGACACCCTGTAGGACTTAGTGACACCCTGTAGGACTACGCTGTAGGACTTAGTGACACCCTGTAGGACTTAGTGACACCCTGTATGACTTAGTGACACCCTGTAGGACTTAGTGACACCCTGTAGGACTTAGTGTCATGCTGTAGGACTCAGTGACACGCTGTAGGACTTAGTGACACCCTGTAGGACTTAGTATCATGCTGTAGGACTTAGTGACACCCTGTAGGACTTAGTGACACCCTGTAGGACTACGCTGTAGGACTTAGTGACACCCTGTAGGACTTAGTGACACCCTGTAGGACTTAGTGACACCCTGTAGGACTTAGTGTCATGCTGTAGGACTCAGTGACACGCTGTAGGACTTAGTGACATGCTGTAGGACTTAGTGACATGCTGTAGGACTTAGTGACACCCTGTAGGACTTAGTGTCATGCTGTAGGACTTAGTGACATGCTGTAGGACTTAGTGACATGCTGTGGCACTTAGTGTCATGCTGTAGGACTTAGTGTCATGCTGTAGGACTTAGTGTCATGCTGTGGCACTTAGTGTCATGCTGTAGGACTTAGTGACACCCTGTAGGACTTAGTGACACCCTGTAGGACTTAGTGACACCCTGTAGGACTTAGTGTCATGCTGTAGGACTCAGTGACACGCTGTAGGACTTAGTGACATGCTGTAGGACTTAGTGACATGCTGTAGGACTTAGTGTCATGCTGTAGGACTTAGTGTCATGCTGTAGGACTTAGTGACACCCTGTAGGACTTAGTGTCATGCTGTAGGACTTAGTGACATGCTGTAGGACTTAGTGACATGCTGTGGCACTTAGTGTCATGCTGTAGGACTTAGTGTCATGCTGTAGGACTTAGTGACACCCTGTAGGACTTAGTGACACCCTGTAGGACTCAGTGACATGCTGTAGGACTTAGTGACATGCTGTAGGACTTAGTGACATGCTGTAGGACTTAGTGACACCCTGTAGAACCAAGTCCTCCTTCTACTCCGATATCATCTCCAAAGGACAAGGGAATTCCAAAGCCCTCTTCTCCACCATCACCAAACTCCTCAAGCCCCCCGACAACCCCCTCCAGACCACCTCCTCTGATCTCTGCAACAGATTCACGGAATTCTTCCAAAACAAAATCGACGCCATCTACCAGCAGCTCCAGTCTACTCCTGTGTCCCCCACACCTCCGGTTGCTAAACATGACCCTCTGCCCCATCCCACCTACTCCTTTTCATCCTTCTCCCTGGTGGACACCGACTCCATTACGAAGCTGGTGTCTGGCTCTAAATCTTCCACCTGCTCTCTGGACCCTATGCCCACCACCCTGGTGAAGGCTGGCCTGCCTGCCCTCTGTCCTCTCATGGTAGACATCATCAACTCATCCCTGTCCACTGGCTCCGTCCCTGCTGACTTAAAGGTGGCAGCAGTCACCCCAATTCTAAAAAAACCCGGTCTGGACCCCGATAACCTCAACAACTTCCGCCCCATCTCAAACCTCCCCTTCCTCAGCAAGGTCCTCGAGCGTGCAGTAGCCGCCCAGCTACAGAGTCACATGGCCTACCATGACCTGTTTGAACCACTCCAGTCTGGGTTCAGGGCTAAACACAGCACCGAGACCGCCCTGATCAAGGTGACAAATGACCTCCTCATGGCTGCTGATGCTGGCAACATCAACATCCTCATCCTCCTGGACCTCTCAGCTGCCTTCGACACCATCTCACACTCAATCCTCCTAGACCGCCTGGAAAGTGTCCTTGGCATCACTGGTACCCCCTTGTCCTGGTTCACATCCTACCTCACCAACAGGTGGCAGTATGTTTCCCTCGGGGGCTCCAGGTCAGCTCCAGCACTTGTTAAACAGGGTGTTCCACAGGGTTCGGTGCTAGGTCCGCTCCTTTTTATGATTTACCTCCTCCCACTCGGTGACATCATAAGGAAACACGGCCTCCACTTCCACTTCTATGCAGACGACACACAGCTCTACCTCCACACCAAACCCTCGGCCCCCCTTCCTCCCCCCTCCCTCACTGCCTGCCTCCAGGACATAAAAACATGGATGACCACCAATTTCCTTCAACTCAATAGTAAGAAAACCGAACTCATAGTTATAGCCTCCCCAGCCCTCCTCCAAAAGATCGACCACCTTGTTCTCTCCGTGGATGGCTACTCCATCTGCCCCTCCACAGAGGTAAGGAACCTGGGCGTCATACTGGACTCCACCCTCTCATTTCACCCTCACGTCAAGTCTGTCACCAGATCCGCCTTCTTCCACCTCAGAACCATCTCCCGCCTCCGCCCCTCACTCTCCGACACCTCAGCGGAAACACTCATTCACGCCTTCATCACTTCCCGCCTCGACTACTGTAACGGAATCCTTCTTGGTGCCTCCAAGAAGGTTCTGGATCGTTTACAGTACGTCCAAAACTCTGCTGCGAGGGTCCTCACGCGCACCAAACCCTGGCAGCACATCACCCCCACCCTGCAAAAACTCCACTGGCTCCCCATCAACTATCGAATCCCCTACAAGATCCTCCTCCTCACCTACAAATCCCTGCACGGGTTGGCCCCTTCCTACCTGACCAACCTACTCCACCCCTACACTCCAGCACAAGGCCTCCGATCCTCCAACTCCGACCTCCTCACCATCCCCCGCACCAGGCGTTCCACACTGGGAGACCGAGCTTTCGCTGCAGCAGCCCCCAGACTGTGGAACTCCCTCTCCCCCCTCATCCGAGGCTCTGACACCATCAACCTCTTCAAAACCAAGCTAAAAACCCACCTGTTCACACTTGCCTTCACGCAACACAGCCCCGCTCCCAAGTAGCCCACCCCTGACTCTTTTTAAGCCACAGATTCCGTTGTTTTGTTTTGTTTTGTTGTTTGTTTGTTTGTTAATTTTAACCACTTCATCCAATTGGACAGAACTTGCCTCCTTTTTTTATTTATTTTTTATCTCTTATCTTATTTGTTTTTTCTTGTTGTTACTATACACAGATCTTTTATGTATTTTATTATATATATTTTTTCAATTTTATTACTTACTTTTATTTTTTTCCATCCTTTCCTTGTACAGTGTCCTTGAGTCTGAGAAAGGCGCTTCTCTCTTAAAATTCAATCTATTATTATTATTATTATTAGGACTCAGTGACACCCTGTAGGACTTAGTGACATGCTGTAGGACTTAGTGACACCCTCTAGGACTCTCTCTCTCTCTCTCTCTCTCTCTCTCTCTCTCTCTCTCTCTCACTCACTCACTCACTCACTCACTCACTCACTCACTCACTCACTCACTCACTCACTCACTCACTCACTCACTCACTCACTCACTCACTCACTCACTCACTCACTCACTCACTCACTCACTCACTCACTCACACACACACACCCCCATCCAATAATAATCACATATGTATATCTTGTCATTTTAAACAAGTTACCATTCATTGTCTGGGTGATTATGCCCCCCCCCCACGGCGAAGGCACTAGACCAAGCGCCCTCGGATATCGTATTTGATTGTGTTATGTTGTACGTATTTATTTACACATACGTATGTATTTGCCCTGTGAGTTGCGCACTGACCGCAGAGCTGAGATCGAGCGCCCATGAAAAGGCTCGGGGCTGGGCGATATAACGATAACGATAAATATCGCGATATATTTTAATAATCGATGTCGAATTTTTTTTTTTTTTTTTTTTTTTACCTGCAACAGGGCAGTTTTAAAACCAGAGACAGTGGACAGACTTGTCTTTCTTGCCTGCAACTTAAAGTAATGGCTTTGCTTGTCCAAATGACAATACTGACCAAATTGAGATTTATTTTTCTCTTGTCCATTTATTTTGTTTGCTTTCTAATTTAAATAAATACAGTTTGAAACCGTCTGTACACAGTAGGCTATGTGTGCTAGCAGAACTAGACTCCAGTCACAAGTCACGGTGCACATGTGCGGTGGTTTGTCCACCAAAAAAGCGCCAAAAGATCGAAAATAAACTAGCAGAGCCAGAACTGTTCAACTCCCCTGGAGCCACAGCCAGCAGAGAAGCCGGTTTACTTTCGATTTTAAACCAGCTGCAGCCTGAGAACTGGAGTGTGAGGGGATGTAACACTAAAGATGGCGGCAATGACAAAGAATTGCTGCAAAATAAACATACATCTGTTGTTAAAAAAAAATGTATAACAATTCGATAATTATCGATATCGAGAAATATGATAACATTATCATATCGTTATCGCGATATGATTTTTTTCCATATCGCCCAGCCCTAGCTAGGAGCCGGGGGGCGTGAATACGTTCCCCAAGGCAGTTGTATCAGGCCGCTTAAACCGAACGCGGAAGGACAACTGCCTTGGGGAAAGTATTCACACGGCCGGGGGATGAATAGGACACGCAAAATAATTCTTTCTTCTTCTTCTTTTAACCAGGGGGGGCTGCGGTCTAGCGCCCCCTATGGACCAGCCGCCACTGGTAGGACTCAGTGACATGCTGTAGGACTTAGTGACACCCTCAGTCAGTCGCTTGGTTCAGTCTTAGATGTCCAAGACTTTGTTAGTCGATTATTTGTGTTTTGTTTCTTTTGTGTTATTTTTCTTCTTTGTTTTGTTTGTTTTTTTCACACTGAATGGGTTATTTTTTTGGCGGGGGGGAGTGTTTATATATTTTTGGTAGCACTAGACGTGAAGAGGTGATTGAATGTGGGAAAAGGTTGTACAGATTCATCAATTAAATCAACAAATCATCATTACTTGACTTAAGAGTTGGTCTTCGAGAAGTTCTCTTGTTGAGGACGGGGCTGACCTGTAGTCAGTGTTGAGCCTCTCTGCCGTGGATGAGACCACTAACTTTGCCTCAAGTGGCAGATCTGAGTTCTGTGTGTGGGACGCCAGCAGTGTCTGATCTGGACTGGATCCCTGCTTCCTCCTCTCAGTTAAATGGCTTCATCGCTATTTATAGTAGGACCTGGAGAGACGGGGACACTTAGCACATTGGCCGGAGACGGAACCTTCACATTCAGCAGCTTGTCAGGGTGTCATTTATTATACAGTAAAATAATAATAAATCCTTTGACAAGTTATTGTTTGTTTTTGTTTTTTTTATCCCGGTGTTCAGTGGTACGTGACCTGACTGCCAGGGCTGCAAGATATGATAATTGTTTTGGCAGACACTGGAGTTTCTTTATGACCTGCAATATGTTGTTGTTCTTGTTGTTGTTTGAGTTTTAAATCCGCATGACCTTTATTCTGAAGGTGTTTTTTTTAATGAATGCTTCCCAGCAGCTGGTAGAACGTTAACACCGTCCCTGTCGGACTGCATCTCGGGTTCTCGCAACACTTAACTCGTCCATTGTGTGTTTTTTTTTTCCCATGATATGAATTTTTAAATGTCTGTCACTGCCTTCCCCCCGGGGATAACCCTTTCACTACCACACTACAGAAGGTTAACCCTTTCACTACCACACTACAGAAGGTTGACCTTTCACTACCTCACTACAGAAGGTTGACCTTTCACTACCACACAACCTTTTCACAACCACACTACAGAAGGTGGTGCGTCTGTCTATGTCTGGGTCTCTTAATATGTCATGATGTGCTCTGTCCTTGTGTCCATGACTGTATTGTGACCTGTATCCCTACTATGTCTATGTGCTTTTGTTGTGTTTTTATTCTAATGTTATTTATCTTGATTTTATTCTGTTTTTATTGCTAACCCTTTTTTTACACAGGATTTTACACAGATGTAAAATTGGGTGCATTTACATCTGTAAAATGTTTTATTAATGTACACTGTCCCCCTTGAACAAATAAAGTAAACCTAACCTAAACCTAAGGTTAACCTTTCACTACCACACTACTAGGGTTGCCCCCCGGACCCCGGTTCTAAACGGGAACCGGTACTAAATTAGAAAAAAACTGAGTATTAATAAGCTCCGACATTATCGGTACTGCTATCGATACTCGAGAAATTATTATTATTATGAGTTTTTTTTTTCAAGGAATTTAAACGTTATGAACTATCTCTCCTCTCTCTGTCTGCATGAGAAGCGAGGCAGCAAGCCATTACACACACTTGTTGCGAGCCGCTCACACTCACACATACACGGGTAGGGAGGTGCCTGTCCGTGGTTAGCTACGGAGCTAATAGAGTGTACCATCCAGCAACACTGAAACTGACTAACGTTAACATTATGCCGAGTTCATCATTCATACTACACTACACGTATGAACTCGACATAGCGTTAACGTTACTCCGTTTCCATGAAGTGTTTAATTGGCAGCAATCTGTTCTTTTGGTGAAAATTTAACGTTAAGGTAGGTATCCGACGCACTTCCGGCGAGGACAGGAAGCCGTCATGAAATCGGTGTAGTCATTTTTAGTCTTATTAACTAAAAGATTTTAACAAAATAAAAAGCAGCAGCGCTATTGCATAACTGAGTCATGTTTGCTATATATTTCTTTCTTTAGGGGAGTAGGACATTTGTTTCACAGTTTTAGCATGATGTTTTATAGATGGCCAGGTTAAACACAGGTTTTTGTTTTTTAAGAGGGGGGTTTGATTTGGTTGAAGTTTATTTCAAATATGCAACACAACAAACAAATTTCAAGTACAGATATAGCCTTAAGCCGTTAAAATAATAAATTGTAAAAAAAAATATTTAAATATTTAAATAATAATCTAAAAGAACTAGGGATGCTCGATATTGGCTTTTTTACCGATACCGATATACCGATATTGTCCAACTCTTAATTTCCGATACCGATATCAACCAATATCAACCGATACCGATATATGCAGGGTTTCTCCCCCCAAAAAACGGAATAATTTCAGGTAATTAACATTACATATCTCTTGTTGTGGAATTAACACAACATTATGCATACTTTTGACAATAAATAAAATCAGAATTTGTTCTTACTTGCTTGCCTGGGTAAATAAAGGTTATAGAAATGTAAAAAATAAATAAAAAATTGAATACCGATATTTTCCGATATCACATTTTAATGCCAATATCGGCCGATAATATCGGTAGGCTGATAATATCGGACATCCCTAAAAAGAACCGATAAGAGTATCGATAAAGTACCGAACGGTTAAGCAGTATCGATAAGAGTAGTAGTATCGATAAAATCCTAACGATACCCATCCCTACACACTACAGACGGTTAACCCTTTCACTACCACACTACAGAAGGTTAACCTTTCACTACCACACTACGTAAGGGATAATGTATAGCTACGAGGTCATTGTCGCAAAATAATTGACCGACACGTAGTTTAAAATACCGAGCCGCTTCGGCGAGGTGTTTTAAACGTCAGTGAAGGTCAATTATTTTGCGACAATGACCGAGTAAAGCTATACATTATCCCGCTTATTACATGGCTAACTTACTAACAATATACCTAATTCATTTGACAAATCGCAGTTGTTCTGTGGCTCTGTCAGCCCAAATAAAGTGATTATTATTATCGCGGGCAGCCTCTGTTCTGGCTCCGCTGTAATCTACACACACTCCGCTGTCAGTGCAGCCGCGGCAGGTGTTCTCTGATTTGCTGCACTGATGTGGGACATTATCCCGCTTATTACATGGCTAACTTACTAACAATATACCTAATTCATTTTACATCGACTCGCAACACTGGTTCTGGCTGCGTTCTGGCTCCGCTCGTCGCTCCGCCCCCTGTCATCGCCGGCAGCAGAACACCGGCAGTGTCTAATTGCACTGAAACAGTGTGTGTCAGTGGGCTTGATTGCGAACAGCTGCGCACAGCGGTCATTATTGAAAAAACAGCGGTCATTATTGAAAAATAATGACCGCTGTCGGGGGGCTATTGACCAATCACAAGCAAGCATTTCGGCGAATGTGAAAACGCCATGTAATAAAGAAGGTTAACCCCTTCACTACCACACTACAGAAGGTTAACCTTTCACTACCACACTACAGAAGGTTAACCGTTCACTACTACACTACAGACAGTTAACCTTTCACTACCACACTACAGAAAGTTAACCTTTCACTACCACACTACAGAAGGTTAACCTTTCACTACCACACTACAGAAAGTTAACCTTTCACTACCACACTATGGAAGGTTAACGCTTTCACAACCACACTACAGAAGGTTAACCCTTTCACTACCACACTACAGACTGTTAACCTTTCACTACCACACTACAGAAGGTTAACCTTTCACTACCAAAGAGTTAACCCTTTCACTGTGGCAATACAGCAGGTTAACCGTTTCACTACTACCACACTACAGACGGTTAACCTTTCACTACCACACTACAGAAGGTTAACCTTTCCCTACCAAAGAGTTAACCCTTTCACTGTGACAATACAGCAGGTTAACCGTTTCACTACCACACTACAGACGGTTAACCTTTTACTACCACACTACAGACGGTTAACCTTTCACTACCACACTACCAAAGGGTTAACCCTTTCACTGCGACAATACAGACGGTAGTGAAAGGTTAACCTTCTGTAGTGTGGTTGTGACAGGGTTAACCCTTTGTCGTGTGACAGTGAAAGGGTTAACCTGCTGTATTGTCGCAGTGAAAGGGTTAACCCTTTGGTAGTGTGGTAGTGAAAGTGTTCAAAAGGTCTGTCACAGCATTTTCCAACGCAGATAGTGTTTTCGCACCGCCATACCCCCACGGGGTTAACCCTTTTACTACCACACTAAGAAGGGTTAACCTGCTGTATTGTCGCGGTGAAAGGGTTAACCATTTGGTAGTGTGGTAGTGAAAGGGTTAATAAAGATCCACATGTAATATATTACTTCCTGCTTCCCGCTGACCGCTGCCTCCTCTACTCTCTCTACAGGCATCGTGGAGGACTACAAGCCCCCCTTCCACGACGCGGTGCCCACTGACCCCAGCTTCGAGGACATGAGGAAAGTGGTCTGCGTGGACCAGCAGAGGCCTAACATCCCCAACAGATGGTTCTCAGACCCAGTGAGTTGCCCATGTTATGAATCCATATCTGGACAATATTGTATACTGTTTTTTTTGTTATTTTTCATTTTTTTTAACTGTCTTTGTTGTTTAAAATAATAGTTTTTCAATGATGATTAATATCCTCATTTCTCTCTCTTATTTTTTTTTATAGACATTAACCGCCATTGCTAAACTCATGAAGGAGTGCTGGTACCAGAACCCCTCCGCCCGGTTAACGGCGCTACGCATCAAAAAGACTCTGACAAAGATCGACAACTCTCTGGACAAAATCAAAACGGACATTTGAGGCGTTTCCCTCGCGGAGAGGGACCTGAGACGGATGTCTTAACTGCCTTTTTCAAGATGTCCAGAGAGAGGACCACTTTGGACGGATCCTGGGAGACAAAGGGACAGGAGGGCTCGGTGTCCTCATAGAGACACATTGTGTCCTCATAGAGACACGTTGTATTTATTTAAAAACTCAGCGGGACACATTTTGGCATCCAAAGATGGCTTACTGGGCATTTCTGAGACGGCTAAAGGTCTTGGATATTAGGAAACATAGGAGCTGAACTTCTTAGCAATGTTCTTCAAGGAAGAAACTGTTACCTGGGCATTTTCAGTAGGCTTGCTTTTGTTTTTAGAGCTGCACATTTCTTTTAATGCATTTTATAGATTGAAAAATTTCTGAACACAATACAGTATTTAATTTTGCAGATATCACCTGTTCTCTTGCATTGCACTAATGGTCTTTGTGTTCCTCACTTATGCTGTGGTAGATGCATTTGGGAAAGAGTTAAAACTTGCCAAAAAAGATTTTTTCTTTCTTTCTTGGTCCTCATATTTCTTTTAACAGTGACAAAGGAAACCGTGTGTTTTTATGTTTTACTTTGTCTACACGTCACCATGCCGTTTACAATACTCTCCTGGTATCTTTCAACACTCCTATAATATAATTTTAGTTGTAAAACTGAAATCATAGCCACTCTTGTTTCTCTTGAGATGTTGTCTTAACTAAACGTACCCTGGTTGTTTATCACCATGCGTTCTGCGTTGCATTACGTACCTGTTCCGTGTTTAGTTTCTTCAGCTTTACAGAGACAAATGCTAAAAAGAACAAATAAAATAATTTGCTAGTTGACGACGCTGAACTCTTATTCATTCAGGAGCAGAAAGTAAAGCTATACTGTCTTAACACGTGCGCTGTTGTCTTAACACGTGCGCTGTTGTCTTGATACATGCGTTGTTGCCTTGACACGTGCGCTGTTGTCTTAACACGTGCGCTGTTGTCTTGATACATGCGTTGTTGCCTTGACATGTGCGCTGTTGTCTTAACACGTGCGCTGTTGTCTTAACGTGCACTGTTGTCTTAACACGTGCGCTGTTGTCTTGACACATGCGCTGTTGTCTTAACACATGTGCGCTGTTGTCTTGATACATGCGCTGTTTTGATACATGCGCTGTTGTCTCGACACGTGCGCTGTTGTCTTAACATGTGCGCTGTTGTCTTAACACGTGCGCTGTTGTCTTAACACGTGCGCTGTTGTCTTAACACGTGCGCTATTGTCTTGACACGTGCGCTGTTTTCTCGACACGTGCGTTGTCTCGACACATGCGCTGTTGTCTCGACACATGCGCTGTTGTCTTGTCACGTGCGCTGTTTTCTTGACACGTGCGCTGTTGTCTCGACACGTGCGCTGTTGTCTCGACACGTGCGCTGTTGTCTCGACACGTGCGCTGTTTCGACACGTGCGCTGTTTCGACACGTGCGCTGTGTCTCGACACGTGCGCTGTTGTCTCGACACGTGCGCTGTTGTCTCGACACGTGCGCTGTTGTCTTGACACGTGCGCTGTTGTCTTAACACGTGCGCTGTTGTCTTAACACGTGCGCTGTTGTCTTAACGTGTGCTGTTGTCTTGACACGTGCACTGTTGTCTTAACGTGCGCTGCTGTCTTAACGTGTGCTGTTGTCTTGACACGTGCGCTGTTGTCTTAACGTGTGCTGTTGTCAAAGTAACTGAAGTCAAACGTCAGCCTTTTCAAAAATGTCTTTAATATTTTATATTAGTGATTTCTATTCATTAAATAGAAAGAAATGTCACTGGTATCTGTGTCATTTGTTGTGATGATCTTAACTCATTGACTGCCGCCACGCTGTTTTTCCATCTTTACTCCCTGGCGCCAGCGTTATTGACCATTTTCACGATGTTTGCGGACCCATCGCATATTCTATATTATAGCTATGGAGACAATGGTATGTCTCATTTGACAGGCACTATTTATACTCCAACAGGGACGAAACAGTTTATTTCTACATACCTTCGTTTGTGCGCTATACCATGCTAAAAATCCCCCCGTTTCACAATAAACCAGGCTGGTTTTCTAGATTGTGAGATAGTGTTTTGTGCACATAATTATGTGCAAATCTCGCGGCTGCTCGCCTGAAACCTATATTATTGCCAGGTCAAAGGTAAACACGGCCATGTTTCTTCACAAAGCCATCGGGGGGGAAGGGGTTGTTTTCCGACGCTGCGATCATTACAAAAGCATGTTTTATGATGGGGTTAGATAAAATAGACGTTACCTTTGTCAGCATGCACTCCACTCTTGCTCCAAGTGTCTTAGATCAGAATGGGATCAATACATATAACGTTAGGTGGCCCTCATCCGTTGTCTTCTTTGTCTATAGTCTGCTCGGGCCAGACTATACCACGCAGCCGAATAGGTTTCCTCATCGGCCGGTTTGACTATAGTATTTTTGTGATTTGCCAGAAGTGCTGAGTCCAACATAGTCTGGTGGAAATGCACCTTATCGTCCATAATCATCATCCATTTAATCCGTTTTGTTTTCTTCTTCATAATATCCAATAGTTTGCTCGCCATTGCATTGCAGGTTACTATTGTGTGCTCAGGCCAGACTATACCACGGAGCCGAATAGGTTTCCTCATCGGCCAGTTTGACTATAGTATTTTTATGATTTACCAGAAGTGCTGAGTCCGGGGTGCCAGGGTGGCGCACCACGTACAGCACTGCGGTGCAACACGGCCGTCCCGGATTCGACTCCCGGACCCGGCGACCTTTTCCGAATGTCTTCCCCCATCTATCCTCCCATACTTCCTCTCTCTTTGCCGGACTGCCCGGAAAAAAACAATAAAATATCTACCAAAAACATAATTAAAAAAGAAAGTGCTGAGTCCAACATAGTCTGGTGGAAACGCACCTTATCATCCATAATCATCCATATAATCCATTTTGTCTTCTTCATAATATCCAATAGTTCGCTCTAGGCGATCGCCATTGTCCAACGTTAGATGACTGTAGTTTGCTCACTGCTGCTCAGTCCCTAGTGCTCCCTAGTGCTTTGGTTGCTCTCACTGAACTGGCCCATGCCCAGTTCATAAGGTAGGTGATACTGCCACCTGTCGGGATTCAATCGTCATTGCAGGTCCCAGGCACATTCACAAAGGCCTGCGCGAGTGTTTAAAATAATAAAATAGAAAAAAATAACTAAAAACGAGATATCTCGTTATTGGCGCTCAAGCGTTGGCTCTCAGAAACGAGATATCTTGTTATTGGCGTGCAATAAGTTAAGGCTATATGCAGTTCATTATATATATTAAATGTTTCATTGTTTACAGTTAATAAAGTAGGTTATTATTATTTAAATGTATTTGATATTTTTTAGAATATTTATTCCAAACATTCCAGGCTGTAAATGATTTTGAATATATTTATTAATGTCTCATTTTGATGGTTTCGATGGTTGACTAGTAATGGCTTGGCACCAGTCTAACTTAAATATCAACAGCAATTCTGGTTTGTTTTCATAATGTGGCCCTGCAGGCTTTACTGACTTAAAACTCCCGTTTGGAGGCTTTTCACTAAACAAGTATTTGGGGCATTTTAATCCATCTCCATATTAAACACAGTTCAAGCTAATTAATTTGTATTCGCCTGGAAATGTTCCCTGCGGAGTTCAAGGCAGATGTCAAACAAAAAAACCTTGTAGTGTAGACTCCCATGATTCTCCCTCAGATATTATATTGGTGTCTATATATTACTGTCCCGTCTCTTGGGTCTTTGGAAAGACCAGACGAGGTCAGAGGAGTCTGATAATATTTACAGAGGATGGCCAGATAATATTCATATTTAAACAAATGCCATTTATTTAGCGTGATGTGTTACAACAATAAATAACAAAATGTTGATTGAAATAACAAACTGAAATGAATGATTTTGTAATTACAAAGAGTTAAATACCGAAAAAAGGTACCATTTGGTACCGAATTCCAAGAAGTAGTACAGGTACTGGTATCGGTTCAAATGTGAACGGTACCCAACCCTACTGGCTACTAAACCCCCGGGTTCTGTCCACTTGATATGACATGTCACACTATTAGTGATAATAAAATAAGCTTGACTGTAGCTGAGGGATTCTTTAACTCGTTCTGTGCCAAAAACATAATATCTTGTGTTTCGCCACCAAGCGTTGAGTGCCAAAAACATAATATCTTGTTTTTAGATCCGTTGATCTTTTTCCTTTGATCCCTGTTCTAAACACTCACCCGGAGCTCTCTAGGTCTCTGGCTCATCTGCCTACATTGGAATTGCAATGACGATCAAATCTCACCAGGTGGCAGTATCGCCTACCTTTTGAACTGGGGATATCAGTTGTCTTCCAGCCTGGTCCAGTACCGAGTTTACCTCTGGCTCTTTCCGCTAGGGGTGGATCACATCATAGCAATCGGTGGAAGATTTGGTGCCTCAGAGCTATTCTTTCCCCTATGGTAGACATGCCCAATATACACGAGTAATTGCGATCGCCATGAGATCGACTGGGATTTATTCATTTTGGAGTACTTTCTGACTGAGGTATGGTCTCCTGCTGGTATTTTTTTAAGGTAAAGCTTCTGTAACGATCAGTGTCGTGTTTTACCGGACGTAAAACATGCTCGACAAACATTATCACGGTTTCTAGTTAAAATGACCAGAACGATTTGGGCATATTGTATATAACGCGTCATATCTCGCTATCTATGAAAAAAGACTGGATTATTTTGGAAAGGGGTGATGTTTAGCGTGGAATAGCGCAAAAACTACAGTATGTAGAAATTAACTGATTAGTAGGTGATGGACTGTGAACAATGCCTGTCAAATGAGTCATACTATTGTCTCCATAGCTATCATACAGAACACACGATGGGTCTGCAAACATCGCTAAAATGGTCAATAACGCTGGTGCCATTGAGTACAGATGGGGAAAGGGCGTGGCACCCAAAGAGTTAAATCATCATCACCCATCAAAATCTAAATTGCATGTGGTTTTTAATGAGTGAGCAGACTGTTTGGAATAAAGTTATGGAACAGGTTACAGACTTGATGCTGGGAGAGAAGATCATATTTTCTAGATAGCCAGGCACCAATCTATTCATGTAATATATCGATGGCAGAAGAACAAATCTATCTGCATAAAAGAAAAAGTGGGGGGAAAACCTCCTATCTGCACTTTGCGAGGCACTGATACCTGGTCGGTATTGTTAACACAATAATAATATACTAATATAGTCCAAAAACAGTCACAGACACCACCTCCCGTCACATATTAATGAGCTGAGGGTCAATCATGGAGGGGGGGTCATGAGATATTTACGTGTTCACATTGTTTGAATATGTAATATTGTACATGAGACCTGTAGTGACCCAACTGGAAAAAAGGGACCTGGTCATGTTGGGCAACCTGTCAAATCAGGTAGAGTTTCTCCCACCTCGCCACCAACAACACAGGCTTTCATGTCGAGAAGTTCTTCATATTCAAGGTCATTGTATCACCCCCTCACCAACAGTTCTGGGAACAAATGAACGGCATGACAACAACGTCCCTGCCACCGATGCGGTCATTGAAGCAAGTCCTTTCTTTTGGCTAAAACAGTGGTGAGCTGGGATGAGAGCAGCTCTACCTGCAAGGTTCCAGAGTCCACACTGTAGAGTTGGTAAAAGTCCTCTGCGTGCACACACACACACACACACCACAGGGTAGGTTTGGTTTCAACATAACATTGGGGGGATATTTTAACCCTTTCACTGCCGCACTACCAACCTGTTAACCCTTTCACTGCGACAATACAGAAGGTTAACCCTTTCACTGCCACACAACAAAGGGTTAACCCTTTCACTACCACACTACAGAAGGTTAACCCTTTACTATCACACTACAGAGTGTGATAGTAAAGGGTTAACCTTCTGTAGTGTGGTAGTGAAAGGGTTAAGTGGGCAGTCTGGACGTCCTCCCTCGGGACATTCAAGTTCAAACACTTTTAATTTCCTGCATTCTGGTGTACTTTTTATGGACCAATTTGTGCCTTTTCTGAATAAATGTATGGTGGAAAATGTCTTTATATAAAAGAAAAGACATAATTCAGGTACCCGCTGACACAAATATAATGGAATATAATGCAGTAAGGCTCTGAAATAGTTGGTTGATATATAGTTACAGGTAAGAAGGATATTCGTATATCAATGTTTTGACCCCCTCCTTATTTCTTTTACCTCTTTTGGGGAGGGGGTCGTCTTTCATATGCAGTACTTTTTGAGGGCGACAAATTGACCTCTTTGCAATATTGCTCCCCCCTATATATGCCTATATGCACACATACACACACACACCCACACACCTATGTTAGCTCAAAAAGTTGTGATGGCACCGACGAGCCGGTGGCCTTGGTCTCTCACTCATCATAATTAAATAGACATGCAGGCGTAACATGTTCGTCACTGACGTGTTGCTATGGAGATCCCGGAGACCCGACCCGGCCGCCCGTGGCTCCACGGAGGGTGTTGTTTTGTACACGCAGGCGGGTTGAGCTCTGCGGAGGAGTTGAGAAGAATCCGGTACTGCAGGCAGCATAATTATGTTGTCAATACGAGCTCTGAATGGATGAGACGCCGCTGGCTACGACGGTCTCTGTTGCCAGCGGTGTCTCCGCCAGTGTTGTAGTACTTGAGTCCTGGACAGATTTTCAGGACTTGTGACTCGGACTTGGCCTCGAGCATTGACTGCATTCGGACTCGGAAGGACTCAGACTTGTTAATTGATAAATAGGCCCTAATAATTTTTGTAATGGGCCCTAATAATTTTTGTAATAGGCCCTAATCATTTGGCATAAGATATTGATGGCTAGTGCATTTTTTGGCTATTGTGTCACAAAGTAAATACACTCCATTTGAAATGGTGACCACTGTGTCATTTATGTTTAAAGGAAAACCCATCTACCCTGGAGTTAGACAAGAAGATACATACCTTTTCTCTTCTCTGTGCATGCAGTAGGAGTAGGAAGACGCACACCGTTAGCCTAGCTTAGCATCAGTCACTGGAAGTAGGTTCCTCCATTAGCCTAGTTCCCAACGTCTTCCTACTCCTACTGCATGCACAGAGAAGAAAAGGGTATGCATTCTCTTGTCTAACTCCAGGGTTCCCAAAATGTTGGAGTGTTAAGATACACAATTTACCTTTTTCTTCTCTGTGCATGCAGTAGGAGTAGGAAGACGTGCACTGTTAGCCTAGCTTAGCATCAGTCACTGGAAGTAGGTTCCTCCATTAGCCTAGTTCCCAACGTCTTCCTACTCCTACTGCATGCACAGAGAATAAAAAGGTATGCATCCTCTTGTCTAACTCCAGGGTAGATGGCAAATAAGCTAATTTCCCAAAATGTTGGAGTTTTCCTTTAATGTAGACCTTTTATTTATATGATTGTCAGCTCTTTGACGCCAGAGTGGAGTGGACTCAACCTTGATGACTTGGACTCGGACTAGGGTAATGGGGACTCGACTCGGGCTCTTCTTTGGTGACTTGGACTCGGACTCGAACACTGGGGACTTGAGATTTCAACACTGATATCAACACACTGGGGAGTTCAACTGGACATTCTATGAGATGGACTATACAGTGAACCATTCCTACAACTATTCAACCTTTCTATCAGCCTACTTGGAGTCCATATTGGGCGACAGTGGCTCGGGAGGTAGAGCAGTCGTCCGGTAATCCAGAGGTTCCCGGTTTGATTCCCACTCCACCCGGGCAGCATGTCGAAATGTCCTTGAGCAAGACACTTAACCCCTAATTGCTCCCGATGAGCAGGTTGGCATCTTGCATGGTCGAGGCCGCTGTGAATGTGAGGAACAAATTGTAAAGCGCTTTGGATAAAAGCTGTTATATAAATGCACCATTTACCATTTACGTAGTCTAATGGCAATCCTACAGTGGTCAATGAACCTACTCAGCTCGTATACATAAGATCTTCCTTTATTGATCCCCTTGGGGAAATTTGAGCATCATAGCAGCATGGGGGTGGGGGTGGTACAGGTATGGGCAGGGTAATAGAAGAAAGACATGTAAATATAGGAAAATAATATCAGAATATAAAAATAAAAAGTGTTTCCCCTACCATTGCCTTGACGGTTTTTGTTTAACCCTTTCACTACCACACTACCAAAGGGTTAACCCATTCACTGCGACAATACAGAATGTTAACCCTTTCACTGCCACACGACAAAGGGTTAACCCTTTCACTGCCACACTACAGAAGGTTAACCCTTTCACTACCACGCTATGGTAGTGAAAGTGTTAACCTTCTGTAGTGTGGTAGTGAAAGGGTTAATACGTTTAAAAAAAATTAAGCTTGCTTTAATCCCAGTAACATTAGCGAGCTAGCTAAATTATATGGTTTTCATATAAATCAGTCTTCACTACGACTTTAAAACTGGCACGGCACGGTCTATGGAGACGCAGAAAAAAGCTAACAAATCCATTCCAAGACAACGGAGCGCAGTGCGCGCTCCGCAAGTCACTGACTAGCGTCGCACTTAACGAGTCTCAGTCTCGATCTTTCTCTCTCCTTCAAGTAGCCAAACGTTACACTATAAAAACTAACTGGATAGTTGACTTAATGATATTCTAAAATCATTAAGTCTGCTTAATGGGTGCTTGCGCGCGCACACACATACACACGCACACACAGAAAGGGAGAATGGCACATTTGTGTGTGCACTCACGCTTGTCCCAACTCTGGTCTTTGGAAAGACCAGATGAGGTCAGAGGAGTTTGATAGTATTTACTGAGGATGGCCAGATAATGTTGATATTTAAACTTAAAAAAATATTATACAAATGTGCCATTCAAAACGCTGCTGACAGACAAAAGAGAATCCCTCACAAGATACAAGATACAAGATTCCTTTATTGCCACACAACCAGGTTGGTGGTATTCTTGATCGGTACAGAGTGTAATAAGCTCTACAATACATAAAACTGGGACATAGATACAAATTGATACATAATACAGCACAACATGACACAATAAATACATAAATACAGCACAGCACGACAGCACAACATAAACACATGGAAGAGTCTAGTCCATCAGGTCAGGAGCTTGGTTAGTGTAAGGGAAAACACAAAGGCCTAACCATCATGTATTACAATGGTGATGTCAGACAGAGATGGGGAGAAGCAGGAACCTTTAAAGTACATCTCTTTGAAAGAAATTACATTTTACAGTTTTTTTCTGATTTCTTTTAAACAAATAATTATTTTGTATTATTTAACTATTTAATTATTATTTAGTTATTGCACTGCACTGGCAGTTGAACTGCATTGAACTGAACTGAATTGAAAAAAATAAACCTCATAACTGAACTGCCTGGCACTGAACATTGAACTGCACTGGCACTGTTTGCAGATGTACTGTTATTAAAGTTAGTTAAAAACAACGGATTTCATAGGGCCCTATAGTTAATGTGAGTTAATAAATTCACTCTTAAAATCTGCTCCGCTCTGATAAACTGACTCTTCGGTCAGAGCGTCCCGTGTGCACTCTGAGCCCTCAGAATTTCCGAACAACTTGAGTGCGCTTGCTCTGCCACTGGTTGTAAAAAGTTATGAGTGTTGTATGTGCCTCCCTGTATTGTAAATAGTTCATATGTGTGTTGTCACTATTGTATGTATAATTGTAAATAAGTTAATTTATGTGTTGTAAATAAATATTGTTAATATTGTTAATATTTATTTACCTAATTTATGTGCAATCGTTTCATTTCAGCCTACCACCCCCCCTGAAAAAAATCCTAGGGGAAACACTACACAAGGTACCCTAACTGGCATGATAGAGGTCATACATTGTAGTCCGTGCAGGTTTTGTTGGTTAAGAGTCAGACACACTTAGTGGTCAGAAACACTCAGACTCAAGTCCTCCTCAGACATTCCTAATAGTCCTGCACATGCTAGAACAGCTTTCACATTGTCTCAATGTGTTCACCTTGATTTTTTACTGTTTATTGTCCCTGATGAGCAGAACATCACATAAGGAATTAAATAAGAGATTGGGGGGTGAAGGGATGAAGAGAGGAGAGAAAGCAGGGAGACAGAGAGAAAGAAAAAAACATGAGAAGATACAGAAAAGGAAGAGGTAAAGAGAGATTGACAATGTGTGAATGAAAAGAGACCAGGAGGGGAAAGCACAGAAGTGGGTATGAGAGAGAGAGAAAGAGGTAGTGAAGTAAAAAGGGTCTTTGGTTCTTATATTAAGAACCAGCTATGCTACTCTGCGTTGTGTTTGTCCGTCTACGAATTCCCTTTTACTTAAAAAGGCCAGGAAATGGCCTTGTAACGACGGCGGAGCAGGAGAATGAAATGAAGACGATGAGAGTTGGCTAGTTCTCAGATCCAGCTTTATTTCAAAAGCAAAAGTGAAATAACAAAAGGCTTGAATTCAAAACGTGCAATGAAACAAAGATACCATTGAGACTATGCCATCAGCTCTTTGTTCCAGACTAATTCAAAAGGAAGTTACTAAAGGAATGGTCAATGTAGGCCTCTGTTGCCTGGTTGCAACAAAGGAATCTGGTGTCTCGTCTGAAAAGCGTCTTCTTCCTCTGTTCCGGCTGCCGTCCTCCTGTGGTCTGGGCTCAAGAAAGCGTGTGTGTGTTGTTGCGTTCTTTCTTGTTGTCTCTCTAACTAGACTGCTAGTCTTAAAGCCTTAACTCCTCCCCTTCGGAACCTGCTATTCTTACGTCAGAGGGGGAGGAGTCCTTTGTTCTGATTGGCTGAAACCCTAGAGCGGCCATTTTGAGCCACCCACTATGGAGACCTTTGAATTCTGGGGGCTGTCTTGACTATTTTAAAGTACAAATGTACTGTTTGGTTTTAACGTTTTTAAAACATGCTACATTCCTATTTTACTGACTAAAACCCAAAGATTACTCTTAACTTTAATTACTTAAAATAGTTTAGTTCTTTTGCCGTATTTTAATACCTGTGTTAACCTATTATTTAAGCATTACATCACGCGCAGGAGTGGTTTGTGACCAATAAACCATGCCTAGGGGTGGTCGTTAGACCCCCCCTAGGCATGGTTTATTGGTCACAAATCACGACTACAAGTGGTGTAAAGCTTTTATACAACTGCCAGATTCATCCAACCTTATTTCTATACAATAAACACACATTAATCGAAGATTTATTGAAAAAACCATCCGCCAGAAAAAGTAGTTCCCACAACTACAAAAAAGACAAGTTGCCTCCATGTGGAAGCAGCTTGAAGTGCATCCAACCAAACTAACACATCCAACTGTGTATTATTGGAATGATTGAGAGAAGTTGCCTCATGTGGAAGCAGCTTGAAGTGCATCCAACCAACTAACACATCCAACTGTGTATTATTGGAATGATTGATTGAAAATTTTATTACCAGATGCAGAATGGGTACAATACAGTACGGCTCAATACACACAATTGTTAAGGGAATGCAGACCTACTTTCCATAGAACTTCATTCTTAGATGCTTCTATATAAAGTAGGTAAAACAAATTAAAACGTTTTCTTTGCCCTATAGGAAAAAAACGTTTTCTTCGCCCTATTTTTTTATTTATTTCTTTTAGCCTAAACTTAACCAGTTGGAAACCAGGGGTACAGTAATAAAATTAGCAATCAACCAATCAATCAATTCAATAGACCATGCTCACTTAAAACAGCGCTGCTTCTCTCTCAGTCTGACTCCCCCGCTGTTGCAGACAGGAGTGTGTGTGTGTGTGTGTGTGTGTGTGTGTGTGTGTGTGTCACAGTGTGTGTGTGTGTGTGCGTGCGTGTGTGTGTATGTGTGTGTGTGTGTGTGTGTGTGTGTGTGTGTATGTGTGTGTGTGTGTTTGTGGGTACGCCAGCGTCGGACAGTGTGAGAGAGAACGCTGCAGTCAGTAGAAAGTAGGAAGGAAGACATTTAAATCAATCAATTAATCAATCAATCAATCCGCGATTTTTCTTTTGTTCTAGATTGACTCAAGACCCATCAATTACATCATCCAACATTGTTTAAAGGACTAACACATTCCCCTTGACAGAATCGCTTCATATTTAGTCGTTATGGTGCTTTCAACATAACCATTTGTTGTCCGCGATCTTGTTTTCTCCCGGAGTGAGCCGGGGAGTGATATGTGATTCGGTTGTGGGCGGGTCCTGAGCCCAGGACCGTGGATTGTTGCCAATAAAGACGTGTAAATGGCCAATCAGAATCGAGAAATTTGCATGCCGTTGTATAATTGAGTATAAGATCTTCTCTTTGGTTTTAAGACACTCCTGTTATATTTTAATCATTATCCCTTATAAGCAGCTAGTTGTCAGTATTTATGAATATTCTAAAGATTGGTTCAGAAAGCGTTTTATGGCAACTTTGGTGCTCACTTTGGGTATGAACAATGCATGTTTCATATCATTACGTCCAACCTCATTAGCACAACATAACTGTAATATTTGTAGTTTAATTTGGAGTTTCTTTAACGATATAAAAGTACTTTAATGACTGGAGTAATGAACTTAGTGTCTCCTGAACCATGTGGTCTCTCTACAGTGCCCACAGGATGTCTGCAGCCTAGGGCTTTGTTCCTGTTTCTTTGTGACACTTGTATGTAAATTCGTTCAGGGCGATGTTATCAATGGACTTTTGGTGAAACCAACTGTCTTCAACTGTTACACTATTTTAAATAGTGTCTCCATCAGCTGTGTACATAGCACCGGCCTTTGAACTGGTGAGTTGCACCTACTTCCCCCAGGGGGAACAGAGGTTTATCTAACACAGGGAAATGCTAATCCATTTCTCCCCCAGGGCCTCACTCTTAACAGCCAAACCCCCTAGTATTGTATGTTGTTCAGACTACTATGGGACTTCTAAAATCCATGTACTATTCTAAAATGTGTGTGCACTGGTCCCACCATTTTCAGCTTAGTCCCAGTAGCGGACGACCTTGGGGAAATACAGATTTCAATACTTTCCCTCCCATTTCCTACAGTAATTACAGTTTGAGCTTGGGGAAATCTACTACAGTAGATATACGAGAGAGACACAGGGAGAGAGAGAGAGAGACAATGTAATGGCAATGTAAATGTATGTTTCCCATGTCAATAAAGCCCCTTTGAATTTAATTGAGAGAGACAGAGAGAGAGAGAGAGAGAGAGAGAGAGAGAGAGAGAGAGAGAGAGAGAGAGAGAGAGAGAGAGAGAGAGAGAGAGAGAATGAATGAAATTTTTATTTAACAAATTGCAGAATGGGTACAATACAGTACGGCTCAATAGTCAATACACACAATTGTTAAGGGGATGCAGACCAGAGAAAGACGTTTGTCTTGTTTACATCAGGGTCCCCCATTTTCAATTCATAGTGACATTTATGACATACACAACATATGAACCATTAGCCGACCAGTGAAGAATAAACAGGGACAACTCATCACACAGGAAGCCCAACAGCTGGACCGCTGGAGGGAACACTTCCAGGAACTCCTAAATAGACCTCCCCCAGAAACAACACCAGAGATCAGCAGTGTACCATCAGAAGCCTTGAAGATCAACTGTGGGAGGATATCTAAGGATGAAATAACCAGAGCCATCAAAAAGATGAAGGCTGGGAAAGCACCAGGAGTTGACAACATACCCCCTGATATTCTGAAAGCTGATCCCAAAGCGACCACAGAGGTTCTATACCACCTCCTCAACAAGATCTGGGATACAGAGGTAATCCCAATAGAATGGAAAACGGGCTTAATGGTCACCATTCCAAAAAGAGGAAACCTCAGTGAATGCAACAACTGGAGAGGCATAATGCTCCTGTCCGTCCCTAGCAAGGTTCTTTGTAGGATTATCTTAGATAGGATACAAGCAGCCTTAGACGGACAGTTGGGGAAAGAGCAAGCAGGTTTTAGGAAGGATAAATCATGCACAGACCATATTGCTACTTTAAGAATTATTATCGAGCAGTGTGTTGAGTGGCAAAACTCCCTGTGCATGAATTTTGTAGACTTTGAAAAAGCCTTTGACAGCCTAGATAGGGAAGTGCTTTGGAAACTCCTAGGTCACTATGGTCTACCCTCTAAGATCATCAACCTAATAAAGAACATGTACCAGGATTTCAATGACCGGGTGATCTGCAAGGGCAAACTGTCAGACACCTTTGCCATCACAACAGGGGTGCGGCAGGGTTGTCTTCTTTCTCCTTTGATTTTCCTCATTGCCATTGACTGGATCATGAGAAGAACAACTGAAAATCAACGGACAGGAATCCAGTGGACCTTGTTTACCCAGCTCGAGGACCTGGATTTCGCAGACGACCTTGCGCTAGTCTCTGAAAACCACACACACATGCAACAGAAGACAGATAACAGTGACCAGCTTGGACTCAAGATCAACACCGGAAAAACCAAGACCATGAGGTTAAATCTAAAAACACATGATCCAATCACACTGAGGGGAGAGGCCATAGAGGACGTGGAGCACTTCACCTACCTAGGGAGTAACATCAGCAGGGATGGAGGAGCAGACAGGGACATAGAGGCACGCATCAGCAAAGCACAGGTAGCATTCAGGATACTCAGGCCAATCTGGTTGTCCAAGCAACTCTCCAACAACACCAAGCTACGGATCTTCAATACCAATGTGAAGACTGTCCTGCTCTACGGCTCTGAGACGTGGAAGACTACTGAGGGCCTCACAAGCAAGATCCAGGTGTTTGTCAACAAATGCCTGCGCTACATCCTCAAGCTGTGGTGGCCCATCAAAACCACAAATGAAGAGCTGTGGAGGATAACCAACCAGGACAGCATAGCTACCACCATCAAAAGGAGAAAGTGGAACTGGATAGGGCATACCCTTAGGAAGGACTCCAACAATATCACTAGACAGGCCTTGGACTACAACCCGCAGGGGAAGAGGAAAGCCGGTAGGCCGAGAAACACCTGGAGACATTCCACACTCCAAGACCTAAAGAACATCGGAGTGAGCTGGAAAGAAGCAAAGGCCCTGGCCCAGAAGAGAGTGAGATGGAGAGCTCTGGTGGACGCCCTATGCCCCCCAACGGGGTAAAGAGGATTAAGTCAAGTAAGTCAACATATGACATCATGACATTTATGGCATAGGCCATAGGGACATACAGGTATATTGTACTGTTACATTTGTGACATATATGATATGCAAATATACAGTACTGTTACCCATAGATCCTGACAGAGAGTATATACATATGATGGGGATGAGACTGTACATTAGGAGGGGGTGGGTGGGTGCAGGGATGCAGTCGTAATATCAGAACCCTCTCGGTCGCACAGAACAGATGATTATTATGCATAAATAGTAGGAAACATGTTTGTATAGGAAATTACTAGTTTTAATTTAGTTTTTGTAAATATTGCCTTGAAATAGAGAAGCTGAAAAAGATATTATATTGTCAACAGATATGGTTGAAAAATGTAATTGTAGATACAATATTGTAGTTACAATTTCTTTAGTTGAATTAACTTAAACTAGAAAAGTAAATACAAACTAAATTAACAATGTAACTTACAGTTTATAGAAGGACAGTTTCCTTCTGAAGCACAACTTAATGCCTCATCCTTCCAGTCGGGACCATTTCTCACATAGTGAGAGTTCCACAGATCAAGCAAACCCCCACAGGGCTTGTATTTTGGTTTTGCAATTCTCTTTCTTTGTTATGTTAGTATTGGTATCCTATTATTATGCAAAGTCTAGGTGATAGATAAGTGCCGGGTAGTGTAGTTGAAGACACCTGACGACCTGCGCTATTGTTATAAGACGGTGGGTACTTAGCGCACAACGAATTACTGAAGCGCATTTTTGTGTGTGCGCACGTGCACATTTGTGTGCGACTGCGCGTACACATCCGTGCGCGACTGTGTGTACTTCTGCTCAGAAAACTGCTAGGATGGTGTGGTACCCCGTGGAACCACCACTGCATCACTGGGTGGGTGGGAGAGAAATATACATACGGTGGGGAGAGAATATACATACGGTGGGGAGGGGACTTTCTATTAGGTGGGGGTGGGGGCAGGGATGTGTTATTTTTTATTTTTTTAACAAATGCTTTTTATTTTCCCTTTTTTAACATGAAACTAGACAAACTATACAGTAACAGTAATAATCAATGATAAATCACAGGACAATGACAGAAATAATAATAATAATAATGACAATCCAGTAATTAAATCAAAATAAATGTAGATTAAAAGACATAAAAATAATAAATACAATACATGTGCTCTTGCTCGCTCTTCCTCGCTCTTTCCTTCCCCTTATTATATATACCAAGAGCACCGTTTGAACACAAGGAGCATTGAGAGTCTTGTCTGAGACCCATTAGGTGCAAACGTCTAGGAGTCAGGTAAGTCCTATGAACAAAATTGAGATTAATCTGTTGGTGATCTGGGTTGCGTGATGATAGCCGAACATTTGCCCAGACTGCATCCCAATCAAAATCTACTTCCAAGTTTGGGATATCCTTCCTCCAAACCGAGTCTAGGGGAAGGACCTCATATGAGGACGTAAGTAAGTGGCGATAAAAGTCAGAGACGAAGCCTCTCGATGTCTCCTTGACATAAAAGAATTTGTGAAATCTGTGGTGCTCAAGTGGAATATTTAATGAGACTCCGTGAGCTCTCAAAGCTGCTCTTAATTGTAGATAGAAAAAATGAGTGGAACTGGTGAGGTAAAAATTGTTAAATATATCTTGATAACTGCAGAAACCATGGTCATCGAAGATATCCCCCAATGTGTGTATGCCTTTCTTTTCCCATCTAGGAAATCTGATAGGTTGTTGTGCAATAAGGAGTAAATTGTTATAAAATAGGGGAGAGTGACTGTGCCATTTATGGTGGTTAGTACACTTTTTCTGTGTGTCACGCCATATCCGGATCACATGTGTAATAAGAGGGCCATATCTCAAGTTGCATTGCTTAATTGATAAGTTGGTGTATACTATATCCTGCAGTCTATGTGGTGCCACTATGTTCTCCTCTAATGGTCTCCAGGATACCGATGCTTGAGAATCAAACCAGGTGATCAGTGGTCTTAAAGAGAACGCTTTAAAGTAATAGTTGAAGTCTGGAAAGGCTAAACCCCGTCGGCTTTATTTCTCTGTGCAGTGGATCTTTTTATTCGTGGATGTTTGTTGTTCCAAATAAATGTATATGCAGCGGAGTGTAATTTTTGCCAGTAACCAACAGGGGGGGGGGGGGGGGTAACGGCAACATCGAGCTGAAGAAGTTAACTCTGGGTAAAACATTCATCTTAACTATTGACGCTCGGGCCTGTAATGAGTTTTAAAATTTTGACCACCTGCCGAAGTCATTTGTGATCCTATCTAGCAATCCGGAATAATTATACTTCACCGTTTGGCTTATAGTGGGGAATATTTCAACTCCAAGACATCTAAAGTGTTCTACCATGGGTATATTTGCTGGGAGGGTGGTAGCCTTCGCAGTCACATTAATTGAGGAAGGTCGACTTTGGCCAGTTTATCTTAAATCCCGATAGATTGCCAAAATCATCTATTACTTTGAGAAGATGAGGTAGGGAGGTGGTAGGGTTTTGCATGAACAATATTACATTGTCTGCATATAAGCTAATGTGATGCTGTGTGCCCTTAATTGAGATCGGCGCTATGGACTGGGATTGTCTTATATTTGAAATGTTTGAAATTTTATTTGAAGGATAAACCCCTTGAGATATGCTATCTCGTTTTCGAGGGGGTCCTTAACACTTTGGGTGCCGGGAAACGCTTTACAGCGTCTTTCCCGGCCATGCTCAAGGTGCCGAGGACGCTGTACAGCGTCTTTGATCTGTTTACATCTTTTTTCGATTTTCCCCGTCTGAACTTCACCGCCGAGCTTTTGGAAGAAAATTTTAACCGGAAACTGCATTTCCTCTCAAATTTCACTAGGTGGCAGTGTCCCCCTATTTTCTAACACTATCACAATAGGGGGAATATTGTACCCCACAATGAATCTGGCATTTGATTGGCCAGCATACCTGGCCAATGTAACCACAGGTATAAAACGTTAGCGCGATCCCAGAATCTACGAGGTTTTGGAGGAGAGAGAGAGAGAGAGATAGATAGAGCGATAGAGAGAGAGAGAGAGATTGAGAGAGATATTTGAATTGAGATCAGCCTATAGTCTATATTTATAGTGTTATACAGTATAGTGGTAGTATCAGACTAATTGTAAGGTTTCAGCTGTGCTTTAGAAAGTACTTAGTCGTGCTAAGTAGTAGTACTATTCGAGGGATTAGTGTGTAGTCTAGGTAGTATATTTCAGTAGTAGTAATAGTAGTTTGATCAGTTAGTAGTTTCATTTAGATTATTAGATCAGTATGAAGAGACGTAGTGTAGGAAAGCGAGGGGACAATCCGGCGGCGGGTCGCTTTGTTCAGACGAAGCTGGCGTTTGGACCCGCGGTTGTTCAAGCAGCAGCAGCACCAACAGCACCAACGTCTTTGGTAGCTCCGATCGGAGAGAGCCGTGAGACCGTTGCTGGGCCCAGTAACGCGTCTCGCCCCGGGACCGGGAGCGGCTCTACCCGACGCAGTTCGAGGAAGAGGAAGGCTGCCGCTGTGGTCATAGCTTCTTCATGCGAGTCAGGGGACAGCGATTCGACCGCCCACGAATCTGATGGGAGCGCCGATTGGGAACCACCAGGTAATTACACGGTCTTATATATATATATATATATATGTGTGTGTGTGAAACGTGTATTTGATGATTTACATACTGTGACTATGTAACGTTAGTTCGACAAACCAACGGCGATATGCATGTGATTGTGTGTGTGTGTGAAACGTGTATTTGATGATTTACATACTGTGACTATGTAACGTTAGTTCGACAAACCAACGCCGGCGATATGCATGTGATTGTGTGTGTGTGAAACGTGTATTTGATGATTTACCTACCGCTTATTCTGTGACTATGTAACGTTAGTTTGCCAAACCTAACGCTGATATGCATTTATTATATTCTAGCTCCGGAATCATCTGACGATGATCTCGGCTTGGGTCGGAGGTATGAGTCTGATTCATCGCACGATTCAGACGTGGGAGTCGGACACGGTGGTGGTCGACGGGGCAACGGTACGTCATGTTTACTAATGCAATGTGAATATTGTTTTGTGCATGTTCAAATCGATAGTTGAATGATATAGGATATAGTAGGCATGTAGTACAGGCCACGCGACCATGTGCTACAGTTAGGTTGTCTTGTGTGCGTGTGTGTGTGTGTGCATGTGCACGCCCTTTGAAGTGGCTCTTTGAAGTGTGTAGCTATCATGTAAGTGATAATAGTTGCATGCTGGGCATGATACGACGTGGTGGTGGTGGTCGACGTGGTAATTGGTATGTTGCAATGTGAATATTGTTTTGTGCATGTTCAAATCGATAGTTGAATGATATAGGATATAGTAGGCATGTAGTACAGGCCACGCTACCATGTGCTACAGTTAGGTTGTCTTGTGTGCGTGTGTGTGTGTGTGCATGTGCACGCCCTTTGAAGTGGCTCTTTGAAGTGTGTAGCTATCATGTAAGTGATAATAGTTGCATGCTGGGCATGATACGACGTGGTGGTGGTGGTCGACGTGGTAATTGGTATGTTGCAATGTGAATATTGTTTTGTGCATGTTCAAATCGATAGTTGAATGATATAGGATATAGTAGGCATGTACAGGCCACTACATTTAGTTACATGGATGTGTGTGTGTGTGTGTGTGTAGATGCCTCACCCCATGCCATTTGATGTGTGTGTGTATGTGTGTGTGTGTGTGTGCAGTGTGTGTACACACACACACACACAAGATCAAAAGACATGCATCCTCTCCAACACCTTTGAACTTCGCAGTACATGGTGAGGCCTCTATATGCAAATTCCATTGATTACAGCACACACATACACAATGGCATGGGCACATGGCGAGGCCTATATTTAAATGCATGGTTGTGTAGCATATGTAAAATTCCATTGATTACAACACACACACATGTACATGCTTTGATGGCCGCTGATTTATTTTGTGTTCACACAGCAGAACACTCCGAAACCGAATCCGGGGCCAATACACCAACATGCTTGGGTATGTACTAACTACATTTATGTATGTGTAAATGTATTACTATTGTGTTTTGTGAGACTTACTTACTGAATGAATTTAATCCAATTCAGATTCTGGCGCAGACCCTGCAGATAGTGACGCTGAGACTGGCAACGACATAGGATCACATTCTACTCCTGCAGGTAATTGTACATGGTGGTGACTGGCTGCTGCTAGAGCCTGGGCCTGGTGGTAGCTGGCTGCTGCTAGAGCCTGGGCCTGGTGGTGACTGGCTGCTGCTAGAGCCTGGGCCTGGTGGTGACTGGCTGCTGCAGGGCCTGGGCCTGGTGGTGACTGGCTGCTGCAGGGCCTGGGCCTGGTGGTGACTGGCTGCTGCAGGGCCTGGTCTGGTGGTGATGGTGGTAAATACAATGACAATGCGTTGCCCTAGTGTAATGTATTACATCATGTGATTCTAGAACTGGATGCTAGTCTGGACATGCCGGAACCCGTTGCAGGGCGGAAACGCACATCTAAGAGCGGTAAGTTGGCCTCACTCTGCACACCACTTCCAGCTCTGACCTCTGACCCCCACACCACGTCCAGCTCTGACATCTGAACCCCACACACACTCACTCATTCACTCACACAGTTTGTAACTACGTGGCATATGAATGTCTACAGTAGGGGTGTTATAGTATATTTGTATAATTGACAGGTCGTGGAGGAGCGAAGAGCAGGGCTGCGATCCGCCAGGAAGAGGAGAATGCCTGGTCTCATGAGGGCTGGGTGCCTCAAAGGATCCCCTTCACAGCCCAACCGGGGTTGCTCCAGGACGCCAAGGCACTCAGATCTTACCGGCCTGCGAAATGGATGGATCTGTTCCTGACAGATGCTTTTCTGAACTCTATTGTTGCCCAGTCCAACCTCTACGCTGAGCAGTCCATTGCCCGGCTGGACCCCACGCTAACCAGTAGCAGGGCACTGCTTTGGAAGCCCCTCACATTGAAGGAGCTGAAGAAGTTCCTCGGACTCCATTTCCTTAGCAGTGTCCTGCGGAAGCCTCGCGTGGACCAGATGTGGACCACTGACGACATGATGTACACACCGTACTACTCTGATACCATGCCACGCAACAGGTTCCAATTGATCTGGCGATTCCTCCACTTTGCGGACAATACTTCCCTGGAGGTTAGAGACAAATTGTGCAAAGTACGCCCTGTAGTCGACCATGTAAACGCGAGGTGCAAGGAGCTGTACCAGCCTGAACGCGAGCTCGCCATTGACGAGGGGGTGATGGCATGGCGAGGCCGCCTGACCTTCCGGGTCTACAACCCCAACAAGCCCACCCGCTATGGCATCAAGTCCTACTTCCTGTGCGAATCACGCACAGGATATTGCTTTTCATTTAAGCCATATTGTCGGGAAGGCTCGCTCCTGGGGGACACGGTCGTCGGTCTGCTTGGACGTCTGTCTGGGGCCGGCTATACGCTCTTCATGGACAACTTCTACAACTCGGTACGTATGTCCGCCAGGCTCCGACAGTTGAGGACCGACGTCTGTGGTACCCTCAGGAAGCACCGGGGCGAGCCAGCCATCATCAAGAACATTACCAAACGTGACATCGGTGTGGGGGAGCGCATTGCGGTCAACAACAAGGAGGTCCTGATCGTGGCATGGCGCGATAAGAGAATCGTGAAGACCATCAGCAGCTTCCACGAGGACACCATGGAAAAGGCGATGGTGTGGAAGAAGCAGAAGAAGGGCAAAGCGCTGAGGGTGGAGATGCTCAAGCCATCATCAATCCTGGAGTACAATAAATTCATGAACGGCGTCGATCAGCTGGATCAGAATATATCGTACTATCCGGTTACACGTAAGACTGGAAAGTGGACCAAAAAGTTTGTGATGTATCTGATCCAAATATGTATCTTCAACGCTTTTGTCTTGTACAAAAAAAAGCACCCACAAGGGCATTACTCCAACCTCTTCCGGTTCACCAGGGCTGTGGCGCGGACCTACACAGACGGTAAGGAGAAGAAGATTCCTGGGGTGACAGCGGAGATGGAGGCGGAGGCGGAGGCAGGGGAGGAGGCAGGGGAGGAGGCAGGGGGTGGGGATGAGGAGGAGGCAGGGGCTGAGCAGGTGGGGCGTGTCGACCCTAGGGCCCCACTGGGGGACCCGCAGAGCAGATTAGTGGGTGGCTTTGTGAAGCATGTAATGGTTGCATACAAAGCCACCCCGAAGAGAAAGCTACCGTGTAGGAAATGTCGTGTCTGCAGTAGGCGTGGCATCAGGAGTGAGACCAGATATTTTTGCACATCGTGCAAAGTCCCCCTGCATCATGACAAATGCTTCGCTCTGTACCACACAAAGAGGGATTTCTCTAAATAGTTTCTTTATTAGTTGTCATACAGAAGTACAGACTACTTCTAAATAATCCGGCACACAGAAGTACAGATTACTTCTAAATAATCCATCATTGTGTGATACAGACAGAACCATGTGTACCGGTACATAGTATAGCTAGCTGAGTGTAGTATAGTATAGTGTAGTATAGTATAGTATAGTATATTGTAGTATAGTATAGTATAGTATAGTGTATGGGTAGTTGCACTGTTTTCTGTACAAGACAAATGCGTTGAACACATGTATTTGGGCCACGGTTGTCGATATTGCATAGGCATGTTTGGACCACTTGCAGATGAGACGTTATGTTAGCGATCTAGCTGTATCGACTCCATTCATAATTTGCATTGTGTGTGTATATAGTTTTTTTTTATTTATCTTTTTCCCCCCTCATTTTTACCGTTTGCACAGAACCAATGGTTGCTGGCAGTCACCCAGTTTAAAAAAGTATATACTGTAGGTAACATACCACACTTTTCTAATGCAGTCCATTGGCCTATTATTTATATACTTTGGAAGCATGTATTGGATATTTTTTGGTCCACAGATCATCTGGCGCTTCATCCATTTATCAATGGACAATGCAGTCATCGATGCGAGAGACCAAGTAAGATATGCCCTGTAGTTCATGTGACGTGAATGTTACCAGCAAACTTCTAAATGCACTGAAACAATGGTTGGTTATCCTCCAGTGTTCACTTTTTATAAGGTATTGTCTTTGTAAATTACCATAATCCTATACTGTGAATGTTACCAACAAACTCCTAAATGCACTGACACAATGGTTGGTTATCATCAGCCAGTGTTCACTTTTTATAAGGTATTGTCTTGGTAAATTACCATAATCCTATACTGTGAATGTTACCAACAAACTCCTAAATGCACTGAAACAATGGTTGATTATCCTCCAGTGTTCACTTTTTATAAAGTATTGTATTGGTAAATTACCATAATCCTATACTGTGAATGTTACCAACAAACTCCTAAATGCACTGAAACAATGGTTGATTATCCTCCAGTGTTCACTTTTTATAAGGTATTGTCTTGGTAAATTACCATAATCCTATACTGTGAATGTTACCAACAAACTCCTAAATGCACTGAAACAATGGTTGGTTATCATCACAGTGTTCACTTTTTATAAGGTATTGTCTTGGTAAATTACCATAATCCTATACTGTGAATGTTACCAACAAACTCCTAAATGCACTGAAACAATGGTTGATTATCCTCCAGTGTTCACTTTTTATAAGGTATTGTATTGGTAAATTACCATAATCCTATACTGTGAATGTTACCAACAAACTCCTAAATGCACTGAAACAATGGTTGATTATCCTCCAGTGTTCACTTTTTATAAGGTATTGTCTTGGTAAATTACCATAATCCTATACTGTGAATGTTACCAACAAACTCCTAAATGCACTGAAACAATGGTTGATTATCCTCCAGTGTTCACTTTTTATAAGGTATTGTCTTGGTAAATTACCATAATCCTATACTGTGAATGTTACCAACAAACTCCTAAATGCACTGACACAATGGTTGGTTATCATCAGCCAGTGTTCACTTTTTATAAGGTATTGTCTTGGTAAATTACCATAATCCTATACTGTGAATGTTACCAACAAACTCCTAAATGCACTGAAACAATGGTTGATTATCCTCCAGTGTTCACTTTTTATAAGGTATTGTCTTGGTAAATTACCATAATCCTATACTGTGAATGTTACCAACAAACTCCTAAATGCACTGAAACAATGGTTGATTATCCTCCAGTGTTCACTTTTTATAAGGTATTGTCTTGGTAAATTACCATAATCCTATACTGTGAATGTTACCAACAAACTCCTAAATGCACTGAAACAATGGTTGATTATCCTCCAGTGTTCACTTTTTATAAGGTATTGTCTTGGTAAATTACCATAATCCTATACTGTGAATGTTACCAACAAACTCCTAAATGCACTGAAACAATGGTTGGTTATCATCACAGTGTTCACTTTTTATAAGGTATTGTCTTGGTAAATTACCATAATCCTATACTGTGAATGTTACCAACAAACTCCTAAATGCACTGAAACAATGGTTGATTATCCTCCAGTGTTCACTTTTTATAAGGTATTGTATTGGTAAATTACCATAATCCTATACTGTGAATGTTACCAACAAACTCCTAAATGCACTGAAACAATGGTTGATTATCCTCCAGTGTTCACTTTTTATAAGGTATTGTCTTGGTAAATTACCATAATCCTATACTGTGAATGTTACCAGCATATAATGCACAGCAACAATGGTTGGTACTGATGACTTGTCACCCAGTTTATTGAACATATTTTACAATAAAAATGTTCATGGCATCAAAGTTTCAAGTTTTTTGCATTGTAAAGTATTCTGTATTTTATAATAATGTTGTCTGGACCTACACCAGTAGTTATAAAACTTACTTGTTCATTAGCGCCAGGCATATCAATCAAATGACCAACAAAGTAATCAATCAATCAAACAAATCAATCTATGAATCAAACTATCAACAAAACAATCAAACATTCTATCAAGCAAATGACCAACAAAGTAATCAATCAATCAAACAAATCAATCTATGAATCAAACTATCAACAAAACAATCAAACATTCTATCAATCAAATGACCAACAAAGTAATCAATCAATCAAACCAATCAATCTATGAATCAAACTATCAACAAAACAATAAAACATTCTATCAAGCAAATTACCAACAAAACAATCAAACATTCTATCAATCAAATGACCAACAAAGTAATCAATCAATCAAACAAATCAATCTATGAATCAAACTATCAACAAAACAATCAAACATTATATCAATCAAATGACCAACAAAGTAATCAATCAATCAAACCAATCAATCTATGAATCAAACTATCAACAAAACAATCAAACATTCTATCAGGCAAACTATCAACAAAACAATCAAACATTCTATCAATCAAATGACCAACAAAGTAATCAATCAATCAAACAAATCAATCTATGAATCAAACTATCAACAAAACAATCAAACATTCTATCAATCAAATGACCAACAAAGTAATCAATCAATCAAACCAATCAATCTATGAATCAAACTATCAACAAAACAATCAAACATTCTATCAATCAAATGACCAACAAAGTAATCAATCAATCAAACCAATCAATCTATGAATCAAACTATCAACAAAACAATCAAACATTCTATCAAGCAAACTATCAACAAAACAATCAAACATTCTATCAATCAAATGACCAACAAAGTAATCAATCAATCAAACAAATCAATCTATGAATCAAACTATCAACAAAACAATCAAACATTCTATCAATCAAATGACCAACAAAGTAATCAATCAATCAAACCAATCAATCTATGAATCAAACTATCAACAAAACAATAAAACATTCTATCAAGCAAATTACCAACAAAACAATCAAACATTCTATCAATCAAATGACCAACAAAGTAATCAATCAATCAAACCAATCAATCTATGAATCAAACTATCAACAAAACAATCAAACATTCTATCAATCAAATGACCAACAAAGTAATCAATCAATCAAACAAATCAATCTATGAATCAAACTATCAACAAAACAATCAAACATTCTATCAAGCAAACTATCAACAAAACAATCAAACATTCTATCAAGCAAACTATCAACAAAACAATCAAACATTCTATCAATCAAATGACCAACAAAGTAATCAATCAATCAAACAAATCAATCTATGAATCAAACTATCAACAAAACAATAAAACATTCTATCAATCAAACCAATAAAACAATCTGTCAAACAATCAATCAATCAAACCATCCATCCATCCATCCCAGTCTAAATTGCTTTATAACACGTTCAGTACCTATTATCACCCCGCCGGCACACCTTTCATAAAAGTGCCTGTAACTTCTGTTCTAAATAATTTACCTCCACTTTTATCTTTTGTTGACGTTTTTTAACTTGTAATTGTGAACGAACGAAGACATGCAGAAACAAACGGTTTTTTGCATTGTGTACATCAACTTGTCGTCTTCAAATGAGCCCAACCATTTCCCCATAGTTATAATATAAAATATAGAAATAGCTCCGCTAAGATCATGAGATATGCTAGAATCGTCCAGGAATCCTGGCAACCCACAGTCATTTTCCGGATTTTTGGCCGGCACCCAAAGTGTTAACATAGGATACAAAACATACAATACAATACATAACAAAACAAAAAACAGGACAACAAATGCACTTATACACTGACAGACGCTCTCCCAAGCTCACCCCCACAATCCACACTGATTCCTCCCAAGAGGATCACCAATATATATATATGTTCCCTTATAAAACACATACAAAATTATAATTTGATCTGAAAACGACATGTAAGCCCTAACACAGTAAATCAATAACAGGTGCAAGTAATCTGTAGATGAGTGAACAAAGATATCTTGAATAACCGGTAAGAAGTAAGAGATCTGAGTGAACTAGGCAGTTTGTTCCAATCAGCTGGTGCTTTATATTTAAAGGCAAGTCGACCGATAGCTTTGATGGTTCAAGGAATACTAAAGAAAGGAAGATCCGTGTGTCTTAAATTATAAGTTGAACTATATGGTGTTAAGAACTGCTTTAGATAGGGGGGATAATTAAAGTAAATGCATTTGTAAACAAAAAGCAACCAATGAAAATGTCTTCTGATTTGGGGAGAAAGCCAGTTTAACAACTCAGACATAAGACAGTGATGGGTTCTATAAGGACACCTCAATATAAATCTGCAAACACTATTATAAGTAACATTTAAAGGACGGAGATTTGTTAGTGTGGTGTTTTGATAGACTATGTCTGCGTAATCCATTATTGGAAGTACCAGCTGTATAATGATTCTTTTCCTAACCTGAAGAGAAAAACAGTTAATAGAACAATACAATATTCTCAGGCTACTGTTGGGGAAAATGTGTATGAGGTGGACTAGTTTAATATAGGTCAACTAGCAGTGCTGAAAGACGGTCTGGCTGACGTTCTTAAAACAATTTAGAACAGATGGACATTTCAGTACGGCATGTTGTGTGCTGGTAATCTCGTACATTGTGTGCTTTCATATCTTGTTATTTTCTCTCTTTCACACAGGCACAGCACACACACACAGACACACGGACACACACGTACACAGACACACACAGTCGCACAGATATACACACCGACACACACACACACACACACATTCCCTGTGACACAATACACACATACAATACACATACGTCTGTACGCAGACGCACGCACACACAGACACACACACACATACACACACACACACACACACACACACACACACATCTCACTCTCTACATCATATCGTGTGTGGACATCATATCTTGCTTATCTCTCTTCATGTTCTCTCTCCGATGTTAAATCTACGTATCATCTTAATGTACGTCATGTCAGATCTGACATGATATGATACGTCATCATATCTGTCATGGGGGGGCAGGACTGAGAGGGGATTTAGGGACAGGCAAAGGGATCCAGGACAGAGTGCTTTTGTTCAAGCTGTGGTGATCCTCTTTGACCCATAGCTCTTGCTGTTAAAGAACTTCTTTTCTTAAATAAATTACCTATTTGTTACAATTGGAAATATCGTCTCCTGCTGTGTTAAACAACCTTTCCACAACATTTGGTGACCCTTGACCTGTAGACCGCCCTGCCGGGCCCCCTCACACGGCCAGCTCCGGACCTCTCCCGTAGAAATTCTGCCGGTTGTCGACAGAAAGGTAAGCGTTGGGCTTGTTATATAAATATCCGTCAGAGTTTCTGCGGGAGGGAAAAGTTGAGCTGACTGTGTTGACGAGGTCTGGATGGACGGCTAAAAAGAACACGATTGATGAAGGTGTTTACACTGGGGCGGTTCCTCTTTTAACAGTGGCGGCCACTAATCAATTTTAATTGCATGTTTTCGACCTCTGGTCAAATTTTTCTCCATCTCCCTTTTTCCTGAGTTCTTTACGACACTCTCCACACACTTTCAAAACAAAAACTGCTGAAGATAGCTCATTCTGGGCGGAAAGCCAGCTCCCAGGTCTGGGCGTTCTGCCAAGAGAGATAGCTCTCTCTCTCTCTCTCAATTCAATTCAATTCAATTCAAATAGGCTTTATTGGCAGGCCAAATCAAGTCCAATATACAAACAATAACATATATATTATTAAGTCAATATCTTTCTTAATTTTATATCATTCACAGTGGTCAGGTATTCTGTTCCAATATTCTATATAGTTTTCTTTTTTGAGGTTATTTGGTTGGGCCAGATTTTTTGGTATCTGTCCTGAGGCATTTGTGGGCAGAGATTTCTGACTAGCTGGCAGAGGGGACTCTTATCTGGGTTCATCTCTTGGCTCTGAAGGGCTTTGTAGTGGTAGGAGTGGGGGTCACTTGATTGGAGGTGTGTGTAAAATTTTATGGCTCGCTTTTGAATTTGAGTGATTAGGGGGTATTGGCCGAGTTCTGCCCTGCATGCATTATTGGCAGTGTGTCTGTGGACCTTAAGTAGGTTTTTGCACAATTCTGCATGCAGTACTTCTAATGGGTGTTTTTCCCATTTTGGGAAATCTTGGTTAGTTAATGGACCCCACACTTCACTGCCATATAATATTATTGGATTTATTACGGAATTTAGCTTGTGAGGTTGTTGCTACAGAGAGGCTAGCTGTCCTACACACACACACACACACACACAGTCACACATATAAACACACAAACACACATACAAACACACACATCTCACTAAATCTTTCTCTCTCTCTCTCTCTCTCTCTCTCTCTCTCTCTCTCTCTCTCTCTCTCTCTCTCTCTCTCTCTCTCTCTCTCTCTCTCTCTCTCTCTCTCTCTCTCTCTCTCTCTCTCTCTCCTGGGTTTGCTCTCTTGGGCTGACCCCTGGTGGTAGAAAACACACACACACACAACCACACACACACACATACACAGTCACACACACACACACACAGACACACACACACACACACACATAGACACACACACAAACACACACACATTCCTGTGTCCCGGTAGACAGCGGGTTGTGTCACACACACACACATACACAGTCACACACACACACACACAATCACACATACAATACACACACACACACACACACACACACACAAACACACACACACACCGACACACACACAGACACACACACACACATAGACACACACACACACACACACATTCCTGTGTCCTGGTAGACAGCGGGTTGTGACGAACACACACACAGACACACACACACACATAGACACACATACACACACACACATCTCTCTCCTGGGTTTGCTCTCTTGGGCTGACCCCTGGTGGTAGAAAACACACACACACACAACCACACACACACACACACACACACCGACACACACACAGACACACACACACACATAGACACACACACACACACACACATTCCTGTGTCCTGGTAGACAGCGGGTTGTGACGAACACACACACAGACACACACACACACATAGACACACACACACACACACACATTCCTGTGTCCTGGTAGACAGCGGGTTGTGACGCACACACACACAGTCACACACACACGGTCACACACACACACACACACACAATCACACACAAACACACACACACACCGACACACACACCGACACACACACACACACACACATTCCTGTGTCCTGGTAAACAGCGGGTTGTGACACAATCACACACAAACACACACACACAATCACACATACAATACACACACACACACACACACACACACACACACACACACAAACACACACACACACCGACACACACACAGACACACACACATACAATACACACACACACACACACACACACACACACACACACAAACACACACACACACCGACACACACACACACAGTCACACACATACACACACACCGAGTTGTAGTAGCGTTGTAGTAGTAGATCTAGGTTAACTGTTGTTCCTGGAGTGGTAGTTGTAGAGAGATCTAGGTTAACTGTTGTTCCTGGAGTGGTAGTTGTAGAGTAGGAGATCTAGGTTAACTGTTGTTCCTGGAGTGGTAGTTGTAGAGAGATCTAGGTTAACTGTTGTTCCTGGAGTGGTAGTTGTAGAGTAGGAGATCTAGGTTAACTGTTGTTCCTGGAGTGGTAGTTGTAGAGAGTAGATCTAGGTTAACTGTTGTTCCTGGAGTGGTAGTTGTAGAGGAGTGGTAGTTGTAGAGTAGTAGTAGCTGAAGTACAACCACACACACACACACACAACACAATAAACACATATACACACTAAACAACGATGCATACAGCAGAGGACATACTGTTAGACAGGAACCCGCTCATACAGAACCTCATACTCAAGGTAGGTGTCCGTTGGCAGAGGCGTACAAAGGCCGGGGACACAAAATGGCCTTCCGGAGGTACTTTTGATCTCGACGTATGCGAAGAGATGAATGTAATGATTCGTAACCACAAGCCAGGCGACAACAGCAAAAAGAGGTTGAGAAAGAGGACAGAAGAGTTGGGGGTAATGAAGCTCTACGCCCAGAAGGGGAGAGCATACAGGCAGGAAGCTTTAGCGCTAAACCAGAGAGAGGCGGATATAGGGAAACCAACATCCCCACCTTATGTCACGCAATTGCCGGTGGGCACTGTGACAATAAGAGGAGAATATGAGGAGACGGAATTAGGGACCCCTGCTAGGTCAGAACACGTCACTAGGTCAGAAACCCCCGCTAGATCAGAGACCTCCCTTAGGCGAGATATCCCTCCCAAACTGACCCCGCAGGACCTCTATCCGAAAGACCTGGCGGCATATGGCGAGACAGTACGTCGGAAGTTGTATGATGCAGAGGAAAAGGAGGTAGAGAACCTGGGCAGGCAGAGGGAGGGAGTCGGGAGGAAGTTAGAGGAAGAGGCCCGTCAAAATGTGGCACAGCAGACATCAGGGAAACACGGGGCGTGTGGCCACACTAAACTGTTGAATGAGGAGGAAGATGAGAATGACACAAAACCAGGACAGGAGAAAGGAAACATTACAGGAACCCTGACTTTCGCCCCTACATTCGTGGGAAGTGTGACGAGCACAGGCCAGTTTCCCCTGCTAATAAAGGGGAACGATATCTTTCACATGCCATGGTCACCTCTAGACATCGATGGTTTAATAGTAAGACTACCGGACCTTTCAGAAGGAGCCTCCAGGTGGATCACGCAGTTTGAGGAAAATACGTCATCTTTTCTGCTAGCAGTAGGTGACGTCAAATCCCTGTTGACGCGTTTGCTAGGAGTTGGTGCCTGCCGGGACATCATGGGTGATACATCGATGCGAGTGGCATGCGACACGCAGGCCCATGATGGAGACATATTCAACGCGCATAGAGCGGCGTTGTGGTACAAACTCAGGAATCAATATCCATCACGTATTAATCCGGCAAAACTGGCAGGCAACCCCATAATGGAGACGGAAGGGCCTGGCGCCTATGTGAACAAAGTACTGAAGGAGTGGAGAGGTGAGCTAGGACACAACCCAGAGATTGACCCGTTGCAGAGAACGATGTTTAGAGAAAGTGTGATGAGAGGGCTTCCAGAGGTGGTTAAGAATAGACTGGAAGACGTGGTGGGGTTAATGGACATGACTTATCCTTTGTTCTGTGCACATGTAACACATAGTGTGGAGAAGCAAAGGGCTCAGGAGCAGAAACTCAGGGATCAGGATAGAAATGACTCAAGGAAGTTAACTCAGCAACAACTGCAGCCCCAAAGGAGGTTGCAGGCAGTAATGGTGTCATCTGCTACCTCTCCACCCATGCAGGACCAGGGACCCCCGCCTGCACCTCAGGTAGTGAGAAGCTATGGCTATAGTTCACAGAACCAGGCGTTCAGGCGGCAGGCAGGGAATGGGCAATCAGGCCCACGGTTTACACAGGGACCGGGGAACGAACAACAGTTTCCCCGTTTCCACTGTTGGAACTGCGGCATGCAGGGACACAGGGAAATGAGATGTAGGCAACCATACCGTCCCGGCTCGGAGTATGGAAGACCCGTGCGCCAGGGGGAGTCACAAGGGCCCCACGACCAGGGGGAGACAGGAGGGCCCCGAAACCAGGGGGGTAATCACTAGGGGTGCCCAGAGAATGCGACGGGGGGAAATCAAATGATTGTGGTTTCCAAGGGAGCTGAGCAAGAACCTATTCTGCAGGTCCTAGTGGAGGGCAAATTAACAGAGATGATGGCAGACACTGGAGCAGGTTTTTCCTGCATAAAGCAAAAATACGCCGCTCACTTACCCCAGTCTGGACAGTATGTTCGGACGGTCGGATTCTCGGGAAAAACACAATTAATACCCACATCAGATCCAATCTCTATGACGTATAACAACAAGACCATAACAATACCTGTATTAATTTCGGACAGCACCCCGCGCAATCTCTTGGGACGAGATGCAATGTGTAAACTAGGCTGTAAAATCCTATGTACGCCTGAGGGGATTCAAATTGAACAAGACGTGTACCAAATGATGCTACAAGGGACGGGGGAGAAAGAGGCCACTGTGTTCTGGCTGGGCAACATAGATGCAGAGCTGCAAAGGGTCTGTGCCCCCTGGGAGCCATTTCTGAAAACCCAACTGCCTCAGTCTAGACAAACAAACATGGAGGCACATTGCACACTACAATATTTGACGAATAGTGACCTAGTTAGGAACAAGGCATGGTTGCAGGGACAGCCCGAGCAGGTGCAGATTGACTCATCTACGATAATTGTAGGGAGACAGGGCGCGGCGTTGAGGGTTAACACGGGTAAGTATCTACGGGAACAACATAGACTAAGAGACGCCGCCCCACACATCACTCTGAGAATAAATCCTGGTTACGAATCCGAACATCTAGGTTCAATGATACAGGAATCCGAGACTCAAAGGTGGGTCTCCACGGAATCTCCGCTAATTTGGAACAGCGCAGATGGGAGTTTCATAAAAATAATGATTTCCTTTTCAGTTTTGGCAAAACCGCAAGTAATCAGATTACCAGGAGACCCTTGCGTTATTCCAGAGGCGGATGCTTTGCTGGAACAGGACATGTTGGCGCGCACCCCGGAACGGTTGTGGTCAAAACACGACACAGATGTGGGTCTAATATTGTCGGCACAGCCAGTGAAGGTCAGGTTAAAGAAGGGTTGTAGACCACCCTTTATCAGACAGTATACAATGAAGCCAGAGTCGGAGGAAGCTATATCACATCAGATTGAGGGACTGTTAAAGGGGGGAGTGCTCGTCCCTTTCAAATCCAGATGTAATACACCTATCCACCCAGTGCTAAAGGCGGACAGGGCTAGGTACAGACTGGTACACGATTTGAGGGCGGTGAACGACGTGGTGTCTGGACCAGAGGCGGAAGTCGCTAATCCACACACCCTCCTGACAAACATCCCGAGTAGCTCGCAGTACTATACGGTCATTGATCTCACGCAGGCATTCTTCAGTGTTCCATTGGAAAAAGAGTCTCAGTATCTGTTTGCTTTTACCCACAGGGGGAAACAATACTCTTACACCCGGTTGCCACAAGGGTTCGCGCACTCGCCGCATTACTTCTCGAAGGCGCTCAAGGAAGACTTGCAAGGAGTGTGCGACACACTACTCAGCACGGTTTTACTGTATGCAGATGACATTCTAATCTGCTCGGATACACGTCAGCAGTGCCATGAGGACTCCATCAAAGTTTTGAGTGGATTAGCCGTGGGAGGCCACAAGGCATCCCGTTCAAAACTGCAGTACTGCCAGCCAAAAGTTGAGTACTTGTCTCGCGTCATTCAAAAGGGCATAAAAAGCATCTCACCCACGCAGCTCGAAGCTGTATCCAAGGCACCTAGGCCATTGACGGTCCGACAGATGATGACGTTTTTAGGGATGACTGGGTACAGCTCTGAGTGGGTGGAGGACTATACGATAGCGACAGCGCCGTTGAGGATGATGATAAAAGAGGCGGGTACAGACAAGCTTCGCGCTCCCTTGACATGGACCGAGGAGGGGGAGGACGCGTTCATAAACATTAAGCGTCTGTTGTTACAGGCCCCTGCCCTGGCGCTGCCGGATTATGAGAAGTGTTTCCACCTATTCGTCTCACATAGAGCGCAGCATGCGACAGCTGTCCTGACTCAAACACAGGGGGGGAGTGGGAAAAAACAACCGATAGCATATTACTCTAGAGCTCTTTCGCCGGTAGAGCAGGGTCTGCCACCTTGTTATCAGGCCCTGGCCGCAGCACATTTGATGTATGAGAAGGCAACGGCCGTGACAATGGGATATGACATTTGCATTTGGACACATCACAAATTGGCAAACTTGATTGAAAGAGGCAAATTTGTTCTGACCAGCCAACGGCAACAGGCTTACATGAGGCTCCTGCAGTACTCGGACGTTACGATAAAAACATGCCACGGCAGTAACCCGGCGGATCTGGTACCACTCCCGAGCGAGGGTCAACCGCATGAGTGTGAGGTGGAGGTACAGGCTTTCGTGAAACTCCGTCCTGATTTGGGAGTCGACCCGCTCGCGATAGCAGAACTCTCACTTTTTGTGGATGGGTCCTGCTATCGGGAGGGGGAAAATTTAAGGTCAGGATACGCCGTCGTACAGTGCAAACCTAACGGAGAAACACTAACAAGAAAGGCCGGACAATGCATGCAACCATGTTCGGCCCAGCTTGCAGAACTAATAGCACTAACAGAAGCATGCATAATAGCTAAAGATCGCACGGTTAACATCTTTACAGACTCTGCGTATGCGCATGGCGTATGCCACCTATTCGCGGCCATTTGGAAGGCAAGAGGCTTTAAGAAATCGGACGGCTCACCGATCCTTCACCACAAGCAGGTTGTGGCGTTTATTCAGGCTGTAAAGTTGCCCAAAAGCATTGCTATCGTAAAGTGCCAGGCACACAGAAAAGACCTGTCCTTTGTGACGACGGGAAACAACGCGGCGGACGAGGCCGCGAAGGCGGCGGCTGCGGTGCCGTCCACGGCTGTTCTGATGTTTGCGGCCGAACTGACGACTGAGGTAACTGAGGATAATTTGAGTGATCTTCAGGACTCAGCCACGCAGGCCGAGAAACAGTCGTGGACGGAGAGGGGGGCTGTAAGGGGGGCAGATGGTCTGTGGAGGAGTCATAACGGTTTGATAGTCGCCTCCATCGATCTTCTGTCCTTAGTGATACCTGAGGCTCATGGTGTTGATCACTGTGGAAGAGCAGAGACCCTGAAACGAATCACGAAAATGGGATTTTGGTCCCCAAAGCTTCAGGCACAAATTGACGTTACACTAGCCAGGTGTTTAACATGCTTACAGGGCAATGTGCGCAAAGGAGTACCGACAGTGGCGGCTTACACACCCCTCCCTGAGGGACCATTCAGACATCTGATTATGGACTATACAGACATGATAACGCCAGTGCAGGGCAAACGATACCTCCTGGTAGTAGAGGACTGCTTTAGTCGCTGGATTGAGGCCATTCCATCTAAACACAAGAACGCGGACACAGTGATCAAGTTCCTGTGTCGCGAGGTCATTCCGAGATTTGGAATTCCCACGATATTACAAAGCGATAATGGCCGCGAGTTCATCGACAAGGTGGTTAAAGGGCTGATGCAGAAATTAGGTATAAGACAGCGCCTTTCCTGTGTCTATAGTCCCGGGTCGCAGGGGAAGGTGGAAAGGGCCAATCTGGTCATTAAAAACAAACTGTTGAAAATCTGTATGCAAACTAAGCTTAACTGGATTGATGCTTTGCCACTTGCTCTGATGGCTATTAGAAGCAGCGTAAACCGCCAAACACAGCTAACACCGCATGAAATGCTTACAGGCCGCAGCATGCCAGCACCGCCATTTAGACACCTGGCTAGGGGCCCGGCATTAGATATTTTTGAGCAAGATCTGAAAAAATATCTTCAGCAAGTGACTAAAATACATGAAGCTGTGTTTCGACAGGAGCAGAGAAAGGAGAGAAAGGGGGAAAAGGAGGCGGAGAAGGAAGCCACCAAACCGAGACTGATCCCTGGGGACTTGGTCTTCGTAAAGGTCCACAAGAGAAAGTGGTCATCACCCCGGAGAGAGGGCCCGTACGAGGTGATCCGATCGACTGGAACGGCAGTCCAAGTCAAAGGATCAGCGACCTGGTTCCACTTCAATCACTGCATAAAGGCCAGCGGCGATCTCTTGGGGGATACAATCGATCGCAGTTATGCAGAACCCGACATGGAGGGTCCGAGACGGCAACTGGAAGGTGCAGTGCCTGCTGATGCTCCCGTAGATGTTGGCAGCAGTGTGCGGACGGTCGGCCGGGCACAACGACGTCATTAAGAACCGTCACGGTCGACCCGTCCTTGAGGATGACGGGTTTGAGTGGGTAGGAGTCCCACGGGGTCCCGCTCAGGCTCAAGTACCAGCAGGCTTTCATGACCAGGCTCAGAATCAGGCGCCCCCTCTTCCCTCCATCGAGGAAGGGGGGGAGAAGATAAGACTACAACCAAACGGGGTGTTTCCCGTAGGACCGCAAGGGCATGTTTTTGATTTTGACCATTCCCCCGTTACAGGCGGGGATACTTACCATTATACTAACGAGGATCGGGTTGTGGGGGTAGATAGGAGAGTTGAGCCTGTCCCGAACCAATCACAGGGGACAGGGGTGAGGGGAAAAAGGGAGGTCAAGGACACTGAGTCGGAAGAGGTGGGGGGACAGGATATGTTCCAGAGGACAGCCGGAACGTTGAGGGACTCAGTGGGCTCACTCTGGGCCAGGTTGAGGGGTTTGCTTCCTTCCGGGGAACAGGATGGGGGGCGACTATGACTATGACGAGGAAGACCCGGAGGCTGACCCGATGTATAGGGCGGCTTTAGGGAATGAGTGGTTTAAGTGGGTCCAGTACACGAGCGCGCAGAATCAGATAGAGGATTGTTATGTCTGCTCCAAGGCACGTCCGGATAGGCTGCTGGTGAAGGGCACGAAGTTCAGTTGGGCTCAGTGTGACAGGGACGCAGAGGCATGGGAGGGGCCCCATAATAGTCGCCCTTGGTGCGAGGCAGAGTGTTTGGGGTTTCTCGGCTCTAGTCGTTTTAAGGCGGCAGGAAACGTCACGGATTTCAAGGATGTCACTATGCGGGAACGTTGTAGGAAATTGGATGTACGTGTGCAGGGGGTAGCGACGGGGTTGCCAATACCCAGAGGTGTCAAACTATGGCTGACCAAGGATTTCGAGTGCTTGCAAAAGGAGGGGACCCGGGATGTAGGGGAGGTGGCAGAGGGGCGGTGCACTACTATTTGGAGCATCACGACTAACTGTACGAAAGAAGGAAAGTGTGGACACGGGGTCGTGTTAAAGGGAGTGGATACCAACCCACGGCCTGTAGCTTGCCCTTTTCATGTCCAGGATATGGCACTGGCGGACCAATACTGGCTCTGCGGCGGTAGGAGGTTGAGGAATACACTTCCTTTAGATTGGTCAGGTAGATGTGCCCGGGTTCAGGCGATCATGCCAATGGTGGTCCTACCATTATCAGTGACGGAAGGACCTTCTGAGTCTCCTATCTCTCGAACGAAGCGTAGCTACAAGGCAGACCCAAGGGTGTATCTGGACAGCATAGGACAGCCAAGGGGCATTCCAGCCGAGTTCATGGCTAAGAATGAGATTGCGGCAGGGTTTGAGTCTATTCTGCCATGGATATCGGTCAATAAGAACACCGGGTGGATCAACTATTTGTTTTACAATCAGCAGCGGTATCTCAATTACACCGAGGAGGCGTTGGATGCAATGGGGGACCAGATGCACGCGACCAGTACGGTGGCGTGGCAGAATAGACAGGCTCTGAACTGGTTAATGGCGGAGAAGGGTGGAGTCTGTTCCATGTTTGGACAGTACTGCTGCACATTCATTCCGACGAATGTGGGGCCAGGGGGAAAGTTCTCCGAGGCCATGGCTAAGCTGAAGGATTTGAGGGAGGAGTTGAGGGGGAATTCTGGCCGGAATGAAGAATGGTGGGGGAGTGGGGTGTTGGAAAGATTGGGACAGTGGGGAAGCATAGTGATGCAGACGGGGATATCCATCGGGGTGGCAGGGTTGATATTGGTTCTCCTTTTCTGTTGTGGTATGCCTCTCTTGGGTAGGCTGGTAACTTCACACGTAACGAGCCAAATGCTGATGGTGGGACAGAAAGAGATTGAGCCACAAATCGGGCCATATCCTCAGCTTTATGCTGCCTTAGAGGGAGACGAGGGGATAGAGGATTAGGGGTATGGTGAGGTAGGGACATTTTCTTTTTGTTGGTTCTTTCCTTTAAGAGTGACGGGGGATGGTCTGAGTGCAGTTTTGTTGGTTTATTCCTTTAACTAGGAATTTTAGTCTGATTTTCTAATGACCCTTCGGCATAGAGATTGCAACCATTGAAAATCATTGCATTGTTTTTTATTTTTTTATTATTTTTTGTTTATTTTACTTGTGGTCCTGGTCAAACCGGAATGGGAAGGGGCATCGGCAGAGTGTCGGTTCTGAGCCTGAGGAAGCATTGAGAAGAAGTGGTCTGGGGATCGGTTCTGGGGACTGGAGGGACAAAGGGGGGGGCTAACGCAGTGGGCAAGATGGGCACCTCCCGTCGAAGATGGGGGGGACACGTGGTGAGGTCGGTACCAGCGCCTCCCGTCCAGGCATGGGGACATGCTTCTATGAGGACTGGAGGTGTGGCGTGGTGGTTGCTGTATTGGCAAAATGTGACTTTTGGCAATGCGGTGAGGAGACTATGGCGTGGGCATGGAAGGGGGGCTGAGCGATGGACACTGGGACTCAATGTTATGGAAGAGACAATGTCATTTTTTTTGGGAGGGATGTTCTATGTTTAGTTCTGACGGTCAACTTCTCCTTTCCCTGATGAGAGTCGCGGTTTCCGGCCGGAACTGTGGCTCATTTGGTAAGCGGTGGAGGTTGGGGGGATTTGTCTGTCAGGTTAGGATTATAAATTGGGGTATTTTTTTTTTTTTTCTTTTTTATGTTTTATTATTACTCTTGTTTTGAGCGGTTTTGTGTTTATTGTGAGAACGGTAGTCAGCCTTTGTTGGTCCGTTAGGGGTCCAGTGAATGAAGTAAGGTTTCTTGTTTAGTTAGACATTTAAAATTTATTATATGGCTAGGTTTCTTGTTTAGATCAGCCATTTAAACTTTTATTATATAAATATGGTTTCTCGTTTAGTTAGACGTTCACATTTTCTTGGTTATATGATTTGGGTGGGACTAGGGATAGCCCCAAATGGGGGAATGTTGGGGAAAATGTGTATGAGGTGGACTAGTTTAATATAGGTCAACTAGCAGTGCTGAAAGACGGTCTGGCTGACGTTCTTAAAACAATTTAGAACAGATGGACATTTCAGTACGGCATGTTGTGTGCTGGTAATCTCGTACATTGTGTGCTTTCATATCTTGTTATTTTCTCTCTTTCACACAGGCACAGCACACACACACAGACACACGGACACACACGTACACAGACACACACAGTCGCACAGATATACACACCGACACACACACACACACACACACATTCCCTGTGACACAATACACACATACAATACACATACGTCTGTACGCAGACGCACGCACACACAGACACACACACACATACACACACACACACACACACACACACACACACACATCTCACTCTCTACATCATATCGTGTGTGGACATCATATCTTGCTTATCTCTCTTCATGTTCTCTCTCCGATGTTAAATCTACGTATCATCTTAATGTACGTCATGTCAGATCTGACATGATATGATACGTCATCATATCTGTCATGGGGGGGCAGGACTGAGAGGGGATTTAGGGACAGGCAAAGGGATCCAGGACAGAGTGCTTTTGTTCAAGCTGTGGTGATCCTCTTTGACCCATAGCTCTTGCTGTTAAAGAACTTCTTTTCTTAAATAAATTACCTATTTGTTACAATTGGAAATATCGTCTCCTGCTGTGTTAAACAACCTTTCCACAACACTACAATTTGTTTTCTTCATCACAGCATCAATATGTGACTTAAAGGTGAGTTGAGAATCAAGCCAAAGACCCAGATACTTATATTCATCGACATTTTCAAGAGGAACATCATCTAAAAACTTAATCGACAACTGATTTGATATTTGCACCAGATTTGATCTAGTACCAAACAGCATACTATAGGACTTCTTCTTATTTAATAAAAGTTTGTTAATAGATAACCATTTCTGGACAGCATCAAAATGAGTCTGTAAAGAGTACTGAATTTGTTGAATATCAGACTTAGAAGAATAAATCACTGTATCGTCAGCATACAATTGAGTAAGACAGTCAGATGGTATCAGGGTGAGATCATTAACAAATATAGAAAATAATAATGGTCCTAAAGATGAACCTTGAGGAACACCTTTATCCATAATAAAAAAAATCAGACTGTTTACCCTGATATGATACACACTGACGTCTCTGGTGGAGATAGGAATTGAACCAAAGTAAAGAATTATTAGAGACACCAATAGCACACAGTTTGTCAAGAAGAAGATAATGATCAACCAAATCAAAAGCCTTTGTGAGATCTATAAATATTGCACCAGTAACCATGTTATTGTCCATTGCTGAGTGAACATCATTGGTCAACTTCAGAAGGGCTGTAGTTGTGGAGTAGTTTGGCCTGAAACCAGATTGGCATGGTGATAAAATATGAGATTCATTAACATAATGGGATAATTGATTAAAAATTAGTTTTTCAAATAATTTTGCTATACTATTAATAATTGAAATTGGTCTATAATTATTGAGATCAGAAGGATCACCACCTTTATGCAATGGAATGACTTTTGCACATTTCCAGCTTAATGGAGTTTCATTAGTTGTTAAAGATAAATTAAATAGATCAGACAAAGGATATGATAATACATGAGATGCCAGTTTGATGAATTTGATCTCCATACCATCTGAACCACAGCTAGTACCCAATCTTAATTCATCAATGACCTTCTGAACATCAAGCGGACGGATACTTCTAAAGGAAAAAGAGCTGTTGCATCTGGTGTTATTAAGAGGCACATCGGAATATGAGGAGTCATTAAATTTGAGTCTGCAGACAGAATTAAAGTGCTGATTAAAGGCAAGTGCAATTGAGGAGGGATCATTGTGCTAAAGGTTCTAGGGATAGAGCAAATAGTCCGGGACTAAGAGGACAACCCTGTCGGGACGAGCGCGACACAGGGAAGTGTGGGGAGCAGAATGTACCTGTTAAAATCATGGCAGATGGATCTGTATATAGTACTTTGATCATATGAATGAACCCATTTCCTAACCCCATCCTTCTAAGTACTGCCCATAAATAAGACCATTCCAACCTGTCAAAGGCCTTCATCGCATCTAAGGATAATACAGCTGTAGGAGGTGCGGCATCCTTGCTGGAATCTATCACATGCAGTAACCGTCTGATATTATCCGTGATCAGGCGGCCTCTTATGAAGCCTGTCTGATCAGGGTGAACTAAAGATGTCATATGCTTTTGAAGTCGGATGGCTAGTACCTTAGCGTACAGCTTGAGATCGGTTTTGAGGAGGCTTAAGGGTCTATAACTACCACATTTGGTGGGGTCTTTATCTTTCTTAAGTAGGACAGATATGAGTGCCATATTGACATCCCTAGAGAAGTTCCCCTCTTTGACTGTAGAATCATATCAAGTAATAGGGGTCCAATTATATCCCAACATGAGAGGTACAGTTCGGGTGGAATGCCGTCCCAGCCAGGGGCTTTACCACTTTGCAATTCAGATATAGCCTCCCTAAGTTCCTCTAGTGTAATAGGTGCATCTAACCGTTTAGCGTCTTCCTTTGAAAGTTGAGGTAAGTTAATTTGATCAAGGAATTTATCCAGTTTATTATGATCGAAGATCACTTCTGACTTGTACAGGTTTGAGTAAAATGTACGAAAAGTCTTGTTGATTTTTTTGGGGTCTGTAATAACAATTCCCTGTTGGTCCTTAATGGCGGGGATATCAGCAAATTGTTCACTGGATCGTATCTTCATAGCTAGTAGGTGACTAGGTTTAGAGCCATGAAAGTAATAATGTTGTCTTGTTCTGCGTATTTGAAATTCAGATTGTTGTCTTAAGATGGAGTTAATCTCCTTTTTCAACACTTTAATTTGAGTCTCCAGTTGACACGAGTAGTTGCATTGTAAAGAGGAGAACAACGAAGAGTGAAGCACTTCCAGTTCTACCAATTTGGATAGACGTTTCTTGCGGAGGTTGGAGGCAAAAATAGTAGTGTTATTCTTGATAAAAACCCTTTACCGATATCCATAAAGTTCTGGGGTCTTGTACCGAACCCGCATTAAACTGCAGGAATTCACTGAGTTTATTTTTGAATTGCAGGTTGAATTCATTGTTTTTCAACAGTGTCGAGTTAAAGCGCCATCTTGGGGCTCGGGATGTCATTCTACTGAATGAGCCCTTTAGGAGTAAATAATTGTGGTCTGACAGTGCAATGGGCCCCAATTCAACGTCAAAGCTATCAAATAGTCTAGGGGATGCAAAAACATAATCTATTCTAGAAAATGTCCTGTGTCTTGCTGAGAAAAAGGAATACTCTCGCACCGTTGGATTGAGCGATCGCCACAAATCATTTACTCCTGTGTCCTTGGACCAGGCCTGTAGTGCCGTAAAGGACTGTTTCTGGTCATAGGATGTGGTGAGACTAGATTTATCAATCGAGGGATCCCAGATGGCATTAAAATCCGCACCAATTATAAATGAATACTCAGGGAGATCTAACATCGCTCTAGTGAGTGAATAGTAGAAGTTAGCGTCATAAACATTAGGGGAATAAGCCGCTACCAAAGCAATTTTCCTGTTACAGTAATCTATTTTAGCAATAGTTACTCGACCATCTGCATCAGACCATACGTCCAACAATTTAATATTCAACTTCCGTTTCACTACTATAGCTACACCACAGGATTTAGTGCCAAAGGAGGAGTAGCTTATGTTTTGAATATACTTTATCCGCCAGCTTTACATTGTCAGCCAATAAAAGATGCATTTAACTTAAAAGAGCCACATCAACCTGTTGTCTTTTCATCCATGTAAACACGCTTTTGCGTTTATGATGTATATTAAGACCCCCTGTATTCCAAATCAAGATATTTAAATTAGCCATAGTCTAAACAGGTTGCAGTATTCCTGTGTATAATTCGTCTGGAGTAGCATTTCATAATAGATATATATCAAACTGTTAAGGTCCTGTTGAGATCCGAGCCTGAGCATAACAACAAACATATAAAATAAAAAGACATATAATCCCCTATTCCCGCCCCCCTCCCACCCTTTAAAATACTTAACCAGTATCCCCATATCGAGCAAATCACCCATAACTCCCCTATGCAAATTACCATAGGGTCTAAAACTATCAAATCTACCATTAGTAGATTATTCTCTCAGTGGCTGCTAGCCACTCTCCTGTTAAAAATAAAAAGGAGATAAAAAATAAAAGATGCCTCAGAAAGTAGAGTACATTCACTTAAACCTTATAAGAACTTGGCTAAGTTTAAACACGCAGAAGAAATAGAAAGAAAAGGCATTGGAATTATTGCAAAAGAAAAGAAGGAGGGTTAAATACGTGTATGCAGTACGTCCACCAGGCCAGGGGAGGGCGATATTCCGCTGTGAAGGCTGTTGTTTCCTCCGACGGTGACCTATGCTGTGTGTGTGGTCAACAGAACGCATGTAAAAGTTACAGAATATTCCATTTCATTTAGTAAAAGTGCACATAGTCCATCGTATCAGGAGAGGGCACTGTGCAACAGCTCGTCTGACATTCTAGCATCTTCTGTACTGTTCCATTATGTCTGGCCGAAGCCTCCAATATGTCAACAACAGCAATAGCAAATGACGAAGCCGGTGGTGGAAATCACTATATGTCGAGTGAGTGGCCAGCAGAACGTGCCCGAAACGTCCATGGATCTCGAAGTCCAATACAAACATGTACACACACGGAGAAAACATCAAAATAATAGATAAAAAGAAGAAGAAGGGACTTCCGGTATGAGAGCGGAAGGGTAGCACGCATGTGGTGAGGCTCCTGGTCAAAAGAGTGAAAAACTGAGAAATAAAGACCCGAAAAGTGACGAAAAGTGATTAAAAATGAAGATGCAAACGAGAAGGAAGGAGGAGAAAACAATTATGAAGGAAAGAGAAATGGAGGACTCACAGGAAGAGGAGAGTTCGATGGAGCAGAACCCCCTGAGGCGAGACCGAGAAGGGGCAGGCGGAGGAAGGGGGAGTTTCGGCTGAGACGGACAAGGGAATGCCAGGATGGGCCGTGCTCATGCAGGCCGGGATATTGGCGACCATAAAATTGAACTCGGACACGATGCAGGCGACCATAAAACTGAACTCGGACACGATAAGAAATGATATTGGGAAGTTACGGGAGGAATTGAGGAAGGAACAGGAGGACTTCAGAGGTGAAATGAATACAGAACTCAAAAGGGTGGATGAGAAGATGGCGGAACAGGACAGAAACGTAACAGAGGTACAGACTAGAACGGCGCAAACGGAGGAATGGAACACAGAGATACACGAGGTGTTAACGTGTGCGATTCAAAAACAAGAACAGATGGAGACAAAGATATCGGACATGGAGGGGAGGTCACGGAGAAATAACATCAGAATATGGGGATTGAAAGAAGGAGTCGAAGGGGAATCGGTGACCCAATATGTGGAAAAGCTTATCAAGGAACAACTGGAGGAGACGGGACTGGAAAAAATGGACATTCGTTGGCTCCGAGACCGAAACCGGACAGACCTCTGAGGGCGGTGATTATTAACTTTCTGTGATTTGAGATTAAGGAATTGATACTCAGAACCGCGTGGACCAAGAAGATAGAAATCGAGGGGAAAAGACTGTCGTTTGATCACGATTACTCGACAGCGGTAGCAATAACACGCAGGTCCTACGCGGGACTGAAGAGAATTCTGAAAGAAAACGGAATGAAATTCCAATCACCCATGACCTCGCTAAGGATTCACTTGAAAGAAGGGACGGTGACGTACGCGACGGCACGGGAGGCGGCGGAGGAGATGAGGCGACGGGGGATGCAGATGGCGGAGGACGGAGAAGGAAGGGGACAGAAGGGCCAGTCGCTGAGCCTGCAGCAGAGATTGGAGAAAGCACGCAGATGGACCAGAGTAGGAGATCGAAACCCGGGAGAGGAGGGAGGAGAGAGGAGAAGGCCGAGGTGAGACGTGACAGACCGAAGGCGGAGACGGACGAGGAGGCCAGAGACGGAGAAGGAGGGGAGAGGAGGTGGGAGGAGGCGGGAGGAGACGAACGGATGAGTACATGCACAAGAGATTGAAAAAACTATCCAAATAGAGACAAAATATAGAAACTGAAATAACATATACATAAACACACATTCCCAGGTAGAGGCAGGATATAGGAACGAACATAACGTATACATGGACACATAATACACATGCTGAGGGAGGAAATAAATGGAAATATAATTAGGTATGATAGACGGAACACAGAACATATTGAAACAAATACATAGACACACGCTGCGAGTAACACAGTTGGAAGGGATTAAGGGGATAAATGGACATCACATACACAGAAAATAGAGGGGAGGAAAAGAAAGTAAGAAGGGGTACACAGAAGACACCACACACGGGTTTGGGAGGAAGGAGGGACATTGGAACATATGAGCCACATTGAGAGGGACCTAGGAAATGGGGGTCTTTGATCAGAATGAAGGACAGAGCGCTTTTGACCAGGAGCTCGACAGCAATAAAAACAGTAAGAAGGCTGGACAAATATGACGAGCGGTTGGGGGTTTCAAACCCCCAAGCCGTCAGGAGGAGGCCTCTCACTAGGAGAGCAATTACTCCTCACCCACCAGCAGGGGACAGGGGGGGACACAGGGACCCCCCGAACACCTTGGGAGCACTTTATGTAAAGTTTATGTTTTTTATTTATGTTAATCATTATATGTATTCGGTGAAGAGAGCGGAGGCTACAACCGGAGGGGGGAATGAATGTGACATGGGGGGGACTGACAGACGAAAGAAGAAGAAAGATGACTGTTACGACCCCTGTGTGTCTAAGGGTAAAGGGCTGTAACATAACAGTTGGTTGACAGAAAAGATGGACCACGTTTGTAAACAACAATGATATTTATTGAGAGATGCAAAGGAAGCACATGTAGCTCAGGGGTGAGCCCAGGCCAAAACAACAAACAAACACCACTATACTCCAAATAAACCCAATCTAATCTATGGTAAAAGAAATTACATTACCTAAACTACTCTTACCTAACCAAAACAGGAGAAAACAATATCCAAAGGAAATGGCAGCTCACCCCATCTGTGCTTCCTGAGAAAGAGAGAAAAACACATTAATGATACATACAACAAAATGGAAACATAACAAAACAATCTATAGGTAACAATGCTCTATCTGCGGCCATACAATCACAAAGGCACTTTCACTATTACAAAGGCCTATAAACAAAAAGGGATATTATCAAAGTACAATGCCACAAAATAACACTAGGCCTAGCCTCATGCCAGAGAGAGAGAAAGACTGAAGGGAGAAGCCATGTTTTAACAGGTGTGTGGTGATCCATGATTGGGTGGTGTTGATTGAGTGTTGGAGTCTGGAAAACCATCCACCAATCGGTGCTGTGCTGGGTAATGGAAGGGCAGGCCTGGCAGGGACCAATGGTGGAGGGAACAATGGCTGGAGGGAGGAAAGAAAAATGGAGAACACACACACACATGGAGACACACACTGGGGAATATATACATTGGGATGTAACACCCCGTACATAAGACAAAAACATGTTTGACACATAACACCAACTAAACATGTTTTTTTTTTTTAACAACGAGATCTCCATCTCTGAGATAACATGTACTTCAAAACAAAGAGCTATGAAAAAAACAAAAATAAGCTGTCGGTACAACAATGAACCAGTCAACAAACAAGTCGACCGCACGAGAGATTTAACTCCGAGATAGAGCATCCGCCAACACATTCTCAGACCCCTTCTTATGCTTTATGCTGAGGTTATAATTTTGCACTATGAGCGCCCAACGCATGAGGCGCTGATTGTGGTTGTACATCCGCGACAGAAAAACCAATGGGTTGTCGTCGGTGTATACTACCACTGGTAATACGCTCGAACCGACATACACCTCAAAATGTTGCAACGCATACAACATAGCCAAAGTCTCCTTTTCAATAGTGGAATAGTTTAGTTGATGTTTGTTAAATTTCCGGGAGAAATAACAAACCGGGTGACTGACACCATCGTGATCTTCCTGTAATAACACCCCTCCAGCTCCCACCCCGCTGGCATCCACCTCCAGCTGGAACGGCAGGGAGAAATCTGGAGCAGAGAGAACAGGGGAACAGCATAAGAGAGCTTTAACACCATCAAATGCATTTTGACAATCAGCTGTCCAAATGAATGGTTTGGACGGGCTACACAGGCTAGTGAGAGAAGTGACGACAGAAGAAAAGTTTCGGCAAAAACCACGGTAATACCCAGCCATCCCAAGGAATCTACGCAATTCCCGCCTAGTAGTAGGCACTGGAAAAGTTGTGATTGCAGATATTTTTGCATACACCGGACGCACTTGTCCTTGTCCTACCTGCTTACCAAGATAGGTAACCGTAGCCTTGCCGAACTCACACTTGGCAAGGTTAAGGGTCAGGGAGGCTCCAGCTAAGCGGTCAAAGACAGTTTGTAAGGTTGTCATGTGGTCACGCCAGTTGGTCGAATAGACAACCAGGTCATCGAGATAGGCATTACAATTTGGAACACCAGCCAGGACTAGGGTCACCAGTCGCTGGAAAGTGGCCGGGGCATTACGCATTCCAAAAGGCATTACAGTATATTGCAAAAAATTGTCAGGAGTAACAAACGCAGAGATTTCCGAGGCACGGGGGGTCAAAGGGACCTGCCAGTAACCCTTTAACAAATCTAGTTTGCTAACATAGGTGGCAGATCCAAGGTTGTCAATACAATCTTCCATGCGGGGCAGTGGGAAGGAATCAGGCACGGTGACAGCATTTACCTTTCGGAAATCAGTACAAAATCTAGGAGTTCCATCCGATTTGGGAGCTAACAAGCAAGGTGAACTCCAGGGACTGCAACTTGGCTTGGCTAAACCATGTTTTAACAAATAGTCAACCTCCTGTTGCATCATGGCCCTCTTGGTGATGTTAACACGGTATGCATGTTGCTTGATAGGCACAGCATTGTTAACATTAATATCATGGGCCAATACAGAAGTACAAGAGGGAACATCACCAAACAGAGCCATGTAGGCCTGAATCAAATTTGTGATGTCCTCTCGCTGCTCCTCAGGTAAGTGTGCTAAGTGAGTGGGCAGGTTCAATAACATCTCAGTGTTGGACAATCTAGCACCCTGATGGGCTGCATTGCGCAACTCTAAGCCATCTACATCCTCACCACTAACGTCAGGAGAGTCCGGAACTATTGGAGTTGAGGCAACAGCAGAGACGGCCAGTCCGGCTGTCTGGTCTGAGGTCTTCACCTGCACACTATCTCTGGAAAAATATGGTTTAAGCATATTGATGTGGCAAACACGAGAGTGACGTTTACAATCAGAGGTGCGAACTACATAGTCTGTATCACTTATTTTCTTGTCTATTGCATACGGTCCGGAAAAACGAGCGGAAAGAGCAGAACCAAGGATAGGTAACAGGACTAGAACCTTATCACCTGGCTGGAAAGATCGAGAAACAGCTTTCTCGTCATAGTGCCGTTTCATAGTTCTCTGGGAAGAAGAGAGCGCTTCTTTTGCGAGAGAGCACGCCTGATGCAGTCGCTCTCGAAACTGGCTAACAAAATCTAGAACATTAGTGGGTGTGCTGGCACCCTTTGACATGAACCGTTCTTTAAGAACTTTCAGAGGCCCTCTAACAGTGTGCCCAAAAACAAGCTCAGCAGGACTGAAACCAAGAGACTCCTGTATGGTCTCTCGCGCAGCAAATAGAACAAGGGGGACACCCTCATCCCAATCTTTCTCTGTGTCTAAGCAATATTTACGCAGCATGGACTTTAAGGTCTGATGCCAACGTTCTAGAGCCCCCTGAGTTTCAGGGTGGTAGGCACTGGACACTATATGTCGGATACCCAGGGACTGTAACACTTGCTCAAATAACCTAGACAGGAAGTTGGTGCCTTGGTCAGTTTGTACTACCTTAGGCAGTCCAAACGTGGAGAAGAACTTCGTCAAAGCCTTAATTATTACAGGCGCTGTAATTCTGCAAAGAGGGATAGCCTCAGGGAAACGGGTGGCGGTACACATTATTGTCAACAAAAACTGATTGCCGGCTTTGGTCTTTGGCAACGGACCAACACAGTCAACTATGACATGTTCAAATGGTTCACCGACCGCTGGTATAGGACAGAGGGGAGCAGGTGGAATTACCTGGTTTGGCTTTCCGGTGATCTGACAAGTACTACAGGTACGACAGTACTGTGCTACATCGGACTTCAAACCGGGCCAAAAGAAATGTTGAAGTATTCTGTTGTATGTTTTAGTGACTCCCAAGTGTCCAGACCAAGGGTGGTCATGGGCCAAGAACAGTACATGCTGATGATAAACTGCAGGGACAACAATCTGATAAACAGTGCTCCAGTCTGGTACCTGATCTGGTAGCCCTATCTCCGATTGTGCATGCTCTGCCAGTCTAGTACCATGGGACCTCCATGTACGCATCAAAACTCCTTCATCCACAAAATAAGAATGCAACTCTCTCCTCTGTTCTGTTTCAAGAGAAGAGAAACATTTTGCAAGAGAAGGGTCAGCCTTCTGGGCAGTAATTAGCATTTCACGAGTAACGGGTAACTTCAATGCGTCGGAACTAGTTACAGTTGTCTGTGGGGGTACCTTACTATGAGTCGATGGTTTGTCAGCGGTATCAGAAGTTGGAGCCAGCAACTCCTCCCTGACAAAGGCTGAAGCAAAAACAGAGTCAGACAAATTAATTTCATCACCTCTCTTTTTCAATTGAGCCCGAGTGACAACACTTGCAGAAAAAAACTTCAGGGAAGTTCTGTGACAAGTCATCAGGCAGAGAATCTGTGTCTGGGTCAGGCCATGTGAGCGGATCGGAGAGTGAGCGGCGCGGGGAGCGGAGCGGGCGGTTTTGACGTGAGCGAGGAGTGGGTTTTAAAATGGGTCGGCGCGACGTCCGGAGCGAGAGTTCTCCTCCGCTCCAATCCACTCCGGATCGCTCACACAGTGGTTTAACACTGATGTAATAATATACATGTAGTTCAATGCCAAAGCAACAGATGGCGATGTACAAACATGAAGGCCGTTTTCAACCAATGAGAATTGAGAAGGGTGAACCTGTGATATCCTGTTCAGGCTTCACTCCTCCTCCTTCACTCACAGGATGTTAGAAAAGTATCGACGCCATTGTTGTTGTCGTTAGCTTACATGCTAACGTTAATGGCAGCGACCATAGCATTGTGGCTCGGCTAACTATCATCGCTTAATAGAGCTAGTGAATGGATAAACAACGTTATTTAACATTGCAGAATGGGTACAATTACAATGCGGCTCAATACAAACAATTGTTAAGGGGCCCAGGGGGTGTAGACTGTTGTAGTTTGAGCTAATTTACACCATGCTCCAAAAAAAAAAAAAAGCCGAGCGATCTGGCGCGGGGAGCGGGGAGCGCTCGATTCAAGGTGAGCGGTGAGGGAGCGGAGAGCGACTTGGGGGCGGGGTCAACATGAGCGATTAGCGGGGCGGACCAAGCTTTAAAGAGCGAAGAGCGGATTTCTCGGCCGCGCCGATCCGCTCACGTGGCCTGGTCTGGGTGATCCAACACTTCCAGCACAGCGTTCACCTGTCCTCCAGCTAAATCATTTCCCATGATAAAGGAAATGCCTTTAACTGGCAAGGAAGGTCTCACCCCTATTTTAAAGAAACCAGTGACCAAATCAGATTGTACATGAATACAGTGTAACGGGGCTGGCACGAAACCCATCTCAATACCTTGAACTAGGACACTAGAACCACAGGAAGATTTCTCAGACAGAGGTAGTACATCAGAGAGGATAAAGGATTGTGAGGCTCCAGTATCTCGTAAGATCTGAACTGTACACTGATCTTTTGGATCCCCTGTCAAGGAAACTAAACCCTTGGAAGTAAATGGCCTGAAACAAGGATCGAGAACATCCTGATCATTGTGCATCTGTTGATCGGAATCAGGTGCCATTTTAATCAGACCAACCCCTTTGGGTTGCCTAAAGTTCTGAGAGGACGGTTGCTGCTTACGTTTCAATGTTAAACAGTCAGAAATAACATGACCAGATTTATGACAGTAGTAACATGTCCGCTCCTCTTTTGAGCGTGGAGGTGACATTTTTGGTCGGGGGTGTGTGAATTCTGGATGGTTGGGGACAGAAGGTCTCTGAGAGAAATCATGGGGGAGAAACGAGTCACGCCTATCTACAAACACAGTTTTATGGGTTAGCGCAAACTCATCAGCTAATACAGCAGCCTGCTGCAGAGTGGACACTTTCTGCTCACTCAGGTAAATTACAATACGCTCTGGCAAACGATTCTTAAACTCTTCTAATAGAATGAGTTCTCTGAGAGAGTTAAGATCTGAGGCCTTGCTTGCTGCACACCATTTATCAAAGAGAGTTCCCTTCTCTCTAGCAAACTCTACAAAGGTCTGGTTGACAGCTCTCTTGTGACTGCGAAACCTCTGCCTATAAGCTTCGGGCACAAGCTCATATGCACGAAGGATGGCAGCCTTCACAGTATCATACAATAGACTATCTTCTAGGGAAAGTGTTGAACAAACCTCTTGGGCTTTACCAGTCAATTTGCATTGAAGCAACAAAGGCCAGACCTCTCTTGGCCAGCGCAATGAAGCAGCAATACGCTCAAACACATTAAAATAAGTATCAACTTCTGTCTCTCGGAACGGAGGCACCAAAGCAATGTGTTTACTTATATCAAAAGTATGTGATGAATAAGCTGTGGAGGAGGACATACCAGGGCCTTGTGGAGGAGTCGGTGTAGCAGAGTTGGATTCACTCCTTAGGACTTCCAGCTCCAACCTCCGCAGTCTGAGCTCTTTTTCCACTTCATGCTCAAGCTCCAACCTACGAATGTTAACAGCCCTTTCATTTTCTGCCTCAAGCTCCATTCTACGAAGCCGATACTCCGCCTCACGTGCTTGTGCCTTCTCCTGAGCCTCCATCTGGAGACGTGCTATTCTAACCTTGACCTGGGCCCCTTCTCGAGACCCAGTTGACACAGGAGAGGTCAAGTGAAAATGTGGCAATGTGACTTTCACACCTGCCTTCTCAGCACTTTCACCATGAGCTTGCTCCTCAGATACAGAAGGCTGTGCTTCAGTAGGTTCACCAGGAGGACTTGCAGGTTCATCAGAGACCACAGGTAAAACAAGCGTCCCCTGCTCCAACAGCTTATCTACCACAAGACACCTGATATCCTGCTTAAGATGCTTCTGTTGAACCGGGAGTTTAAAATGTGTGGCAATCTCCACTAAGTCTGCCTTGCGGCAGCTATCTAGCGCTTCCCAAGTAGGATTGCTCAAGAATTTCCCCAGATCAAAAGTACTAACTGCCATTTTTTTTTTTACACAAATGCCATTTTTACACACAAATCAATTAATTACTATACAAGTGTAAGGTATAAAAAGGTATAAAAATGATGTCGTTAAACGTTAATGGAATGAATAATGCGATAAAGAGGGGCAAAGTGATGTTGAAATGTAAAAAAGGTGAGATGGAAGTGATTTTTCTGCAGGAGACACATTTGGTAGCACAGGATCATGAGAAACTGAAGAGATTTGGATATGAAAATGCATACTATAGTTCCTTTAAACGGAACCTGAGGAGAGGAGTAATCACGTTAATCAAAAACACAGTCAAATTTGAATTGATCAAGGAAGTAAGAGACAAGGAGGGAAGGTTTGTTCTGGTGAAGGGAAAAATGGAGGGTCAAATGATTACGTTAGTGAATGTTTATGCACCCCCAGAGAGTGAGAGGGATTTATATGAGACCATTTTTGATATGATAGTGATGGAACTAGAAGGGATATTGATATGCGCGGGAGATTTTAATGTAGTACTGAATCACGACCTAGACACCACGAGTACTAGAAAAGGACGGGCACCAATCAGTAGATATATGAATATTCAGATGACGGAAATGGGAATTACAGATGTTTGGAGGGTGATGCACGCCATGGACAGGGAATACACACATTACTCACACCCGCACGTGACATATGCGAGAATAGACTACTTTTTGATGACGACGGGGGACAGTTACAGGGTACGGGAGAGCAGAATAGGAGTAGCGGACATATCGGATCACAATGCCATATATCTGACAGTAGATCTAGAAGGGAGACGGAGGAACACGATCTGGAGACTAAATGTAGGAATATTAAATAACAAGGGGGTGGTGAGTCAGATCAAGGAGGAGATAGCCAGGTATAAGGAAGAAAATGACAACGGGGCGGTAGATCCGAACATTCTATGGGACACACTGAAGGTGGTGATAAGGGGGAAATTGATGGAGAAGACAGCAATGCTGAAGAAGGCCAGAACGGAGACATATCACAATCTGATAGGGAAGCTGAAGAAGCTAGAAGGGAGACACCAGATATCAAAAGAACAGGAAACGCTCGGAGAAATCAAAGAAGTAAAGGCCAGGATAAATAGGGAATTATTGACGGAAATAGAAAAGAAAGCGAGGTTCATGAAACAAACGTACTATGAAGGGGGACCAAAAGCGACCACACTGTTGGCTAGGAGAATTAGGACGCAACAGAAGTTGAACACGATACACACAATAAGGGATACAAAGACTAATGAAATATTGAGAGACCCAGCTGAAATAGAGAGGACATTTAGAGAATACTATGAGAAACTATACACACAGCCAAAAGCAGCGGGAGAAGAGGAAATAGAAGCATATCTGGAGAAGCTAGAGCTACCATCGATAGGGAAAGAACAGAATGAAGAATTAAATAAAATAATTACGGAACGAGAACTGGAAGAGGCAATTAGTAGAGCTAAAAACAACAAGTCTCCGGGGAGCGACGGATTCCCATCGGAATTCTACAAGACATTTAGAACGGAATTAGCACCCATGTTAGGGGCGGCGTTCAGACACACGATGGAAGAGGGCAAAATGCCCCCCTCGTGGAAGGAAGCCATAATCACCACGATACCGAAGGAAGGGAAGGATAGAGAATTATGTAGTAGTTTCAGACCTGTGTCCATACTCAACGTGGATTAGAAGATGTATACATCGATAATATCAAAGAGATTTGAGGCGTTTATGCCAGACATTATAGATGAAGATCAAACTGGATTTATTAAAGGGAGACAGACACAGGACAACGTGAGAAAGACATTACACATAGTAGAGGAGATACAAAAACAAGGAGGTAGCGCGGTACTGATTAGCCTAGATGCAGAAAAAGCATTCGACAGTGTGAGCTGGACATTTTTATATAAAACATTGATGAGGTTCGGACTGAACGGGAGGGCGATGAAGATGATCAAGGCGCTATATCAAGAACCGACAGCGAGGGTTAAGGTGAATGGCAGCCTGACGGATAGAATCAGATTAGAGAGGGCTACCAGACAGGGATGTTGTCTCTCACCAACGCTCTTCGCCGTTTTCATAGAACCACTGGCACAACTGATCAGACAGACCGAGGACATTAAGGGAGTAAGGATAAAGGGAACGGAATATAAACTAGGCCTATTTGCGGACGACGTGATAGTATACATGAGGCAACCAGACAAGAGCTTCCCGGCACTGATGGATCTACTGAAGGAATATGGTCACTACTCAGGATACAAACTAAACGTGACAAAGACACAGACCTTAGCATGGAACTATACCCCAACGACGGAAATTAGGGAACAGTACGGGATAAGATGGGACATGGACAAGATTAAATACTTAGGGGTGAACATCACGAGAGGGGTGGGGAAACTGTTTGAGGCGAACTATACACAGATAAATCAGAACATCAAGAGAGACTTGGAGAGATGGACAGTAATGCCCTTGGACTTCAATTCAAGAATAGAGGTCATTAAAATGAACATACTAGCAAGGCTACTGTACCTGTTCCAATCACTACCGATACAAATACCACAGAATCAATTCAGGGAGTGGGACAGACTGATATCGAGGTTCATATGGGCGGGGAGAAGACCACGGGTCAGATATAAAACACTACAACTACCAAAGGAAGAGGGAGGTATGGCAGTACCCAGCCTACAAGATTATTATTATGCAGCGCAACTGAGAGCAGTGACGTGCTGGTGTAACAACAAATATGAGGCAAGATGGAAAGACATTGAAAAAGAAGGGGAGGGATACAAGGTACAAGCTCTGGTGGGAGATAGGGAACTGTTCAAAGAAAAAGAGGGACTGTTAGATCCTATCACCAAATGCACCTTGACCATATGGAACAGAGTAGTAAAAACACACAAATTAGAGAAGCAGTCAGGGGTTCTGAGATGGATAGCACATGACAAGAGATTCAAACCAGGGAGGCTGGACCATGGATTCAGGAGGTGGGAGAGGGGGGGGGGGGGGGGGGGCAACAGCGATATGCAAAATGATAGAGAAGGGGGAAATGCAAACACTACAAAAATTAAAGGAGAACTTTGGACTAGAAAACAGGGACCACTTCAGATATCTACAGATTAGAGATTACTATAATAAAGAAATAAGAGGGGACAAGGAAGAAGAACAGAATGGAATAATTAGGATGATAGTAAGGGCATACGAAGGAGGGAAAGGAAGGGTAATATCAGCACTGTACCGGGCTATAATTACCAGCAAGGGACACACGACCGATTATATAAGGGAGAAATGGGAGAGAGAACTAGAGATAGGAATAACAGGGAAGGAATGGGGGAACATATGCGAGGTGCAACATTCAACAACAGGATCGAGGATATGGAAAGAGTTTGGATGGAAAAACATAATCAGATTCTTTATAACCCCAGAGCTGAAGGGAAAATATGCACCAACACAAAGAGCATGCTGGAGGATGTGTGGGAAGGAGGGGGCAAATCACACACACATATTCTGGGGATGTCAGAAGCTGAGGGGGTATTGGGAGGAGATAGGGGAGGCAATGATCAGAATATTAGGATACGGGTTACCACAAACAGGACTGGTGCTTTACTTAGGAGACCTGACACACGAGGGAATACAAGGGGGGGACAAATATTTAATAAAGATAATGTTGATAGCGGCCAGAAAAGCAATAACAAGACTGTGGTACAAAGAAGACCCACCGACAATAGCACAATGGGTAGGAATAGTGGAGGAGATACAGGATATGGAGAGGATAACACACATGCTGAGGTTACAGGAAGAGAAATTTGGAGAAAGATGGGGAAAGTGGGAGGATTACAAGGGGAACGAAAACGACATCACAGAGGAAGAACCAAATGCATCACAAGAGGGCGAAGGGTAAAAGAGGAAAGAGGTTCAAGGAGGGTCTCTGAACCCATGTCACACACTTTTGACTTAGTTAGCATTTTCTGATTTATTTTTTTATTTTTTTGGGTATTACAATTGTATTATATTTTTTGTACTTTATTATTTATGTCTGTTTAACAATGTTGTATTATGGGTTCCATTTTTGTGTAAGTGTTGTTTGTCTATAAATGTTAATAAAAATTTAAGTTTAAAAAAAAAAAAAGAAGAAGAAGAAGAAGAAGAAGGAAGAAGGAAGAAAAAACAAAAAAATTAAATAAAAAACCTTCACGAACCTCCGGATGACTTGCATAAAAATCATAGATCATTTAAACAGAGCTAACGTTATCTACCCAGCCTTAGTGGACGTTCAACGGATATCAAAATAAAACCGACCAAACCCCCCTTATATCAGATGTAGCGAAACATTCAAATAAAGTATCTAGACGATATCCAGCGTCACATAGTTAACCTATTTATAAAAACCAAAAATCTAAATGTATATGACGCCGTTTGGCTTTTAAGCCATAACGAAGTGCTAACTGCACAAAAACAATATACTGTAGCCTATGACGTGGTGTCCTCTTGGCTCTTCAAGTAGGTTTTAGCTTCCTCAGGCGAGGAAACATGCCTCCTCACTCCGTCTTTGGTGACGATGATCAGCTTTGCAGGGTACTGGAGGGACGGTCTGAAACCTTGATTGTAGAGTAAGGGCATGACTGTCTTGTAACGGGAACGCTGCTCCACAACTTCGGGGCAGTAATCTTCATAGAAGTAGACTGTGTGCCCTCCGTATGCCAGTTTACCACTTCTCTTCCGTGCCTCTCGAACAATTCTTTCTTTTATTCCAATTTGACGTAAGCTAGCAATAACCACTCTAGGCCTGGAGTTATTTACAGCTTTAGCACCAATTCTGTAACACTGATCCACTTCGGGTGTCGTAGTGAGAATCTCCGGTCCCAGAATCTCAACCAGTACTTTTGCAAACAAGATATTGGGTTGATCGCAACTCACGGATTCATCCAGTCCTACTATGCAAACATTAGGTCGGCGGAGTTGGTATTCGAAGTCGGCTATCTTAGCCATTAGCTTATCGTTGATTCCTTCTATATCCACGCATCTAGCAGTGCAAGTACTCAAGCCGGTTTCCATTTTCGTCTAGACGATCGGTCTGTACACCAACCGTTTCCCATAGTTTATCGATTTTGGATTCGATAGATTCTTTGCTAGAGGCAACCTGGCTGGTTAGGGAGCGTAAAAACCTTCCGTTATGGTGCTCTCTATTATCGTTATGGTGCGTTCGAGCTTAAGATGGGAATGCGTGAGCTTGATCTGGGATTGCGTTAGCTCTTCGATTAGCTTAGTAATGTACTCCGTATCGGTTGAAGCGTCATCTCTCTTTGCCTCGCTTGCTTTCTTCGGTGCCATTGTGGTTCTTTCAGTCAATATAGTTAGTTGGAAACCTAAGGTGATATATATACGTACAGGTTTAACCGAATTGGGGGTATAAAAAGAGGCTTTTAAAGGCAAAATATAAAAAAACAGGAGAAGCAGCTTTACAGAGTGCGACCTACATACTCGACCCGGAACCGGAAGTCGGATGCGTTCTTCATGGGACGGGGTTGCACTCCGTGCACCCAAAGATTTGAGCAGAAGCGCGTGCACGCGCGTGTACACAGGAATGCGCTGCACTCGCCAACTCGCTATAAGTACCCACCTGGGCTACTTTGCATATCAATAGCGCCGGTCGTCAGGTGTGTTAAATACGTTCTCAGATACATTCACTATTCACACCTAACTTAACTTGTGAATGAAATGTGTTACATTCCATGCGTAGAGGCAATTCGGCATTGTCTTTAGTCTGTGCTTAAGCGAGGGAACATTTATGCGCGGGAGCGCGCATGCATGTGGCGTCATTAGCGTGCGTGCAATCAGAGTTGATATGAGAAACGCACCTCTGGGTGGGGGGGTTTGGACATTTACGGTGGCCAGTTTCGAATTGCTCCTTGAGAGTGGTTTTAAAAGTGGGTAGGGGGAGAGAGAGAGAGAGAGAGGAGAGAGAGAGAGAGAGAGAGAGAGGGGGGGGGGGGGTAGATAAGAGAGAGAGAGAGAGGTAGATACACAGAGATAGAGAGAGGTATATAAGAGAGAGACAGAGGCCCTGTCCACACGAGCGTTTGGATTTAATATGACCGAAGTTTGAACAAATAAAACTCCGTCCACACGGTGAACACAGGTGAACAACCGTGTATAACTGCATACTCACGGCAGAGCTGGGAACCCAGCAACCGATACATTTAGTACAATGCCAAAACAGTAGGCGGCGATGTTGTTCAGACATGAAGGCCATTTCAACCAATCAGAAAAGGCTGAACGCTCACTAAACTTCCTGTTGGGTCGCGATCTGCCATTAATTCACTGAAGAAGAAGAAGAAGAAGAAGTAAACTTCCTGTTTAGAAGCACAGCTGGACCCTATTGATCATTTTGCCAACGGAACATATATTTTCAGCAAAGAAAGAAACTGCAATAAACAAACGGATACATTCACTGTGTTCTGCCTCTCATTTTGTTGATGAAACAAAACCATCAGCAACACAATTTACCACCAAGAGCGGATAGTTTAGTCTCACAAAAGACCGCCGGTGTTGTTAGCTACATGCTAATGTGAATGGCTATATCCATGTATAGTATATAGCTTAAATGCTAACGTAATGTGGTAACGTTACCGATATGAAATGGATGTAAACGTTATTTAACACATTGCAGAATGGGTACAATACAATACGGCTCAATACAAACAATTGTTAAGGGGATGCAGTCTGGACTGGGTTCCTTATAACAATAACTTGACAACACATGAGTTTAGTTTAGCTGCAGCTACATGTTTACTCTCAGCGTCAGGTCAGGAATGCGACAAGACATCAGTCGATCACAACACTCTTCAACACAGACGATACGTTTCGAACAAAAGTTTGTTACTTCATTTTCATATAACGCTACTTGGGACAGCTCTGCTGTAAACACTGGTGTAGTTGGCTCTGCTATAATCTCTCTACCCTGCGGTCTGCCGTGAACATGGGAAATAATTGCGACAGCTCTGCTGTAAACACTGGGAATAACCTCGGTTGCTATGCCCACACGCAACTGCAAAACCGCACAACTTCACCCTGGCCACCGGTTTCAAAGACCGCGGTTGCAGTGTAGCAAATCCCCGGTTGTGTGTGGCCGAACAGTGCAACTGCGCACATACAATCATGGTTATATTAAAACCAGCATTCGTGTGGACGGGGCCAGAGAGAGACAGATAGAGAGGGGTAGATAAACAGAGAGAGAGAGAAAGAGAGAGGTAGATAAACACAGAGATAGAGAGAGGTACATAAGAGCAGTGGTGCGTTATTAAAATCATTTAATGTCCCCTCGCTTGAGCGCAGACTGGAGACAGTGCCTGATTGCCTCTACAAATGGAATGTAACACATGTCTTCACAACAGGTTGGGTGTGAATGTATCTGAGAGCGTATTTAACACACCTGACGACCGGCGCTATTGATATGCAAATAGCGAGTACTTATCATGGGGTGGCACGGAGTGCAAGTAACCCCGTCCCATGAAGAACGTGCCTGCATAAGAGAGAGACACAGAGAAAGAGACAGAGAGAGAGAGGGGTAGATAAACAGAGAGAGAGAGAGAGAGAGAGAGAGAGAGAGAGAGAGAGAGAGAGAGAGAGAGAGAGAGAGAGAGAGAGAGAGAGAGAGAGAGAGAGAGAGAGAGAGAGAGAGAGAGAGAGAGAGAGAGAGAGAGAGAGAGAGAGAGAGGAGTTAAAGTGTTAAAGTGACGCTCACACGGTGCGCACACGTTCACGTGTTTATCAGCGCCGGAGCGGTTTTTAATCCTCTCAATTCCAGTCGAGAGGAGGTGGAGCGAGTGTTGCGTCAGCGGCGCGGTGGTCATTTTTAAGTGTTTCTGCAGAGCGATGTGGAGGGAGGCTGCGTGGTGGTTAGTGTAAATGCAGAGCAATGTGGAGGCTGCACGGTTAGTAACGGACTTACGGCGGAAGTGTAAATGTTTTTCTGCGGGAAGGCTGTTGTTGTGTGACTGTGATCGTGTGTCCGGGGAGGCGAGCAGATGCGGCTCCTCCGGCCATGACGCCGTGTCCCGGGAGCCGCGCTCTGGAAGCGGCGCTGATGATCCTCCTGTGTGTCGCTCAGCTCAGCGCAGGTACGTTGCTCTGCCGCTCTGCCGCGCGGTTTCCTGGACTTTGACAGCAGCAACTTTCTAATCGCTTAGTCAGTTATGGGACGTTGTTCCAATCTTTAGGTTATACCCGCGTATAGGCTGCACAATAATTATAATAATAATAATAATAATAATAATAATAATAATAATACACTTTATTTGTATAGCACTTTTCATACAGAATTTGCAGTTAGTGCTTCACAACAGTAAAAAATACAGGCATAAGCAAGCATAAAAAAAGATAGAGGTAGCAAGGTAAGGTAAATCACAGTGTTTCACATTAGGATATCATAGGCCTTTCTGTTTACAGTTTCATTCAGTAATACAAATAATATTGCAAAAAATAGAATAGACAAAAAACTAATTGCGGTTGGATTCAGTTAAAAAATAGGCTAACAATTATCACATATAACGGACATACAACAGGGTATTTAACATACAACAGATCAGTGCATCAGTAAGAAGCACTGACACACTTCATCAGTGTTTCGATTTTGTTATCGCAAGTTTCTTTAAATGTTTTTTTAATTTTCTATCGCATTAGCTTGCATGACTTCAGTGTATTTTCTTCTGGTATATATAGCCATAAACCACCACACTGATAAGCCATGTTTGTACCCTGATCCTGTTGTAATTACACTCTGATCTTGTGGAGAGAAAGATTGCAGCACGTGCTAAATTGACAATCAACAGCTGCCTTCATTTGAATTGTCAGCTGTGTGCCGATGATCATCCTCTCCATATGAGGCGAGTGAGCGAGCGAGTGAATCTCTTGGTACAGCCTTGTTTTCAAATGGGTACAAAAATGTACTTGCTTTGACCATTTGTGTCTCTTAAAAGTCAAGCAGAAGAACAGTCTGTTCAAGTAGGTTATTATTGGAAACAGAAGCTGCTTATTATTACCAATTTGACAGGTTACAGTGAAAGGAAACATTCATATCAATATCAATTCATTATTCTCAGAGATTTTATGTTTTGACAATTCCAAGAAGTGCCTTGTTGTGAGTGACCCTGTGTGTTCATCCAACTAACACTGAGGACACAGACAAACACAAAACACCACGTTGTATGTTCATCAGACAAACTAACAACACAAAACACTACATGAAGTATGTTCATCCAACAAACACTGACAAACAAACACTACATGTTGTTTTCCTGAGGTGACAGCGTCTTGCAGCAAGATGGGTGTCGTCTTCTCGACTTGACAATGGTCTTCAGTGAAGTATATTATAATATATTTACATTATAACGTGTGATCATCATTTAGTGAATTGGAAAGATGTGAGCTCTAGTCTCCCAGTCAGCTGATGTGAACTCTAGTCTCAGTTGATGTGAACACTAGTCTCCCAGTCAACTGATGTGAACACTAGTCTCCCAGTCAACTGATGTGAACACTAGTCTCCCAGTCAACTGATGTGAGCACTAGTCTCAACTGATGTGAACACTAGTCTCCCAGTCAACTGATGTGAACACTAGTCTCCCAGTCAACTGATGTGAGCACTAGTCTCAACTGATGTGAGCACTAGTCTCCCAGTCAACTGATCTGAGCTCTAGTCTCCCAGTCAACCGATGTGAGCACTAGTCTCAACTGATGTGAGCACTAGTCTCAACTGATGTGAGCACTAGTCTCCCAGTCAACTGATGTGAGCACTAGTCTCCCAGTCAACCGATGTGAGCTCTAGTCTCCCAGTCAACTGATGTGAGCACTAGTCTCTCCCAGTCAACTGATCTGAGCTCTAGTCTCCCAGTCAACCGATGTGAGCTCTAGTCTCCCAGTCAACTGATGTGAGCTCTAGTCTCCCAGTCAACTGATGTGAGCTCTAGTCTCCCAGTGTTTTTTTTATTATTGCAAAACAAAAATTATTAAAAGTCAGTACTCAACACACAATGCATAATGAAACTAACAGTCAAGGTGGCTAAAATTACATGCAAGTACAGAAACAAGACAAAAAAAAGTCTATAATAATATTTTACCGTATACAGTGTATATCCAACGAAATTACCAATTATACAAATGCCTTATACAGGATATACCCCTAATACCTATTTTCTAAAACCCTACACACATATGCTCCAGCTCGAACCCCCCCCTCCCGGACCCCTCCTTGGATAGTACCTCCATTATCCCCCCCTCCTAACCAGACACTACCATTATAAGCTAGCTTTTATTCTCTCCACCACTTCTAACCACATTGACATTTTGGATTCGTTGAGACCCAGAATTCTTGCTGTAGATATTTCTTGATAAATCACATCGAGATATGTAAGAGACCAAACTTTCCGGCAAATTTTTTCCGGTTGAAACCAGCGTGATGCGATCAGTTTTTTAGCTACTGTGATACCCGATAAAACCAATCTCTTTAGCTGTGGATTTACTGCAAACTCAAAAACATCATTCAAAAGCAATGCAGAGGGGTGTACTGGTATATTCCAAGATACGAGTTTTGATAATTGATGGGTCACATCTTTCTAGAATGCCTTAACTGGTGGGCAGTCCCAATACATGTGCATAAATGTCCCTTCGTCTCCATTTGTACATTGGGAGCATTTTGAGTCTTGTTTCAGGCCCATTCTGTTAAGTCTTATAGGAGTCAAGTATGTCCTGTGAATATAGTTAAGATTGATTTGTTGATGGTCCGGGTTCCTTGATGTAAGACGGACATTTGCCCATGCTTCTTGCCAATCAAAGTCACTTTCCAGGTCTGGTATATCCCTCCTCCAGACAGTGTCTAGTTGGAGGGTTTCATACGAGGACGTTAGTAATTGATAATAAAAACCTGATACAAAACCTCTCAATGTTTCTCTTTCATAGAAGAATTTGTGGTATCTGTGGTGTTCAACTGGTATGTCTAATGGAACACTGTGAGACCTCAAACATAGGTGTAACTGTATGTAAAAAAGCCATGTGGACTCGGTGAGGTTAAACTTTGTGCATATTTCTCCATAACTACAAAAACCCTGGTTATTAAAAATATCCCCTAATGAGTGTATGCCTTGCTCTTCCCATATAGGGAATCTTATAGGACGTTTTTCCATTAAGAGTGCATTGTTATTGAATATGGGAGTGTGATTATGCCATTTTTGAGGGTTAGGATATTTTTTTTGTGTTTCCCGCCATGTTCGGATTGCATGGGTAATTATGGGGCCAAATTTCCGCTCACAGTGCTTGATTGGAAGTTTAGTGTGTGCTATGTCCTTCAGTCTCTGTGGGGCTACTATGTTTTCTTCCAATTTTCTCCAGGATACCAATGCCTGGGGATCAAACCATATTGTCAATGGTCTTAATGTGTAAGCCTTAAAATATTGGAAAAAATCTGGAACTGCCATGCCACCGTCTGCTTTATTTCTCTGTGCGGTGGATCTTTTTATGCGAGGTGGTTTGTTATTCCAAATAAATTTGTATGTGGAGGAGTGTAATCTTTTCCAGTAGCCCTCTGGAGGGGGTAACGGTAGCATTGAACTGATGAAGTTGATTCTTGGTAGTACATCCATCTTAACTATTGATACCCTTGCCTGTACTGAGTTTTTAAGTTTTGCCCACCTGTCCAGGTCGTCTTTGATTTTGTTCTGTATTTTTGTGTAATTGTGCTTCACCGTTTGTCTTATGGTGGGAAATATTTCCACACCCAAGCATCTAAAATGTTTTACCATGGGTATCTCACCTGGGAGGGTTGTGTCTTTTTTTGCATGGGTGTTAAGTGGAAGGAAAGCCGACTTCGGCCAATTTATTTTAAATCCCGATAAATCACCAATGTTCTCTATCAGCTTGAGTAGATGAGGCAATGTGGTGTTGGGGCTTTGCATGAACAATATTACGTCGTCCGCATATAAACTAATTTTATGTTGTGTGCCCTTGATTACGATTGGTTCTATGGATTGGGATTGTCTTAAATATTGTGCTAAAGGCTCTAATGATAGATCGAATAGTCCGGGACTAAGAGGGCAACCCTGTCTGGCTGAGCGTGATACCGGAAAGATTTTGGAGATGAATGTACCTGTTGTAATCATGGCCGATGGGTCTTTGTATAATACTTTAATCATATCAATGAATCCTTTTCCTAACCCCATCCTTTCTAATACTGCCCATAGAAACGACCATTCCAGCCTGTCAAAGGCTTTCATAGCATCCAGGGACAGCATCGCCTTAGGTATGGTGTCTTCTTTGTCTGCATCTAGTACGTGCAGTATACGTCTTATGTTATCATTGATCAGGCGACCTCTTATGAAGCCAGTTTGGTCCGGATGAACTAAAGACGTTATATGCTTTTGTAATCTGATGGCTAATACCTTAGAGTACAGTTTGACATCGGTTCCGAGGAGGCTTAAGGGTCTGTAACTACCGCACTCGGTGGGGTCTTTGTCTTTTTTGAGAAGGACTGAAATGAGTGCAATATTGTCGTGTTTATGGAAGCTTCCCTCCTTGACTGAGTATAAGATCATATTTAGTAATAAGGGTCCAATTATGTCCCAACAAGAAAGGTACATTTCTGATGGGATACCGTCTCTTCCAGGAGCCTTACCATTTTTCATTTCGGATATGGCCTTCTTGAGTTCCTCTAGTGTGATCGGTGCTTCTAACTGTTTAGCGTCATCTTCCGAGAGTTTAGGGAGAATCATTTGATTAAGATATGTGTCCATTTTGTTTTGATCAAAGGTCGTTTCTGATTTATATAAGTCGGAGTAGAATTCTTTGAATGTATCGTTTATTATTTTGGGGTCTGTTACAAGTACTTGTTGTTTTCTAATGGCAGTTATATCTGCAAATTTTGCATTAATTCTTAATCGCATGGCTAATAGGTGACTAGGTTTAGAACCTTGGGAGTACTGCTGTTGTCTTGTGCTGCGTATTTGCATTTCCGATTGTTGTCAGTTATTATAGTCTCCAAGAGGTTTGACATTTGAGGTTCTATAATCGTGGAGGTAAATTATAAATTGCAGTCGAAAGTGCAGCAGGGGGGCGTTTGAGGAGGTTAAACACATTTAAACAGGGGAGTAAATGTCACTGTTTCATTCTGTCTGATTAGCAGGAGAAACATCACAGGGCAGTAGACACGGTTGCCCAGTGTGACGTTCGGTGGCAAGGTATTTATTTATTTGCCAGGAACACGAACATCTGAGTCTAGTTGGCCCCTGTGTTCAGTGGGAAAAGACGCGTGTGATGATCACTGGAACAGATGGTGTCAGGACCAGCTCACAGTAAAACAACCCGAGGTCCATGAAGTTCTGTGTTTTGTGAGTCGAGATCAAATCCACCTTGATTTAGATTGTAAACGCACAGGTCTGGACTGACTGAGCTAGAATGCCAGATGGTATTGAGAAAACAAACGGCCCTTTCCATAACTTTTGACCTGATCAGAATTCACTTGACCCTAGTTTTTATCCTTCCTGTGGTTGACATGATTATAATTCTACCATCAGTCAACGTGCCTTCCTGGTCTTACCAGCAGGAATGTGGCTCAGGTGCAGACCGCTGTTCTTATTGTCTTTATGTGGCTCGGGTGCAGGTGCTGTCTTTTTTTTTTAAACTCAATTTTTATTTGCCTTTATATTCACACACATACAAATAGTAACAACTTTGATTGTCCATCTTCCACCGTTTGGCTTTTCAGATACAGATTACACAGACATAGTGTACACATCGCCCTTATGCAGGCCTAAACCATATTGAAAAAGAAAAAAAAAGGAATACAAAATTACCGTTCTTGCAGAAAGAAGAATGTATACAATTATTGACTGAGTCATTCTTTGAATAGTAATCGCACCTTCGCTGGCCTGTACAAAATCCAATGACGATATGTACATCTTACTTGAACAGGGATATATAGAAAAGTTTTAAACCCAGTTTTACCTTGCATTTTGTTTTACATACATATATACCCCATCATCCTTGGTTATTAATCTCACATCAGTTGGTTTCCCAGATACTTGGTACTAATACTTAGTGTATGTCCTCCTTAAACCATCCTATCAAATTATAATACTTGCTCTAAAAAATTAAATTCTGACTCAGGTAGATATGCGCGTCATGGGTCCAGGGATCCTCCTTGAACCTCCTTCCTCCCTTATCCTTCTATTTCCTTTAAGCCTCCTTTTTCTCTTCCCCCCCCCCCCCCCCCCCCCCCCCCCCCTAAACAAATTTTTTATTTACATAGACTCCCAAACATACAAATAGCATCCTCCTTGAATTATAATCTCACATCCGTTGGTCTTCCATGTACATAATACAAAGACAAAATGTACAACACTGTTAAACAGACATAAATAATAAAGTAAAAAAACATAAAACTATTGTCATACCCAAAGAAAAAAAAATAGAAAATACTAACTAAAGCAAAAATGTGTGACATGGGTTCAGAGACCCTCCTTGAACCTCTGTCCTCCTTTACCCTTCTCCCTCTTGTGTTGCATTTGTTTCTTCCTCTGTGATGTCGTTTTCGTTCCCCTTATAGTCCTCCCACTTTCCCCATCTTTCCCCAAATTTCTCTTCCTGTAACCTCAGCATGTGTGTTATCCTCTCCATATCCTGTATCTCTTCCACTATTCCTACCCATTGTGCTATTGTCGGTGGGTCTTCCTTGTACCACAGTCTCGTTATTGCTTTTCTGGCCGCTATCAACATTATCTTTATTAAATATTTGTCCCCCCCTTGTATTCCCTCGTGTGTCAGGTCTCCTAAGTAAAACACCAGTCCTGTTTGTGGTAATCCATATCCTAGTATTCTGATCATTGCCTCCCCTATCTCCTCCCAATACCCCTTCAGCTTCTGACATCCCCAGAATATGTGTGTGTGATTTGCCCCCTCCTTCCCACACATCCTCCAGCAAGCTCTTTGTGTTGGTGCATATTTTCCCTTCAGTTCTGGGGTTATAAAGAATCTGATTATGTTTTTCCATCCAAACTCTTTCCATATCCTCGATCCTGTTGTTGAATGTTGTACCTCGCATATGTTCCCCCATTCCTTCCCTTTTATTTCTATCTCTAGCTCTCTCTCCCATTTCTCCCTTATGTAATCGGTCGTGTGTCCCTTGCTGTTCATTATAGCCCGGTATATTGCTGATATTACTCTTCCTTGCCCCCCTTCGTATGCCCATACTATCATCTTTATTATTCCATTCTGTTCTTCGTCTTTGGCCCCCCTTATTTCTTTGTTGTAGTAGTCTCTAACCTGTAGATATCTGAAGTGGTCCCTGTTTTCTAGTCCAAATTTCTCCTTTAATTTTTGTAGTGTCTGCATTTCCCCCTTTTCTATCATTTTGCATATCGCTGTTGCCCCCCCCCCCCCCTCTCCCACCTTCTGAATCCATAGTCTAACCTCCCTGGTTTGAATCTCTTGTCATGTGCTACCCATCTCAGGACCCCTGACTGCTTCTCCAATTTGTGTGTTTTTATTACTCTGTTCCATATGGTCAAGGTGTATTTGGTGATTGGATCTAATAGTCCCTCTTTTTCTTTAAATAGTTCCCTATCTCCCACCAGAGCTTGTACCTTGTATCCCTCCCCTTCTTTTTCAATGTCTTTCCATCTTGCCTCATACTTGTCGTTACACCAGCACGTCACTGCTCTCAGTTGTGCTGCATAGTAATAATCTTGTAGGCTGGGTAGTGGGTACTGCCATCCCTCCCTCTTCCTTTGGTAGTTGTAGTGTTTTATATCTGACCCGTGGTCTTCTCCCCGCCCATATGAACCTCGATATCAGTCTGTCCCACTCCCTGAATTGATTCTGTGGTATTTGTATTGGTAGTGACTGGAATAGGTACAGTAACCTTGATAGTATGTTCATTTTAATGACCTCTATTCTTGAATTGAAGTCCAAGGGCATTACTGTCCATCTCTCTAAGTCTCTCTTGATGTTCTGATTTATCTGTGTATAGTTCGCCTCATATTGTTTCTCCACCCCTCTCGTGATGTTCACCCCTAAGTATTTAATCTTGTCCATGTCCCATCTTATCCCGTACTGTTCCCTAATTTCCGTCGTTGGGGTATAGTTCCATGCTAAGGTCTGTGTCTTTGTCACGTTTAGTTTGTAACCTGAGTAGTGGCCATATTCCTTCAGTAGATCCATCAGTGCCGGGAAGCTCTTGTCTGGTTGCCTCATGTATACTATCACGTCGTCCGCAAATAGGCCTAGTTTATATTCCGTTCCCTTTATCCTTACTCCCTTAATGTCCTCTCCTCGGTCTGTCTGATCAGTTGTGCCAGTGGTTCTATGAAAACGGCGAAGAGCGTCGGTGAGAGACAACATCCCTGTCTGGTAGCCCTCTCTAATCTGATTCTATCTGTCAAGCTGCCATTCACCTTAACCCTCGCTGTCGGTTCTTGATATAGCGCCTTGATCATCTTCATCGCCCTCCCATTCAGTCCGAACCTCATCAATGTTTTATATAAAAATGTCCAGCTCACACTGTCGAATGCTTTTTCTGCATCTAGGCTAATCAGTACCGCGCTACCTCCTTGTTTTTGTATCTCCTCTACTATGTGTAATGTCTTTCTCACGTTATCCTGTGTCTGTCTCCCTTTAATAAATCCAGTTTGATCTTCATCTATAATGTCTGGCATAAACGTCTCAAATCTCTTTGATATTATCGATGTATACATCTTGTAATCCACGTTGAGTATGGACACAGGTCTGAAACTACTACATAATTCTCTATCCTTTCCTTCCTTCGGTATCGTGGTGATTATGGCTTCCTTCCACGAGGGGGGCATTTTTCCCTCTTCCATCGTGTGTCTGAACGCCGCCCCTAACATGGGTGCTAATTCAGTTCTAAATGTCTTGTAGAATTCCGATGGGAATCCGTCGCTCCCCGGAGACTTGTTGTTTTTAGCTCTACTAATTGCCTCTTCCAGTTCTCGTTCCGTAATTATTTTATTTAATTCTTCATTCTGTTCTTTCCCTATCGATGGTAGCTCTAGCTTCTCCACATATGCTTCTATTTCCTCTTCTCCCGCTGCTTTTGGCTGTGTGTATAGTTTCTCATAGTATTCTCTAAATGTCCTCTCTATTTCCGCTGGGTCTCGCAATATTTCATTAGTCTTTGTATCCCTTATTGTGTGTATCATGTTCAACTTCTGTTGCGTCCTAATTCTCCTAGCCAACAGTCTGGTCGCTTTTGGTCCCCCTTCATAGTACGTTTGTTTCATGAACCTCGCTTTCTTTTCTATTTCCGTCAATAATTCCCTATTTATCCTGGCCTTTACTTCTTTGATTTCTCCGAGCGTTCCCTGTTCTTTTGATATCTGGTGTCTCCCCTCTAGATCCTTCAGCTTCCCTATCAGATTGTGATATGTCTCCGTTCTGGCTTTCTTCAGCATTGCTGTCTTCTCCATCAATTTCCCCCTTATCACCACCTTCAGTGTGTCCCATAGAATGTTCGGGTCTACCGTCCCGTTGTCATTTTCCTCCTTATACCTGGCTATCTCCTCCTTGATCTGACTCACCACCCCCTTGTTATTTAGTATTCCTACATTTAGTCTCCAGATCGTGTTCCTCCGTCTCCCTTCTAGATCTACTGTCAGATATATGGCACTGTGATCCGATATGTCCGCTACTCCTATTCTGCTCTCCCGTACCCTGTAACTGTCCCCCGTCGTCATCAAAAAATAGTCTATTCTCGCATATGTCACGTGTGGGTGTGAGTAATGTGTGTATTCCCTGTCCATGGCGTGCATCTCCCTCCAAACATCTGTAATTCCCATTTCCATCATCTGAATATTCATATATCTACTGATGGGTGCTCGTCCTTTTCTAGTACTCGTGGTGTCTAGGTCGTGATTCAGTACTACATTAAAATCTCCAGCGCATATCAATATCCCTTCTAGTTCCATCACTATCATATCAAAAATGGTCTCATATAAATCCCTCTCACTCTCTGGGGGTGCATAAACATTCACTAACGTAACCATTTGGCCCTCCATTTTCCCCTTCACCAGAACAAACCTTCCCTCCTTGTCTCTTACTTCCTTGATCAATTCAAATTTGACTGTTTTTGATTAACGTGATTACTCCTCTCCTCGGGTTCCGTTTAAAGGAACTATAGTATGCATTTTCATATCCAAATCTCTTCAGTTTCTCATGATCCTGTGCTACCAAATGTGTCTCCTGCAGAAAAATCACTTCCATCTCACTTTTTTTACATTTCAACATCACTTTGCTCCTCTTTATCGCATTATTATTTCCATTAACGTTTAACGACATAATTTTTATACCTTTAACCATTGTCATCTTTCTTCTTCTTTCGTCTGTCAGTCCCCCCCATGTCACATTCATTCCCCCCTCCGGTTGGAGCCTCCGCTCTCCTCACCGAATACATATAATGATTAACATAAATAAAAAACATAAACTTTACATAAAGTGCTCCCAAGGCGTTCGGGGGGTCCCTGTGTCCCCCCCTGTCCCCTGCTGGTGGGTGAGGGGTAATTGCTCTCCTAGCGAGAGGCCCCCTCCTGACGGCTTGGGGGTTTGAAACCCTTACCCCCAACTGCTCGTCATATTTGTCCAGCTTTCTTACTGTTTTTTTTTGTGCTGTCGAGCTCCTGGTCAAAAGCGCTCTGTCCTTCATTCTGACCAAAGACCCTCATTTCCTAGGTCCCTCTCAATGTGTCTCATATGTTTCAATGTCCCTCCTTCCTCCCAAACCCATGTGTGGTGTCTCCTGTGTACCCCTTTTTACTTTCTTTTCCTCCCCTCTATTTTCTATGTGATGTCCATTTATCCCCTTAATCACTTCCAACTGTGTTACTCGCAGCGTGTGTCTATGTATTTGTTTCAGTATGTTCTGTGTCTCGTCTATCTTACCTAGTTATATTTCCATTTATTTCCTCCATCAGCATGTGTAATAGGGGTGCACCGATATATCGGTCGGGTATCGGTATCGGCCGATAAGTGCCTTGTTGACTGCTATCGGCCTATCGGCCGATAAGCTCAAATGTGCCGATAGCAGTCGCCGATAAATACCCATCAATTTGTGTAGCGTCAAAAGGCACAAAAAAAAAAGTTCACTCACACACACACAACGCCTGCCGTCCCCCACACACACACACACAATCTACTGCATAAAAGTAACTACTTATGATTAACAAGGCATTCGTTTTGTGGCATTAGCGTTATATAGTTAGTGTTACACGGACAATAACATCAGCATATTATTATTACCCATAGCAGCAAGGCATTACTCCGAGTCCGTTCATTAGCTCGGTTCCATTCCGTTGCTCATTCCGTACCCAACTACACATTCTGCAATCTGTTAATAAAGTTTTCAACCAGACAAATGTATAGAAAGGCTTTGTTTTATTATAACATTTGTTGCAGTAAAATCATTATGTCTCATTTGGTCATGCGTGGAGCGCCGGTCGGCGGGCCGGGCAGCTAACGTAGCTACGTTATTAGCTATTAGATGCAAGACTAACGTTACTGGTGAAAATGTGATTTGTGTTGGAATACTCCTTTGTCAACTTGTTGTACTTTGCTTGCAGGTCTGCAGTCATTATTGCTGCATTAAGAATAGCCCCAACTTTAGCCAAGGTAACGTTATGGCTAAACCTTTAACAATAGTTAACGCTAGCTTTCGGTTAGCTGTTCAATGCTATTAATAACACAACTCCCCGTCAACACCCTCTCTCGGGAAGATGGCATTTAAGAAAGTATCTGCTGTTAAAATGAAGTGTTACACGTTCAATAACAAGCATATTATTTACCCGAAGATAGCAGTAAACAAGGCATTACTCCGTTAGCCCGTTCATAGCTCGGTTCCATTCCGTTGCTCATTCCGTACCCAACTACACATTCTGCAATCTGTTAATAAAGTTTTCAACCAGACAAATGTATAGAAAGGCTTTGTTTTATTATAACATTTGTTGCAGTAAAATCATTATGTCTCATTTGGTCATGCGTGGAGCGCCGGTCGGCGGGCCGGGCAGCTAACGTAGCTACGTGTCGTTAAGTGTGTTCTGCTCTCGCATTCGCAAACAGAACAATGGCGGCATGCCCGGAAGTAGAAAAATTTATAAACGCTTGCCGATTGGTGGTAAGGACAACAGGAGTGGCGTAGCGGTGTGGCGTAATTGGCCGAATCGACTGTCAATCAAAATGGGTCCATTGCATTGGTTGAAAGCTCTGGTTGAGAGAATAGTATCCCGCTGCAGGCCGCAAGAATGGTTCCATTGCATTGGTTGAAAGCTCTGGTTGAGAAAATAGTATCCCTCTGCAGGCCGCAAGACGATACTGGGAGAGAGATAGTGATACCATAAACATATTTCTTGATGTTTCCTTTTTTTAAGTAAGTAAAGAGGCCTACAAATACAAACATACACATACAAATATACAGTAGTTTCATTAAAATTTTTTTTTTTTTTTTTTTTTTTTTTTTTTTTTACAAATACTTATATACAAATATCGGTATCGGCCGATAGTGTTAGTTGAACAATCGGTATCGGTATCGGCGGCCAATTTTCATATCGGTGCATCCCTAATGTGTATTATGTGTCCATGTCATTTCTATATCCTGCCTCTACCTGGGAATGTGTGTTTATGCATATGTTATTTCAGTTTCTATATTTTGTCTCTATTTGGATAGTTTTTTTCAATCTCTTGTGCGTGTACTCATCCGTTCGCCTCCTCCCGCCTCCTCTCCCCTCCTTCTCCGTCTCTGGCCTCCTCGTCCGTCTCCGCCCTCGGTCTGTCACGTTTCACCTCTGCCTTCTCCTCTCTCCTCCCTCCTCTCCCTGGTTTCGGTCTCCTACTCTGGTCCATCTGCGTGCCCCCTCCAATCTCTGCTGCAGGCTCCGCGTCTGGTCCTCCTGTCTCCTTCCTTCTCCGTCCTCCGCCATCTGCATCCCCCGTCGTCTCATCTCCTGCGCCGCCTCCCGTGCCGTCGCGTACGTCACCGTCCCTTCCTCCCAGTGAATCCTTAGCGAGGTCATGGGTGATTGGAATCTCATTCCGTTTTCTTTCAGAATTCACTTCAGTCCCGCGTAGGACCTGCGTGTTATTGCTACCTCTGTCGAGTAATTGTGATCAAACGATAGTCTTTTTTCCTTCGATTTCTATTTTCTTGGTCCACGCGGTTCTGAGTATCAATTCCTTAATCTCAAATCTCAGAAAGTTAATAATCACCGCTCTCGGAGGTCTGTCCGGTTTCGGTCTCGGAGCCAACGCCCTGTGGGCCCTCTGAATCTCCATTTTTTCCAGTCCCGTCTCCTTCAATTGCTCTTTGATAAGCTTTTCTACATATTGGGTCACCGATTCCCCTTCGACTCCTTCTTTCAATCCCCATATTCTGATGTTATTTCTCCGTGACCTCCCCTCCATGTCCGATATCTTTGTCTCCATCTGTTCTTGTTTCTGAATCGCACATGTTAATACCTCGTGTATCTCTGTGTTCCATTCCTCCGCTTGCGCCGTTCTAGTCTGTAACTCGGTCACGTTTCTGTCCTGTTCCGCCATCTTCTCATCCACCCTTTTGAGTTCTGTATTCATTTCACCTCTGAAGTCCTCCTGTTCCTTCCTCAATTCCTCCCGTAGCTTCCCAATATCATTCCTTATCGTGTCCGTGTTCAGTTTTATCGCCGCTGTTATGTTCTCCAATATCCCGGCCTGCATGACCACGGCCCATCCTGGCATTCCCGTGTCTGCCTCAGCGGGACCTCCCCCTTCTTCCGCCTGTCTCTTCTCGGCTTCGCTTCGGGGACTCTGTTTCTTCAAATTCTCCTCTTCTCGTGTGTTCTCCATTTCTCTTTCCTTCACAATCGTTGTCTCTTCCTTACTTCTCGTGTGCATTTTCATTTTTAATCACTTTTCGGGTCCTTTTTTATCCGTTTTTTCGCTCATTTGACCAGGAGCTCTATCGCACGTGTGTTACCCGTCTGCTCTCATACCGGAAGTCCGCAGGCGCTGTCTTTATGTGGTTCAGGTGCAGGTGCTGTTCTTATTGTCTTTATGTGGTTCAGGTGCAGGTGCTGTTCTTATTGTCTTTATGTGGCTCGGGTGCAGGTGCTGTCTTTATGTGGTGCAGGTGCAGGTGCTGTCTTTATGTGGCTCAGGTGCAGGTGCTGTCTTTATGTGGCTCAGGTACAGGTGCTGTCTTTATGTGGCTCAAGTGCAGGTGCTGTCTTTATGTGGCTCAGGTACAGGTGCTGTCTTTATGTGGCTCAGGTGCAGGTGCTGTCTTTATGTGTCTCAGGTACAGGTGCTGTCTTTGTGTCTCAGGTGCAGGTGCTGTCTTTATGTGGCTCAGGTACAGGTGCTGTCTTTATTTGGCTCAGGTGCAGGTGCTGTTTATGTACATATACCTGTTATTATTATTACTTGTATTATTGCATTGTATTATTGCACATTGTATTATTCTCATTCCTGTCTTATTACTTGTGTTGCACATCGATGCAGGCATGACCCCCCCCCGCATTTCACTGTATGCTTGTATGCCGTGACAAATGAAACTCTTGACTTGACTTGTCTTTATGTGGCTCAGGTACAGGTGCTGTCTTTATGTATCTCAGGTGCTGTCTTTATGTGGCTCAGGTGCTATCTTTATGTGTCTCGGGTGCAGGTGCTGTCTTTATGTGTCTCGGGTGCAGGTGCTGTCTTTATGTGTCTCAGGTGCAGGTGCTGTCTTTATGTGGTGCAGGTGCTGTCTTTATGATGCTCAGGTGCATGTGCTGTCTTTATGTGTCTCAGGCAGGGAGCGAAATTAAAGCCCGCCAAGCGCCATTTGCGGGCAGATTTTACATTTGGCGGGTGGGACTGAGTGGTCTGTCCGCCATGTGGCGGGCAACGAAATAGTCATGTGAAAACCGATCGAATAACATGATCGATGATCCAATTCTTAGCGGAGTTCTCACTCGCTGTCTCAAGCACACAGACATGCAACGCGCTGCTCCTCCCTCCTCCAGCCCCTCCCAACCCCATGTAAACAGAGAGGCTAGAGTCGGGCCGGGCAGTCTGCTGACTGCTCTAACGTTAGCTACCGTTACAAAATGACCCAGTCAACTATTCACTTTTAGTTTAATACTGAGGCATTGTCCGTTATCTAGCCGGCTAGCTACTGATAGCAACAAATGCTCCAGCAAGTCTAGTAGTGCATAATACCTCCGTTGGATAGGTAGCTACCTAGTACACGTTAGCTCCAGTAGGGTCCAGCTGCAGCGCCGGAGAATCCTTGCTGGAGCTGGAGGCTACTCGAGTATACACAAACACACAGACAGTGGAGCTGTTTGCAGATAGCGAGCATTTTGACTTGTTGCGTGGTGGCGATAACGTTAGCTACCGTTACAAAATGACCCAGTCAACTATTCACTTAGTTTAATACATGAGGCATTGTGTAACGTTATCCAGCCGGCTAGCTACGGATAGCTCCAGACATCAACAAATGCAATAGTCCAGTGCATAATACCTCCGTTGGCTAGGTAGCTCACTAGTCACTACGAAATGTCGCAGTAAACTAAATAGTTCACTGAGGCGTTGTCCCAACGCCATCCAGCAGTAGCTACAGAAAGCTCCTGACATCAATGTCCTACAACAACAACATGCGTATTCGAGTCCCTGGCTTACATCGCTGCTGAATAGGGTCCAGCTGTAGCTCAGGAGAATCCTTTTGCATGCTGAATGTAGCGTTTAGGGACCAGCTGCAGCGCCGGAGAATCCTTGCTGGAGCTGGAGGCCACTCGAGTATACACGCAGACAGTGGAGCTGTTTGCAGACAGCGAGGTGGCTATGTCTCGCAGATAACACAATCACAAGTATGATTATATAATATATATATTTTATTAAAAAAAAATTATATAAAATAATAATAATTTTTTTTATCAAAAAAAAGTTGGCAGGTAAGAAATATGCTTGGCAGGTAGATTCTTCCCATCTACCCGCCACTGGCCGGTGAGTCAAAAAGTTAATTTCGCTCCCTGGTCTCAGGTGCAGGTGCTGTCTTTATGTGTCTCAGGTGCAGGTGCTGTCTTTATGTGTCTCAGGTGCAGGTGCTGTCTTTATGTGGTGCAGGTGCAGGTGCTGTATTTATGTGTCTCAGGTGCAGGTGCTGTCTTTATGTGTCTCAGGTGCAGGTGCTGTCTTTATGTGTCTCAGGTGCAGGTGCTGTCTTTGTGTCTCAGGTAGAGCTGCCGCGGTATTGATGTTTTCCTTACCGCACGGATTTGCAAAATATTTCCTACCGCCGCGGTTATTACCGCACGCACACAAAAAAAGAAAAAAAAAAAAGTTTGAGGATGACTTTGCAGCATGAATATTGTTTGGGATTCGGCAAGCACGCATTAGTTATTGAAAGTGAAACACGGATTCCAAGTTTCCCCTCTGGTCGTGCGCCGTTCACTCGGTGTCGCGGGCAGGGGTGGTTACCCCCCCGACCCTTCCTTATTATTATTACTATAAAGTTACTACTTTATAATAAAGGCATTCGTTTTGTGGCATTACCATTATATAGTTATACGTTCAATAACATCAGCGTATTTACTGGACCATCTCAGTTCCTTTCTTTGCTCAGAGCGTGCTGAGTTGTCCCATTCTGCGGTCTGTTAATAAAGTTTTCAATCAGACAAGTGTATAGAACGAAGGGCTTTTATTATAACATTCGTTGCAGACAGTAAAATCATTATGTCTCGTTTAGTACTCCTGAGGAGCGATGGTAGTCCACTCCGGCGGGGAGTTAAAGCTAACGTTATTAGCCGTATTGTGATGAGCTCTGATCAATGGCTGACATTCAGGATGTAAAAAACTGCAGGACGCTCCCAACGTGTGACGCGTCTCTCTTCTGACCAATCAGTGGTCTGCAATGTTTCACGTGACTTTTCTGGTACCCAATAGGGTCGCTTGGAACCTCGATAGAGAAGTAGGGTATATCTGCAGAGCCGCAAGCCCAACGAGAGGACTCAGAGGAGGGTACTTCATTATTATTATTATTATAAAAAACAGCGGTGATGCGGTATTCAGCCTACTCTGCGGTGGCCGTGATGTAACAGCGATACCGCGGTAATGCGGTAATCGCGGCAGCTCTAGTCTCAGGTGCAGGTGCTGTCTTTATGTGTCTCAGGTGCAGGTGCTGTCTTTATGTGGCTCAGGTGCAGGTGCTGTCTTTATGTGGCTCAGGTACAGGTGCTGTCTTTATGTGGCTCAGTTACAGGTGCTGTCTTTATGTGGCTCAGGTGCAGGTGCTGTTTATGTACATATACCTGTTATTATTATTACTTGTATTATTGCATTGTATTATTGCACATTGTATTATTCTCATTCCTGTCTTATTACTTGTGTTGCACATCGATGCGGGCATGACACCCCGCATTTCACTGTATGCTTGTATGCCGTGACAAATGAAACTCTTGACTTGACTTGTCTTTATGTGGCTCAGGTACAGGTGCTGTCTTTATGTGTCTCGGGTGCAGGTGTTGTCTTTATGTATCTCAGGTGCTGTCTTTATGTGGTGCAGGTGCTGTCTTTATGTGGTGCAGGTGTTGTCTTTATGTGGTGCAGGTGCTGTCTTTATGTGGCTCAGGTGCCGTCTTTATGTGTCTCGGGTGCAGGTGCTGTCTTTATGTGTCTCAGGTGCAGGTGCTGTCTTTATGTGTCTCGGGTGCAGGTGCTGTCTTTATGTGGCTCAGGTGCAGGTGCTGTCTTTATGTGGCTCAGGTGCAGGTGCTGTCTTTATGTGGCTCAGGTGCTGTCTTTATGTGGCTCAGGTGCAGGTGCTGTCTTTATGTGGCTCAGGTGCTGTCTTTATGTGGCTCAGGTGCAGGTGCTGTCTTTATGTGGCTCAGGTGCTGTCTTTATGTGTCTCAGGTGCAGGTGCTGTCTTTATGTGGCTCAGGTGCAGGTGCTGTCTTTATGTGGCTCAGGTGCTGTCTTCATGTGGCTCAGGTGCAGGTGCTGTCTTTATGTGGCTCAGGTGCAGGGGCTGTCTTTATGTGGCTCAGGTGCAGGTAGAGCTGCCGCGGTATCGGTATTACCGCGGTATCACTGTTACATCATGCCCACCGCAGCGTTGAGCTGAATACCGGCATCACCGCTGTTTTTTATTATATTATTATTATTATTACGCTCTCGTTGGGCTTGCGGCTCTGCAGATATACCCTACTTCTCTGTCGAGATTCCAAGCGACCCTATTGGGTACCAGAAAAGTCACATGAAACACTGCAGACCACAGATTGGTCAGAAGAGATACGCGAAGTGCTTTTACTTCCTGAATCTCAGCCATGAGCCATTGATCAAAGCTCAGTCACAACACGGCTAATAGTACGTTAGCTCCCACCGGAGACCGGAGTGGATTGCCGTCGCTCCTCAGGGAACGAGGCATAATGATTTTACTGCAACGAAATGTTATAATAAAAGCCCTTCGTTCTATACACTTGTCTGATTGAAAACTTTATTAACAGACCGCAGAATGGGTACAACTCGGCACGCTCTGAGCAAAGAAAGGAACTTAGATATTAATTTAGTAACGCTTGCCTTGCTATGGTCCGGTAAATACGAACGTGTAACTATACTAACGTTAATGCCACAAATCGAATGCCTTTGTAATCATAAGTAGTAACGTTATAATAATAAGAAGAAGAAAGGGTCGGGGGGGTAACCGGCGGGCGCGCCGCTACCACTCCTGCCCGCGACACCTAGTGAACGGCGCACGACCAGAGGGGAGACTTCGAATCCGTGTTTCACTTTTAATAACGAATGCGTGCTTGCCGAATCCCAAACAATATTCATGCTGCAAAGTCATCCTCTAAAGATAGACATTTAGACTAGAGGCAGGCTATATGCTATAAAGAGTAGACTACTACTAAAAAAAAAATGCATTCAAACTTTATTTTTTTATTTTTTGTGTGCGTGCGGTAAAAACCGCGGCGGTAGGAAATATTTTGCAAATTTGTGCGGTAAGGAAATAATCAATACCGCGGCAGCTATAGGTGCAGGTGCTGTCTTTATGTGGCTCAGGTGCAGGTGCTGTCTTTATGTGGCTCAGGTGCAGGTGCTGTCTTTATGTGGCTCAGGTGCAGGTGCTGTCTTTATGTGGCTCAGGTGCAGGTGCTGTCTTTATGTGGCTCAGATGCTGTCTTTATGTGGCTCAGGTGCAGGTGCTGTCTTTATGTGGCTCAGGTGCAGGGGCTGTCTTTATGTGGCTCAGGTGCATGTGCTGTCTTTATGTGGCTCAGGTGCAGGTGCTGTCTTTATGTGGCTCAGGTCCAGGTGCTGTCTTTATGTGGCTCAGGTGCAGGTGCTGTCTTTATGTGGCTCGGGTGCAGGTGCTGTCTTTATGTGGCTCAGGTGCTGTCTTTATGTGGCTCAGGTGCTGTCTTTATGTGTCTCAGGTGCTGTCTTTATGTGGTTCAGGTGCAGGTGCTGTCTTTATGTGGCTCCGGTGCAGGTGCTGTCTTTATGTGGCTCAGGTGCTGTCTTTATGTGGCTCAGGTGCAGGTGCTGTCTTTATGTGGCTTAGGTGCAGGTGCTGTCTTTATGTGGCTCTGCTGTCTTTATGTGGCTCAGGTGCTGTCTTTATGTGGCTCAGGTGCTGTCTTTATGTGGTTCAGGTGCTGTCTTTATGTGGCTCAGGTGCTGTCTTTATGTGGCTCAGGTGCTGTCTTTATGTGGCTCAGGTGCAGGTGCTGTCTTTATGTGGCTCTGCTGTCTTTATGTGGCTCAGGTGCAGGTGCTGTCTTTATGTGGCTCGGGTGCAGGTGCTGTCTTTGTGTCTCAGGTGCAGGGGCTGTCTTTATGTGTCTCAGGTGCTGTCTTTATGATGCTCAGGTGCAGGTGCTGTCTTTATGTGGCTCAGGTGCAGGTGCTGTATTTATGTGGCTCAGGTACAGGTGCTGTCTTTGTGTCTCAGGTGCAGGTGCTGTCTTTATGTGGTTCAAGTTTCAAGTTTCAAGTTTCTTTAATAGTTGTCATACAGAAGTACAGAATACTTTCATACAAAATGCTTCTTACTGTTACGCTCCAGAGACTGTGCTAGACAAGATAGTATCAAACAACATAGTATAGCATGTAATTTAGAAGAAGAAAATGAGGTCACAGTGTTCGGTATAGACATATGTACAATGTTCTGAGTTACCATATAATATACAATACTATGCAGTGTACTAATGTACAGTACTATATAGTGCAAAGCAGAAATGGGATGAGGTACAATTTAGGTACAATTTACAGTAAGGTGTACGAGTTGTAGTGCAATCCTTCATCAATAAATATAAAGTGTGGGGAGTGGGTGCTACAGTGTGTTTGTTTAAAGTGGGTGTGTGCTATAAAGTGTGTGGAGTGGGTGCTACAGTGTGTTTGTTTAAAGTGAGTGTGTGCGTGTGGATGTGTGTGCTATGTGCGTTTGGTGGTTGTTGTTGTGTAGTGTTCATTGTTCGTTTAGCAGCCTGATGGCCTGGGGATAGAAGCTTCTTCTGAGTCTTTCTGTGCTCGCCTTGAGACTCCGGTATCGCTTGCCTGACCGCAGCAGTTCAAAGAGGCAGTTGTTCGGGTGACTGGAGTCTTTAATGATTCTCTTAGCCTTGCCCTTGCAACGCTTGTTGTAAATGTTCTGGAGGGTGGGGAGCCCCCCTCCAATTGTGCGTTCGGCTGAACGTGTCACTCTTTGTAGTCTGCTTCGGTCTTGTGCAGTGCTATTCCCAAACCAGGAGGTGATGTTGCCAGTCAAGATGCTCTCTATTGTACATGAGTAGAAGTTCTTAAGGATCTTCTGACTGACTTGGAACTTCCTTAGGCGCCTGAGGAAGTAGAGGCGTTGTCGTGCCTTCTTCACAACACTGTCAATGTGTGTGGTCCATGTCAAGTCCTCGGATATGTAGGCTCCGAGGTACTTAAAGCTGTTGACTCTCTCAACCGGTGCCCCGTCGATGCTGAGGGGGCTGTAGTCCTTGACCCCCGACCTCCTGAAGTCCACAATCATCTCCTTTGTTTTGCTGACGTTCAGGGAGAGGCTGTTTTCCTGGCACCATCCCGCCAGGACCTTGACCTCTTCCAGCTAGGCCCTCTCGTCGTTGGCAGAGATCAGGCCCACCACCACTGTGTCGTCAGCAAATTTGATGATTGTATTGCTACTCCGCTGAGCCACACAGTCGTGTGTGTACAGGGAGTAGAGGAGGGGACTCAGAACACAGCCCTGGGGGGCCCCTATGTTGAGGGTGATGGATGAGGAGGTGCAGTTGCCTGCTCTCACCACCTGGGGTCTGCCAGTCAGGAAGTCCAAGACCCACTGGCAGAGGTCATAGTTCAAGCCCAGGTCCCTGAGCTTGGCTATGAGTATGGAGGGGACTATGGTATTGAATGCCGAGCTGTAGTCGATGAATAGCATTCTCACATAGTTCCCCTGCCTCTTGTCCAGGTGTGATGCTGCTGTGTGCAGCACATGGGCTATGGCGTCCTCCGTGGACCTGTTGGGGCGGTATGCAAATTGCAGGGGGTCCATGTTGATGGGGAGGGAGGAGCAGATGTAGCCCTTTACTAGCTTCTCAAAGCACTTCATGGCTATGGAGGTGAGAGCTACAGGGCGGTAGTCGTTGAGGCAAGCAGGCTTGGATTTTTTGGGTACAGGGATAATAGTGGACTTCTTCAGGCAGGTGGGGATGACAGCCTGTTCTAAGGACAGGTTAAATATGTCAGTGAATACTGGGGCCAGTTGGTCGGCACAGACTTTTAGGACGCGGCCGGGGATGCCGTCCGGACCTGCTGCCTTCCTGATATTCACTTTTTTAAAGGTCCGCCTCACCTCATGCTCTGTTACCCTGAACACTGCGTCTCCATCAGCAGCCGACCCCCCCCCCCCCATTGCCGTGGCTTGTGGGCTGGTGTTGTTATTACCAGCATCAAACCTCGCATAGAAGGTATTGAGGTCATTTGCTAAGGAGATGTCACTGTTCAGTTTGAGGGAGGCGCCTTTGTAGTCTGTCATCGTTTTGAGCCCCTGCCACATAGCTCTAGAGTCAGCTTGTTCAAACTGGAGTTCAATTTTATCCCTGTAGCGCCGTTTGGCCTCTGTCACTGTCCTCCTTACGTTGTATCGCGCCACCTTGTGGTCATTCATGTTGCCTGCCACTAGGCCGTCGTTGTATGCTTTCGTGCGCTCTCTCAGAGCTTCACGGACGGATTTGTCTACCCAGGGTTTTTGATTTGGGTAAACTCTCATTTTGGTAGTGGGGATTGTCCACCACTGAGGATAAACGGGGCTACCGTGGACAGGGTGAGCAGCTTCAAGTACCTGGGGGTCCACTTCTCAGAGGACCTGACATGGACAACACACATAGACTCAGTCATAAAAAAGGCGAAGCAGCGCCTCTACCACCTGAGACAGTTAAGGAAGTTCAGAGTATCTGGGAAGATACTCCAGTCCTTCTACTCCGGAGCTGTAGAGAGCATCTTGACTGGAAACATCACTGCCTGGTATGGCAACAGCACGTCACAGGACAAGAAGGCCCTACAGAGAGTGGTGCGCTCAGCCGAGCGTACCACGGGTATTGCACTACCAACCCTGCAGGTCCTATACAACAAGATGTGCAAATCCAGAGCCTGCAGGATAATGAAAGACCCTCACCACCCCAACAACAGCCTGTTCATGCTGCTGCGGTCAGGCAAACGCCTGCGAGCACCAGTAACGAGGACAGAGAGACTTAGGCTCAGCTTCTTCCCCCAGGCCATCAGAGCCTTGAACACTGAACTCTCCACGCACAAGCACACATGAGCACACACACAACACACACACCGTACACGCTCACACACACATGAGCACACACACACTCATGCTGCACACGCTCACACTATGGACACTTTACAGAAGGAAAGGTCACTTTAAGAATAGTATAGCTTGAGATTGTATAATATAGCATTGTATAGCAGTGTACATAAAGACCCAGTGCCTCATCCGTAGCTAACAGTGTACTGCACTACCACAGGACCTATAGCATGTCCTACCATGCTCTGTAAATAACTCATGTACAGATACCGATATGCCTACTTTGTTTACTTGTTTATTGCACTATGTCGCTCTATTGGTTGGACTCTATTATTATTATTATTATTATTATCATTATTATTATTATTATTACTTGTATTATGCACATCTTTGCGGGCGAGACCCCCCCGCATTTCACTGTATACCTGTATGCCGTGACAAATAAAACTCTTGTATCTTGTAATGAATGAACAGTATATAGGCTTATATTATTCTAATTACTTGTTTCATTAGGATTTAGTAGATACTATATATCTATCTATCTATATAGACTGCATGGTGGACTGTACTACGGTCTACGGGGCAGGCAGTGCAGTATATTTGCTGCTCTCCTAATAAAACAAGTCATTAGAATTTATAAGCCTATACTGCGTTCATTCATTACGCGCGTAGGCTATACACTGCAGGGGTTCTCAACCTTTCTGCTGCCAAGGCACCCCTGTGTTCAATAAAATATTCCAGGGCACCCCTACATACGATAAAGACTTTTCCGGTCCTGTCTTTTTTGCTACAATGATGACAAAAGTGCTTGCTTTCAAAATAATGTTTATTTAAGAAACCGGGAAACACATTTGTGTGTATATGCAGGCTATATAATGCATTATTAACACTTAGAGCGCCACGCTGTGTTTTCCTTTTTACCCCCTTGAATGCCACGGTCCACTCCCAATGTTAACGTTAATATCGCCTAATCTATGTTTTAAATTATGTGTCTAATCTGCCCGTCGCTTATCAAAGAATCATTTTCCAGTCAGTGTTGTCAAGGCAGATTGGTTTTTTATCGCTTCATTTCCGTTTGAGAGCATTTTGAAAAGCACCCGTTTTCAGGTGAAAAACAACCTATTCTATGATAATCGCCTTTTACTGGAATATTCCAGAACGTTGATATTTGTCGGCCTATTTATGAATCGTTTTCAAATAAACGCTAGATGATCAATAGTATACGTGCACATTCGAGCCGCGCGCTGATAATAGCTGCTTTCATTTCCTCATGGATTTTACAGTGAAACAGCTAGAGCACATATCACAAAAAAGCTTATTATCTCCTCGAAAACGAGTCTGATTATCCTAACACTGATAACATAGATTCCTTACCTGACATCAGATGGTATCCAAATGGTATATTCCAATTCCTGATCACCATTCGAAAAAATCGCTAAGTATATTGATCCAACATGTGTACAGTATAACCCATGCTCGCCGCGCTTCAGAGGATCCAGAATGAACTCTGGTAACTCCGGCTGCATCAGTGGACTGGAAAATGTGGACTGGAATATTTTTTTTCCCCCATCCATTTTCATTGAGTCCATTCCAAAAGGGTGATTTACCATCTGGGAGACGATAGGGGGCGCTTTTTTCACATCTGATCGCCGGCGGCCCCTGGATTTCCAACGGTAGGCTCGCGTGATGCAATATGATTTCAGATCGCTAAAAAAAAAAAATTATAATAATTCCGAGAAAAGCCGTGACGTGGCTTTCAAAGTCACTATCGTAATCCCGAGATTAGCCATGAGTGGCATACAAAGTGTTAACAGGTGTTTCAGGTCTACTGTTGACATTACACTGCTTGTAGTAGTAAATCAAAGAGCATATTTCTTTAACTAAAGTGCTATATGTTGCAGCTGCACACTTTTCCATAAAAATAGCATATTTGGATATGTGTGACCATTTATCAAACTGAAAATCATGTATTTTTTTTTAAATACAGAAAAGGATCACTAAAGTGCTATCTGTTGCAGCTGCACTGTTCTCCATAAAAATTGCATATTTGGATAAGTTTGACCATTTCTCAAAAACAGAAAATCATGTATTTTTTTTTAAATACAGAAAAGGATCACCAAGTTACCATTTCTCAAAAAATTTAATAAAATAAATACAGAAAATAAGCACTCGTTCACTCAGTGGAAATTTCTAGCTCAATGCGAGGTCTGCTGCTGCTGGCTAATAATACGGTCAATACGTGGGGAGATCTTTGACAAGGCAACACGCATGTCATCCTCAAGGCTCAACTTGGCCCTATATTTTGTTTTCAGAGCTGTCATGGATGAAAAGCCAGCTTCACACAGATATGTGGTGCTGAATGGTATCAACACCTTAACTGCTGCATCATGAGATACTTGGTACTCAGCACCACACTCTGAAACTAGCTCTCCAGGTGGTATCAGATGAGATTTCAATGAGTTCTTCCAAGAGTTTGGATGGAGATGTGTCGGGAAGCTTTGTCTCAATGTTGTCTGTAAAGGTTTTTTCTATCCAGAGTAACTTGGTGATCCTTTTCTGTGTTTTATTAAATAATGATTTTCAGATTTTGAGAAATGGTCAAACTTATCCAAATATGGTATTTTCATGGAAAACAGTGCAGCTGCAACAGATAGCACTTTAGTGATAATTTTCTGTAATCCAAAAAAATATATATATATTTTTTTAATCTCAAGGCACCCCTGGCAGCTCTCTGCGGCTCAACCCCTGTTGAGAACCGCTGCTATACAGTACTGCGCTCGTGCGTGCTGCGGCAGGTGCACCACGAGCTGTACTATATATGATGACAATACATTAATCTAATCTCATTTTGATCGGCTGCAAATCGCTTCCGTATATCTGCAACCATTTCACACGGCTGCATCGTCAGTTGCATTCTAATGAGCTGGACAGGTGTGTCTAACTATTGACTTTTTGCGATTTCATCTGCACACTTCCCTATTGGCTGCCTTATAAGGAGCTTCGGACGGGGACGCGTGTTCATGTTTGAGAGCGGTGAAATTCCTCATTGCGGCATCTCAGCTCAGATAGTTTGAGCACTTAAGACATCTTCCCCGACTTCCGGTTTGCGACGTTCTGGTGAGCAGCCACATGAAAGAGCTCCCGGTCATTGAATATCAAAAAAAGGAAGTAAAACAATTCAAAGCGAAATAAAAAGTGACAATTCAAGGATATAGAAGGGGAGGAAGGAGGAACACGAGAAAAGGCGAGAGAAAAGCGACCCCAGAAGAAGTACAAATGAGGGCGCAGGAGATGATTCGGGCTGCCATGGCGCAGTGGGCAGCTAGCATGCAGGCTAACATACAGGCTAACACCCAAGCTATAATGCAGATGGTCCAGGACATACTGGCTAGCACACGGGCTATTGAGTTAGCTAACCGGGCTGTCCAGGCTGGCACATAGAGCGTCCAGAGCAACATCGATGGACTCAGGGCTGACGTGGCGTTGGACCGCAGCGAGGCCTGGCTGGAGAAGGAGCTGCAAGATAACATGGAAGCTAACACGATGAATATGACGCAGCAAGTGATACAAGCTAGCGGGGCGTTGGACGGCAGCGAGGCCTGGCTGGAGAAGGAGCTGCAAGCTAACATGGAAGTTAACACGGTGAATACGACGCAGCAAGGGATACAAGCTAACGTGGCGTTGGACCGCAGCGAGGCCTGGCTGGAGAAGGATCTGCAAGCTAACATGGAAGTTAACACAATGAACACGACGCAGCAAGGGATACAAGCTAACGTGGTGTTGGACCGCAGCGAGGCCTGGCTGGAGAAGGAGCTGCAAGCTAACATGGAAGTTAACACGATGAATACGACGCAGCAAGGGATACAAGCTAACGTGGTGTTGGACCGCAGCAAGGCCTGGCTGGAGAATGAGCTGCAAGCTAACATGGAAGTTAACACGATGAATATGACGCAGCAAGTGATACAAGCTGGTTCGGGAGAGGTGAAACGGACGGCCCCCAGGGGAGGGACGGGGAGACGCTGGATACAACCGGACCAACTAGGACTCGGGCACCGAGGTCGGCCGGACCATGCGCACACGAGATGCAGGCGCGGAGGTCGCCCGGGCCGGCCAAGATGCGAACACGGAGGCCACACACACCAACCCAGATCCGAGCACCGAGATCAACCGGACCAGCCAGAACTCGAATAACAAAGTCTCACACACCAAGCAGGACTCGAGCACTGAGGTCATACACACTGACCAAGATTCAATACCACATATGCATATAATGTGATAGTGAATGGAGGTTATGATTCGAGACACACTGCAGACAGCACACAGACCACTGGGAATACAGACAGGGTAAACACATTAGATGGGGAAATTGGGACTTGATTCGGGACATATAATACAAATAACACGTACTAGACTAAACTGTAGACACTAACACACATGACGCACAACTAAGCATATTATTTGATAGTGAATGGAGGTTATGGTTCGAGACACACTGCAGATAACACACAGACCACTGGGAATACAGACAAGGTAAACGCATTAGTTGGGGAGGTTGGGACTTGATTCGGGACATATAATACAAATAACACGTACTAGACTAAACTGTAGACACTAGCACACATGACACACAAATAAGATGACCGGGAACATGGGGAATCACATTCGAAGAACGGACCGGGAGCTCTGGAAATGTACTAACATAATGAAAGATAAAAAGAGTGCTAACCATATAACCATTTATGTTCACTTCATTTTTTCTTATTGTGTTGTTAGTTAAATTTTTCATAAATATATGCGGTGATGTCGGTGACATGGGAGGTACAGAGGTGGGCAGGCTGGGTTCAGGGGGGGGGGGGGGGGGGGGGCATCGTTCCGGCGGTTTAACCCGGGGGAGGGGGGGCCTTGCGTGTTGTGGGGTTTCCTGGGGCCCTGGGCGGTCTGGTCACCGGGCCGGGGGGGCACCGGGCTTGGGGGGTCGGGATATCATTGAGGCGTGGTGCTTTGACCTTCTGCGGGCCTTCTCGTGGGCCGGCGGCCTGGCGGTCGGGCGGGGGCGGGTGGGAGCTCTGGGTGCTCGGCTTCGCGCATGGTGGACCAGGTTATGGGGGTGTTCTGTTTCTCGGAGGAGGGCGGGAGGGAGGGGTTTCTCTCAGGGGGATCAGAGCGGCTGGGCTTTGCCCGGCGGGGTCCTGTGTGTTGGGGGGTCGGTGGGCGTGGGGTGGGGCTAAGTAAGGGTAAGTAAAGTATACAGTAAAGTATACAGTATACACAGGTGCAGTATACATAAGGTACTCTAACTGGCATGATATATATGTCATACGTTATAGTCTGTGCAGTTTAGGTGGTAAGAGTCAGACACACTTAGTGATCAGACATTCCTAGTAGTTCTGGAGTTCTGCTGCCATTAGTTCTATAAATAAATCCAGGCCCATTAAGACGACTCCCAGATGGTACTCTGTGCCTCACCGGAATGTTGTGGTATACTTTCTTATCCATGATGCCATACATTTTCACTAAGTCACCTGTTCCTAAGGCTGAAATGGCACCCCACACCATAATACTAGCCCCTCTGTGTTTAACTGTTGGCAAGAGACACACATTTTTATATCTCTCCCCCTTCCTCCGTCGAACATACACTCTTCGCTTGTTGCCAAACCGTTCAAACTTGGACTCATCAGTCCACAACACTTCATACCAATCTTCTTTTGTCCATTTCTTGTGTGTTTTTGCAAATTGCAGGCGTTTCACTATATTTTTCTCTCTCAGTAATGGTTCATTCATTCATAAATTTTATTTTCTTTCGTACATGGGGGTACAGTTCATCTTTGCACAATATCACCAACATCCTTTTTTTTTCTTTCTTTTTTTTACATGATACACCCATGGCCGAAAAGGAGCAGGATGAAGAAAACTTATGTTTCCTGTCCCCTTCCAAACTTCATATTTATTTTAACATAATGGTCAGCTCAAGTGCACCTTACAGCTTCATACCATATAATAATAATAATAATAATAATAATAATAATAATATAATTACCATAATTATGCTAACAATAATAATAATAATAATGATAATATGACCATGAATAATAACAATAATAATAATGGTTCCTTTGTAAAGTAAAGTCCTTGTTTCCGACGCACAGTTCTTGAAGACACTGTTGCACCATTAGTCATTGTGTTGAGTCATCTTGTCGCGCAGTTCTCGTGAGGTCTTTCTTTGGTCCTTAACACTTTCCGTGCCAGTCCTATATACCCCGTTGCGTGCCACCGCTCTATTCAATGACAGAGTACTCACATTTGTGAACGCATAAACTATATCTTAAATTATGTGTCTAATACGACCGTCGCTTATCAATGACTTGTTTGCAGTCAACATTGTCGAAACGGATTGTTTTTTAATCGGTTCATATCCGTTTTATACCATTTTGAAAAACGCTAGTTTTTTTAAACTTTCAGAAAAATTCTGCAGGAATCGCGCTTTACTGTAATACACAAAACACGTTGTCATTTTTCGGCCTATTTATGAATCGTTTTCAAATAAACGCTAGATTATCGATAGTATGTGTACTTATGCACGCTATAGAAGCGGGCTGAAAAATCCATTATCTTATTTCCTGATCAGCTACACACACTCACAGCCACACGCACACATCGCTGCTGGCGGGACAAAACCTCATAACTCTATTTTATTATTTTTATTTTTTTATATAAATCAACTCCGTAGATCATCCTCCATATGTGTGTTTGGGTTTTACAAAATTTAAACAATGGGAAAGCATTAAACCGATCATCTGTCTAAACCTCCTAACTCTATTCGCCCTCAAATCTGTGTTCGTTTTTTTCATCTACTGAAAAGTTGGGTTTTTGGAGTTATGAGGTTTTGTCCCGCCAGCAGCGACATATGGGACACGTTGATATATAGGTGAAAACAGCTCTGATTATCTCAATACTGGTAAAATAGATTCCTTACCTCAGATCAGATGTTCTCCAAAAAGATTATTCCAATTCCTGATCGCCATTCCAAATATCGATCGCGTTTATTGATCCAATGCTGGGTGGTCGAAAGACAGATTCCACGCTGTTCTGATGGTGGGCAATGACTGGGATCGTCTCCGGTTACTTGCCTGACAAGTAAAATGTGGAATTCGGACAATTTTTTTCCCAATGCGTTTCATTCAATTCAATCCAATGGGGTGCAGTACCATCCGGAGAGACGATAGGGGGCGGTATTTTCCCTGTTCGAGCTCAGACAGATCCCCACTGGTAACGTGAGGCTATATTGATGAAATATTAATGGAAATCGCTAATAAAAAAATAACGATTAAACGATGAGATTTCTCATCGTTGGCACTCAACGGTTGGCACGAACTAACAAGATTTCCCGTCGTTGGCACTGAAAGTGTTAAAAGACAGAATTATGAGATGCTTCACTTGTCTGAACGTTTTTTTCCCCTATCTCTCCCCTTTCGGTTCTGGTGTGAATTGGTGGCATCATGACGGTCTAAAGTGTACTTTATAGTGCTTGGACTATGAAGGAACATGATTGTGTGGCAGTGAAATAGGCCTAGCTAGTTTTTTGTAAGGACAATTACATAAATCTCCTTATGATGGCTCTATTCTATGGTTTATAGAATGATGACTTTGTATATTTAATTAGTTGTATGCGTATTTTAATGGCCAATTGAACAACAACAACTGAAACCTCTTAAAGGGGACATGCGTTGCTATTCCTAGCACTATTTGGGCAACTTTACACAATTCCTGTGAGTTTATTGAAGACATCTGTACGTTTTTTTCTCCAAAAAATGCATTTTATATTTCTAATCAAGTACTCAAAACCTAAGGTTATGTATATAACCTAGTTATATGAGTACTGGCTAAGCGTCCCGCTCTTAAAGCCTATCGAGATACCTCATCTCATGTACCTATTGTACTCCATCAACGAAAAAAACACGTACACCTACACCTGCCGGCAGGGCCGCCTGGGAGAAATGCGAGGCTCTGTGCGAGATTTAAACGCGATTCAACTTTTAATGAAAGAACAAAACAGAAGGAAAAGATAACTTCACAAAGGCAACATGAATATACATAGATCCAAAAGGACAAAGATCAACACTTAAATCCAAAGAGAAGAGGGTCTATACCAGAGAAAACAAAGCAGCAACGAGCCAATGGCCGACATCAGCTAAATAGGCTAGCCAGGTAGGCTACTGACACCAGGCCACACACAGCTTTGGCCAACGGCCCAACGCTACCCAAGCTACACAAATGACCAAGACAATTCATTCACACACAGCACATGTCGTATCTCCAAATGTTGTGAAGTAACATATGTTTTGCCTGGAAAAAAACATCGTTATTAACAAAACATTCGGGAGGGGAAGGAAGGAAGAGTGGGGTAATGTCATGACATTTTCATTCATCTTACCTGCACCAAGGAACGCAGGGCGAAAGGCCGCAACACAGGTCTCCACGTTGACGAAAGGCCTCTCGCTGGCGGGACAAAAATAAGCTATGGCCGGAGCCTTGTCATGGTGCAGGCCCGACTACATCTTCTGTCAAAGATGATGTCGTAGTCAGAGTGCCAGAACCCCTGCTATTCTCACGGCTAATGTCAATGGTCGTAGCACAAGCTAACAGCTAACTCTAGGCTAACTGATAGCATCAAGCTAACATTCCCAGCCGAGCGCAGCCGGCAGCTAACGTCGTAGCTAAACAGCTAACTGGCTAACAGTTAGCTCAACCCGGCTATCGCTAACCATTAGCTAACGCAGAAGCAAGCTATGCGGCTACCACTGAACAACTGTACAACGTGAGAAAAGCAATACAGGTGCTGACACCAGGCCACACACTGTTAGCTACTAGTACTACAACAGCTAGTCGGCCAGTTTGGCTCCAGAGAGAGAGAGAGAGATCCACGGCGGGAATAGAATAGAGTTAATAGAATAGGTTAAAAACTCACCAAACGTCCAAGAGGATGGAGACAACCGCGTGGAGTTGACGAAGTTCATCTGCCAAACGACCATCCTCTTCATCTTGGCTGCATGCGCTGTCTCTAGGTTAGCTAACGCTAGTTAGCCTTTAGCTAAGCTAGCTACTAGCCGACATCATCATGGCTATATCCCGACTGCACCATGACAAGGCTCCACCATAGCTTCTTTTTGTCCCGCCAGCGAGAGGCCTTTCGTCAACGTTCCTTGGTGACCGACCGACTGATAATGACCGACCTCTTCGTCTTGGCTGGCATAACTAAGCATAACCTCCAAAGCTGCACGCGCGAAATAGTCAAACGCAGCTGACGCACGCCGGCGTACACATGATGTAACCACTCCCTTCGTTGAAACCAATAGTATGTCTGCTGCAGAGCCCCAGAGCTCCAATAGTGAGTATGTCTGCAGACCCAGGAACAAGTCGGACACATTCTACAAACGTGTCTAATGTGAAATATATAAGCATATAAGCAAAACTAGATTTTAGGTCTGTGATGAAAAAGGGCCTCGCGGGAAGGGGGGCCTCGCAAAAAAAAATAATAAAATAAAAAAAATAATAAAAAAAAAAAAAAAAAAAAAAAATTTTTTTGTGCGAGGCCCCCCTTCCCGCGAGGCCCTGTGCGACCGCACTGCTCGCACACCCCCTGAGGCGGCCCTGCCTGCCGGGTCCCGCCCCTATGGAGGCGTAGCCTATAAGACAGTGGGCCTGGTCACCAAACACTCTTCCTCGCCAAAAATCCCGTTTCCAGTAAAAGATCCCTCAAAAGGGAACTCAGGGCCGCTTAAGAGCGGGATGCTTAGCCAGTACTCATATAACTAGGTTATATACATAACCTTACGTTATATTATCGTACTTGGCCATCGCGTCCCGCTCTTAAAGCCTATCGAGATATGGGTTAGAGCTGACACGAGGCCCGACAGATGCACCCCCTGAGGACCCGTAAGCCCACATCAAGGGGTTTGGGGAGCCCCGTCACCCCATCCTTCCTAATGAAGGGGGGGCGCAGTCAACTCCACCTGAGTGTGAGCAAGAGGGAACTAGAACCCCTTGAACACACAGCACAGGCGGAACCACGTGTGACCTACACACTGTGGCCCATACCCACACACTCCTGCTACCCTACCAAAGGACGGGAAGCAGGAAAAGCCACAGACCCCAGAACCGCCTGGGAGACAGAACCCCCGGTCATGTCCATGTGGTAAAACCTTACAAAGGGGCCCGGGGAGGACCATGAAGCTGCAGCACAGATGTCCTCCACCGAGGCCCCACCCAGGAGAGCGGCAGAGGCAGCCACCCCACGAGTGGAGTGCGCCCTGACGCCCCCAGGGGGATCCTGCCCAGCCAACGTGTAGCAGAGGGCAATGCCCTCGCACAATCAATAGGACAGGCGCTGTTTCGACAGTGCCTTACCGTAGGGGTGGACGGTATGAACGGTATACGGTATAAACGGTATTAATTTGCGCCACGGTATGGATTTGGACCAATACCGTGCAACCGGTAGAAAAGAAAAAAAAAGCAGCAATGTCGTAACCACAGTGGGAGGCACTAGCAGCAATGCAATGAGACGCGTGCGCCGTGCAGGCTGCTACTAGTCTCATAACAACGGAGAAATGGCTGACAACGACGAGGAGGAATTGATCAAAAAGATCGGTGCAAATTCCATTGTATGGACATGGTTTGGCTTTAAAACTACAGACACCGAGCAGAAAACGGTGATATGTAAATTATGTCGGAAGACAGTGAGTGCAAAGGGTGGTAATACCAGCAATCTGTTCTTTCACTTAAAATCAAAACACGTGTTGGAATATGAAGAAAGCAACAGGCTGCGTCCTCCGGCTCCGGTAGCGTCAAGTAAGAAAAAAGCTGTCCCTGCAGCTCAGACATCACTCACTCAGGCGTTTTCCAAAGGCATTCCTTATGACAAAAAAAGCCAGCGGTGGACCGAAATAACTAATGCCGTCACTGTTTACTTATGTAAACACATGGTTCCTTTCCAAACGGTCGATAGAAAGGGCTTTATAGACATGGTCAAAGCACTGGATCCCAGATACACGTTACCTGCCCGCAGGCACTTTAGCGCAATTGAAATGCCAAAACTATACAGCAAGGTCCGTGAGCAAGTGGAGAAAGAACTCTGTACAATTCAACATTATGCAACGACCACTGACTTGTGGTCAAGTCGCACCATGGAGCCTTACTTGAGTTTAACGGTCCACTTCATCAACGACGAGTGGGAGTTGTGCAGCAAATGCTTACAAACTTCATATTTCCCGGAGGACCACACTGGAGAAGAGATAGCCCAAGGCTTGAGGGAAGCGCTGGAATCATGGGGACTTAAAGAAGAGTCGCAAGTCAGCATAACAACCGATAATGCCGCAAACGTTATCAAAGCAGCGGGACTCAACGACTGGACAAGACTGCAGTGCTTCGGCCACAGGCTGCACCTCGCCATCGGTAGGTCTACACACACACACACACACACACACACAAGCTCAAACTCAACGTTATTGTCACATCACAAGTTTCCATCAATTATAAACGACTGGATGAAATTATTTTGTGCAATCTTCCAATGACTGCAGACAACTAATTTAGTTAAATAAAGTCTAAAAATAAGAGGCACAGGAATGGTATTATAACTAAGTAACTATCGGTGCTGTTGTGCTTATTGTCAAATACACATAAAATGTATGAGAAATGGGATGTGTGTGTGTGTGTGTGTACAATGACATACAGGCTGCTTTTGTATATAAGAATGTGTTCTTAATTGCTTGCCTGGATAAATAAAGGTTAAATAAAATAAAATAAAAAATATATATATAGAATAATTCATAATATTCATTATTCTATATATTTATAAACACATCCTCATACATTTTATGTATATTATTTTATGCGTGTTGTCAAATATGTACATCTAGAATAATGAATATGAATTATTTTACAGAGAGAAGTGCCAAAGAGCCCCGTGTTGAACGTGCAGTTGGCATATGCAAGAAAATTGTGAGCAGCTTTTCCTACTCATGGAAAAGGAAGAGAGAAATGGCCACTGCCCAGGCTGAACTTCGACTACCTCCTCACCGCCTCATCACTGAATCGCCAACCAGATGGGGATCTCGACAGCAAATGATCCAGAGGGTGATTGAACAGGAGAAGGCCATATCTCAGGTCCTTAAAGCTGATAAAAAAACCCGGCACCTGGCACCATCATGGCAAGAGATGGATGTTTTGGAATCTGTGAGCAAGACCCTCGGCCCCCTGCTGGAGTTCACAGATGCACTGTCCGGGGAAGAATACGTCAGTGTGTCATACCTCAAACCTGTGCTCCATCTTCTCAACAACACTGTTCTGTCTCCAGCTCAAGATGACAGTGACACAGACCTGACAAAAGAGCTGAAGAGGTCCATCCTCGAGTATTTAAACGAGAAATACAATGACCATAAAACCGATGACCTTCTCGACATGGCCTCCCTCCTAGATCCACGTTTCAAAACAACGTACATCGCTGATAACAGGAAAGATTTTATTAAAACCAGAGCTGCAGCAGAGATTGAGAGATTGCTAGAAAGGCAGGCAGCAGCAGCATCCACAGAGGAGCAGCAGGCGGGAGGAGCTGCAGTAGAAACTGCAGGGACGACTGCAGCACCACAGAAGAAAGCAAAGCGAAGTCTGGGTAGCTTTTTCAAAAAGACAGTTGAACAAACTGGCCCAGTTGCCCTCTCCAGAGATGCAATTGAAGTTGAGCTCAAGAGCTACCTGCAGGCAATGGAGGTCGATGGTGAGACAGATCCACTGCAGTGGTGGAGGCTGCACCAAGCTAATTTCCCAAGAGTGGCAGGCTTGGCCAGGAAGTACCTTTGTATTCCTGCCACTAGTGCCCCTTCAGAGAGGGCATTCAGCACTGGTGGCAACATTGTGACCTGCCACAGATCTGCTCTGAAGCCAGATACCGTTGACAGACTTGTCTTCCTGGCTAATAACCTGTAGTGTAGCTGGCTTAATAAATTAGGCTGGTTAAGTAAGCATCACAAAAAGGAATGTTTACTTATTTATTTTTGCACTAAGAGAGAGTAACACTTGCACTGTTTTATTTAGTAATTTTGTATTATGAGAGTTGGTATATTGTTTGGGGAAAAAAGTTCTTGTCCTGCTGTTCTTGAATTTACTTTTCAATTTGATTTTATGCTGCTATATTTTATTGTTTAAGGGTACAAGCAATGAGGCCAAGTAAACAAGTACACTAAAGTTAAGTTGGAGTTGTATTGTGTTTGAGCCAGGGAAAGAAACCCCCTGTCCTGCTGTACTTGAATTTACTTTTCAATTTGATTTTATGCTGCTATATTTTATTGTTTAAGGGTACAAGCAATGAGGCCAAGTAAACAAGTACACTAAAGTTAAGTTGGAGTTGTATTGTGTTTGAGCCAGGGAAAGAAACCCCCTGTCCTGCTGTACTTGAATTTACTTTTCAATTTGATTTTATGCTGCTATATTTTATTGTTTAAGGGTACAAGCAATGAGGCCAAGTAAACATGTACAGTACCAGTACAGTACACTAAGTTATGTTGGAGCCTTGGAGTTTTATTGTGTTTACTAGTTTGAGTTGTTTGAGGGAAAGAAACCTCCTATCCTGCTGTCATTTTTGCACAATAAATGTTCTTAAAATACCTCTGTACTATGTGAAATATGTCCTAGTAATACAAGAGTACAATAATAGCTGCCATACCAGTGTTTTACCCCTTCAGAAGAATTAAAAAAAAAAAAAATTATATAAATGAATATACCGTGATATATACCGTAACCGTCTATCCTTAAAATTATACCGTGATATAAATTTTTGACCATACCGTCCACCCCTACCTTACCGGCACGAGAACCACCGTGACAGACAAAAAGCTGATCGGTAACCCTGAGGTCCTGAGTACGGCTGAGGTAAATTCCCAAAGCACGGACCGGACATGACAGGTGAAGGCCCGCATCTAACTCACTAGTGTGAGGAGGAGGACGAAACACCTGAACCACAATATCCCGGGAGCGGAAGGAACTCCGGATATTCTTAGGCATGAAAGCAGGATTAGGTCGCAGAGTGGCACCGCAATCGGCCCGAAAAGACAGGCACTCTGGACGTACCGAAAGAGCACAGAGCTCACTCACGTGTTTAGCGGAGGTGACAGCCAGCAGGAACGCGGTCTTGAAAGACAGCTGTCCCAACGGCGCCTGCTCGAGCGGCTCAAACGGGGCCAAGGACAACCGACCGAGGACCAATTGAAGATCCCAAGTCGGAGCCAAAGAGCGTTGCACCGGCTTAACGCGTCGAGCGCCAAGCAGAAAACGCTTCACAAGAGGGTGGCTGAACAAGACATTCCCCTCAAACCCCTCATGATAGGAGGATATAGCCGCCGCATATACCCTCACCGTCGAAGCCGACAGTCTACCAAGGAGAGACTGGAGATAACGCAGGACAGCATCCAGGGGGCAGGAGACTGGGTCCCAGCCCCCTGCCTTACACCACATACGCCATCTGCCCGCGTAAAGCGCGACAGTGGAGGGAGCATGTGCATTCCGGATGGTATCAACCACAGAAGGGTTCATCCTCTCCAGACTCACCCTCCCACCAGCCACACCAACAGTCGTTGGCCCAACATCGGGTACTGGAACAGTGACCCGTTGTGCTGTGAGAGGGCCGACCAAGGAATGACCCAAGGAGGAGCGACCAGAAGCTGGATCAAGACCGGGAACCACACTGCCATGCCCCGGTCCGGCGCGACCAGGATCACCGTCCTGCGCTCCCTCCGTATCCGCTCCAACAGCTGACCCAACAGCTGTACAGGAGGAAAGGCGTACAGAAGACCGGGCGGCTATGGAAAGGTCGAGAAGGCATCCACCCCCAAGGGGGGATGATCTGCTCGACTGACCGAGAACCACAAGGGGCACTTATGAGAGCGTCGGCACGCAAACAGATCTACTGAGGCCTCCCCGAACCGATCCCAGATCTGTCTGACTATGTCGGGGCGGAGTTCCCACTCGTCGTAACAAGGACCGCCCCGAGACATCATATCCGCGCCCATATTCTCTGTACCAGGAATGTGGAGCGCCCTCGGACTGCGCAGCCTGCGAGATGCCCATAGCCAAAGTTCAACCGCCGCCCGGAGCAGGCGGATGGAACGAGTCCCACCCTGCCTGTTGATATACACCGCTGCCGTCATACTGTCTGTCCTGACCAAAACGTGCTCGCCTACCACCAGGTGGTCGAACCGTTTGAGGACCAGGAGGACCGCCTTCAATTCCAACACATTGATGTGCGGGGTAGATGGGCCAGCATGAACCTCCGTCCAGCTGCCCCCCACTGCGTGGGTCCGACACGTCCCTCCCCAACCCGTGAGAGAGGCGTCGGTGAAGACCGTGACGTGTGAGCGCCTGCTGCCCATGGGGACCCCAATGGTGAGGATACCCAGCCTCTTCCAATGGGCGAGATCTCCCCATATCGACAAAGGAACCGCCAACCGTTTCCATTTGTCCCTCACCGGATCTATTCTCATAGAGAGAACCACCTCTGTATCCTCCTCATGAAGAGGAGGCCAAGAGGAACCACCGTGTGAGCAGATGCCATCATACCGAGCAGACGCATCACTTGCAGCGCCGTGACCGTCCCTCCCAGATGGAAACCCCAGAGCGCGCGAAGGATAGACACCCGTTGCTGCTCCGAGAGGGTTACAATCATGGGCCTCGACCTCAACATCAAGCCCAAGTACTCCACCTGTTGACTGGGAAGAGGCGTACTCTTCTTCCAATTCACAGCAAAACCCAGCCTGGTGAGGAATTCCACCACCAGCCTGGTATGAGACCTGGCAACCTCCTCCGAACGACTGAGGAGTAGAATGTCGTCGAGATAGAATAGAACTCGTATCCCCCGACGACGTAAAGGCTCCAGCGCAGTCGCCACGCACTTGGTGAATGTGCGGGGAGCCAGAGAATAGCCGAACGGCAACCTCTGGTACTCGTACGCTACGCCCTGAAACGGGAACCGTAGGAACTTCCTGTGAGGAGGGAAAATCGGGATGTGAAAATACACATCCTTCAGGTCTATGGAGGTGAACCAGTCTCCCCTTCTGACAGCAAGCAGAAGGAGTTTGACGGTCGACATTCTGAACTGTCTCGCTACAATCAACCGATTGAACGCGGACAGATCCAGTATAGGTCTGACCCGCCCTGTTTTCTTGGGTACCAGAAAATAACAGGAGTAGACGCCTGACATCGCGTCCTCTCTCGGAACCACGACGACGGCCTGCTTCGCCAACAGAGATTGGATCTCGTCGGCCAGGGCTGTCACTGCTTCTGACCCTGACAATAGGGTCGGCACCAAACCTGAGAACGGAGGGTGGGGTTGTGCGAACTGCAAAACAAGCCCCTCCCTCAACGTTCTCTCTATCCACCCCTCCAAACGGCATTCTTGTCGCCATATGTGAAAATAATCCCACAGCGCACCCGCCGTCAACTGACGCTGGGCCGCAAGGAACAGTAGATAATTGGCCCGGTCCCTCCCGCTGTGCGACGCACCCAAGGGGGGACCCCGACAGAAAGGGCCGGTTTGATACGGGAGAAGCTGCCATCAAACTGGTTGACACACACCCCCCCCTGAACACCCCTCTAGCGCATGCTGAGGAGTTGTTCCGCAGCTAGACACGCAAGGCATGAGGACCCCATGGGCTCCTACACGCCGAAGCCCTGCAGTGATATTGCTACCACCCAAATCACGCTCGCCTCTTCTTTGCAGACCACTGCCGCTCTCACGGGAGTGGGAGGCATCAGCGCGATACCCCGCCTGGCGAAGGCGAGGCCGGGGTAACCCTTGCTGTACATTCAACAGAAGAGGTCTCGAGTCCCCCTGCTGACCACCGTAGCTAGTGGCAGCTGTAACACCAGACTCATCCATCACACAACGTGTGGTGCAGGAGCCACGCGACAGCACAACATTCTCACGGACAGACCCAGGCTCAGCCATCAACTGGGTGTCAGCCCCTGTCCCCATGAGAAATGAAGAATGGGGCCGCATGCGCTTCAAAGAAGGTTTGCGGCCCGCAGCCAAAGGAGAACGATCAGAGCCCCGCTTCCGTGGGTAACGGAGAGAGGATTGAACGGGGAGCGGGCTGCTCGCGGCAAAGTGACGACGGCTTGTTTTATCTAAGCCGAATTCACCCAAAATGGCCGATCCCTCGGCCGCCAAGGCTGTCGGCCTTGTGGAACCCTGTTGACTCTCCGCCCAGGGCACCACTGGCGGGGGAAACATGGCCGCCTGTCGAGGATCTCGCCACAGTCGTTGACGAGACCGTGCTCCCACCTCTGGCTGCACAGCGTGAGGCGGCGTAGGACCCAGATCAAAAAAAGGAGTCGTGAGGAGAGAAAACCTATCCTCTTACCCAAGAGGAGACTGCTCCAACCAAACATGCCTAACAACAAACGTTGATAGCATCCTAATCCTCCCCGCAGTTATAGCTTGCGACTGAGTCAAGATCTCTATAACACCACAAACATGCAACTTGTTTACAATGTCGGCTGGACCCATAGCCCTACTACCCGACGCCAATGTGGATAGGAAACTAGCCAGCTGAGCCATAACACTGGCCGCCGCTACAAACCATCCTGCAGCAGTATACCACTCATCCGTCCATACTGCCACCCTCCGAGCCGATTCGCTCTCAAGCATCGGCCGGGTGGGACATCGTTCATCCCCGCCGGGGCACAGGAACAAAGCTACCTGGCTACGTAGCCACGGTACACCCGGCCTGCACCCTGTTGTTAGCCCGTTTACCCGTAAAAAAGGTAAATAGGACTCAGCGAAACCCCCCACATTAGCAACCGACTGACCTTCATCAATGAAGCGGGCAAGAGGAGGGAAAAGCGGCAATGTCCCGCGGCGGGGATTATTAGAACAACGACCCATTTCAGCGTCAACATTAGCATTAGCAGTAGTAGCATTAGTAGCATTAGCGTTAGCAGCGTGCTCCAGGATCACCAGGAAAACGTCCACTGCAGTGGAACGTTCACCAAGCCACCCCGGCCCTGGCGCCGAAACATACTCCACAGCATTACCAATACCAACATTGATGCCTGATGACACAGGGCCTACCTTTGTACAAGCCGGCTCGATAGCCAAACCTTGTACGCTGCCCCTTGGTCTGCTGCCGTCAGACGAGGAAACATCAACACAGGCCCGACGTGTCGCTGAAACATGCCTCGAAGATGCCAGGGGTAAGCAAACCTCCGGTAAGCTTTCAACATTACGCAATTTCTCTAATCTTTTCATAACAACTAGTTAACATAAGGTGCACTGCATCCGTTATGATGGAAACGAAAATAGAGGAAGAGTGTTTGGTAACCAGGCCCACTGTCTTTTTTTTGTATTTTATTTTTTTATTATTTTTTAAACAAACATGACAACACACGATTAGATATACAAGCATTGTAAAACAGTGTACATCAGTTAACTCATCGTTTGGATAAATGTCTTATACAAGATATACCCCTAATACCTGCTATCTATTCCCCTACACACATATGCTCCTGCTCGCACCCCCCGCCCTGGACCCCCCCATGGATAATCCATCCATTATCCTTCGCTCCTAACCAAACACTACCATTAAATGCTAGCTTTTATTCTCTCCACCACCTTTTTTTTTTTTTTTTTTTGGTCTTTTCCCCCCTCCATTTTCCGCCGATTTTCTCCCATCCCAATGTTAGTCGTATGCCAATTCCCAGTCCCTTCCTGGTCGCTGCGCACTTACCCCCCACAGTCAGATCATCTGGGAGAGTGGAGGCTACCACGTGCTTCCTCCGACACACGTCCAGCCAATCACCGCTTCTTTTCACCTGGCAGCGCGGATTCTCATTGAGAGGGCGTAGCGTGTGGGAGGACCACACTATCCCCCTCACGTCCAGGGGAGGAAACTAACTTTTTGGCTTACCAGCCAACTGGCGAGTATCTGATTTTTTTTACCAGCCAAACAGATTTTTTACCAGACAAAAAAATCGCTAATTGTGATAATTACTTCTTTGTATGTCAAGCCGCGTCAATGTTGTGTATGCATCTGGGTAGGCACACTGTGCCTTTAAGACAGCACGGTGGTCTTACGACAGTGCTGTGAAGTACCGTCAAGTGTTGTGGTAACGTCAGTTGGGTTGTTGTACACAGTGCACTTGTTGAGCTAGCCCCTTTCGTGACTGCGATGTGCAAGCCAGGGGCTTTTGAGCATGAAATAAAATGTCTAACCTTACGTCGTAGTCCGGTGCTTTTTTGGAAACATTATAGTCATAACAGATACACCTAGCTGGCTGCTTTGAGCACACGGGGCTAACGTTAGCTAGCAAGCAGCTATAGCTAAAACGCTAACTAGAAGCTAACCACTGTATACAGTTCCAGTAGACTAACATTACACCTCTGTGATTTAAATGTGTCCTTAGTAACTTATACTCGAGGGTTGTACTAGGGTTGGATGCAGTTCCCCGTTGGTCAGTCTGTCTGTTTTCCATCTTCTGCTGTGTTTAACGTTATCTGTTTGCGAGTGCTCCTGATGGCTAGCCTAGTACCGCGGGACTTTTATTATTATATGTCCGCGGGTTGGCCAGTACTGCGCAAACGTTTATTAAACATTATATGTCCGCGGGTGGTCTTGTGCAGTGCTCTCGTGGCACTGTCAACTAAAGCGAACACTCAGAAGACGCGCACCGTTTGCCAGTGCAGTGATTGCAGAATGTTTTATTTTTTTGTATACTCGCCAGCAGGGGAGGAAACTAACTTTTTGGCTTACCAGCCAACTGGCGGGTATCTGATTTTTTTTACCAGCCAAACGTAAAAAATACTAGCATTTGGCCAGTAAAGTGGCCTAATTTCCTCCCCTGCTCACGTCCAATCCGCGCTTAGCAGGCGCCCCGACCGAACTGTAGGAGTCGCTGTTTACAACGACCCGGACCCACCCCGCCAGCTTCTCCCACCCTCTGATACAGCCAATTGTATCAGTGCAGACGGCCAGCCAAGCTGGTGACAACCCCGGAGCTGTGAGCTGGATTCGAACAGGCAAATCCAGCTCAGCTCCGGGGCTGGTGACGAACGCAATCTCCGCTCTGCCACCTAATCGCCTTTCTCTCCACCACTTCTAACCACATTGTCAATTTGGATTCATTGAGACCCAAAATTCTTGCTGTAGATATTTCTAGATAAATCACATCGAGATATGTAAGAATCCAGACCTTTCGGCACATTTTTTCTGGTTGAAACCATCGTGATGCTATCAGTTTTTTAGCCACTGTAATACCAGCTAAAACCAATCTCTTTTGTTGTATAGGTACTGCATATTCAAAAACATCATTCAGCAGTAATATAGAGGGGTGTACAGGTATATTCAGAATTAGGAGATTTGATAATTGCTGGGTCACTTCTTCCCAGAATATCTTAACTGGTGGGCAGTCCCAATACATGTGCATAAATGTCCCCTCGTCCCCATTTGTACATAAGGAGCATTTGGAGTCTTGTTTAAGACCCATTCTGTTCAGTCTTATAGGAGTCAAGTATGTCCTATGAATATAGTTAAGATTGATTTGTTGATGGTCCGGGTTCCTTGATGCAAGTCGAACATTTGCCCAGGCTTCTTGCCAATCAAAATCTTTTTCTAGGTCTGGTATATCCCTCCTCCAAACAGAGTCTAGGTGGAGGGTTTCATACGAAGCCGTTAGTAATTGATGATAAAAATCTGATACAAAACCTCTCGATGTCTCTCTTTCATAGAAAAATGTGTGGTATCTGTGGTGTGCAATTGGTGTCTTTAATGGAACACCGTGAGTCTTCAAACATAACAATAATTGTGCGTAAAAAAAAGAAATGTGGAACCGGTGAGATTAAACCTTTTTTCTATTTCATCATAGCTACAAATACCCTGTTTGTTGAAAACATCTCCTAATGTATGTATGCCTTGCTTTTCCCATCTAGGGAATCTTATAGGTTGTTTTCTAATCAGGAGTGCATTGTTATTGAATAAGGGAGTAGGATTATGCCATTTATGTGGATTAGAATATTTTTTTTGTGTTTCATGCCATATCCGGATCGCATGTGTAATTATGGGGCCAAATTTCAGTTCGCATTGCTTAATTGATATTTTGGTGTATACTATGTCCTGCAGTCTCTGTGGTGCTACTATATTTACTTCTAAATTTCTCCAGGATACTGATGCTTGGGGTTCAAACCAGGTTGTCAGTGGTCTTAAAGTGTACGCCTTAAAATAGTGGAAAAAATTTGGGATTGCCATCCCTCCGTCGGCTTTGTTTCTGTGCGGTGGATCTTTTTATACGTGGTGGTTTGTTATTCCAAATAAATGTATATGCGGAAGAGTGTAATTTTTTCCAGTAACCATCTGGAGGGGGTAACGGAAGCATTGAGCTGATGAAGTTGATTCTAGGTAAGACATCCATCTTAACTATTGAAACCCGTGCCTGTACTGAGTTTTTAAGTTTTGACCACCTGTCAAGGTCGCATTTGATTTTATTTTGGATTTCTGTGTAATTGTGTTTCACCGTTTGGCTTATGGTAGGGAATATTTCAACTCCCAAGCATCTAAAGTGTTTAACCATTGGTATTTCCCCTGGAAGACTTGTATTCTCTGCAGGGGCGTTCAGTGGAAGGAAAGCCGACTTTGGCCAGTTTATTTTAAATCCCGATAGGTCGCCAAAGTCATTAATCAACTTGAGAAGATAAGGCATTGCGGTGTTAGGGTTTTGCATGAACAGTATTACGTCGTCCGCATATAGACTAATTTTGTGTTGTGTGCCCTTGATTACGATTGGTTCTATGAGTTGGGATTGTCTTATATATTGTGCTAAAGGTTCTAGTGATAAATCGAATAGTCCGGGACTAAGAGTGCAACCCTGTCTAGAAGAGCGTGATACCGGAAATATTCCGGAGGTGATTATACCTGTTGTAATCATGGCCGATGGGTCTTTGTATAATACTTTAATCATATCAATGAATCCTTTTCCTAACCCCATCCTTTCTAATACCGCCCATAGATACGACCATTCCAGCCTATCAAAAGCTTTCATTGCATCCAGGGACAGCATCGCCTTGGGTGTGGTGTCGTCCTTGCTGGCATCTAGTACGTATAGTAATCGTCTTATGTTGTCAGTGATCAAACGGTTTCTTATGAAGCCAGTTTGATCCGGATGAACTAAAGACGTCATATGCTTTTGAAGTCTGATGGCTAATACCTTAGAGAACAGTTTGATATCGGTTCCGAGGAGGCTTACGGGTCTATAACTACCGCACTCGGTGGGGTCTTTGTCTTTTTTAAGAAGGACTGTTATGAGTGCAATATTGTCGTTCTTATGAAAGTTCCCCTCCTTGACTGAGTATAAAATCATATTAAGTAATAGGGGTCCAATTATGTCCAAACATGAGAGGTACATTTCTGGTGGGATACCGTCTCTTCCAGGAGCCCTACCACTTTGCATTTCGGATATGGCCTTCCTGAGTTCCTCTAGTGTGATTGGTGTTTCTAACTGTTTAGCATCATCCTCTGAAAGTTTGGGGAGGTTAATTTGATTAAGATATGTGTCCATTTTGTTTTGATCGAAGGTCGTTTCTGATTTATACAAGTTGGAGTAGAATTCTTTGAATGTCGTGTTTATTTCTTTGGTGTCTGTTACAAGTCCTTGTTGCTTTAATAGAGGTTATATCTGCAAATTTTGCGTTAACTCTTAATCGCGTAGCTAGTAGGTGACTTGGTTTGGAACCTTGAGAGTAATGCTGTTGTCTTGTGCTACGTATTTGTACTTCAGATTGTTGTCTGTAAATGGCGTTAATCTCTATTTTTAGTAAATTAACTTGAGATTCCAGTCGAGCCGAGTCGTTATATTGTAAAGAAGTAAATAATGTAGAGTAGAGCGTTTCTAATTCCGCCAGTTTTGAGCATCGATTCTTGCGTATTTTGGATGAAAAGCTATCTGTGAAATCCTTGATCATTCCCTTTACCGACATCCATAATATTCTAGGGTCCGGCACCGAGTTCACATTCTCTGGTAGGAATACTGAAAGAGCTTCTTTGAGTTGTGTAATGAATTCCTTGTTATTCAGCAGTGTTGTGTTAAAGCGCCATCTTGGGGCTCGGGATGATAGTACACCAAATGATCCTTTTAGGAGTAAATAACAATGATCTGATAATGCATTGGGTACCATCTCCACTTCATAGTTATCAAATAGTCTCGGTGTTGCGAAAACATAATCTATTCTGGATAGTGTTTTATGTCTTGCTGATCGACAAGAGTACTTCCGGGTTGTGGGGTTGAGTGATCGCCATAGATCGTTTACACCCAGGGACCGAAACTAGAGAGCGCCACCCGCCATTTGCGCTCAGTTTTTACGTTTGGCGCCTCCCACTGAGACGTCTGAGCGCCGTGTGACGGGCAATCAAATAGTCATGTGAAAACCGAAAATCATGATCCAATTCTTTAGCGGAGTTCTCACTCGCTGTCTCAGCACAGACATGAAGCGCGCACCGCGCACTGCTGCTACCCCCTCCCCACCTGTTTCTGTATGCCTGCATGTAAACAGAGGCTATTGCCTCCGAGTCACCGTGACGTTAGTTAGCACTGCTGCTGCTGCTCCTACCCCTGTATGCCTGCATGTAAACAGAGGCTATTGCCTCACCGTGACGTTAGTCTAGTCAGTGTGGGACCTTCGTGAGATAACGTTAGCTACCGTTACAAAATCACCCAGTCAACTATTCACTTAGTTTAATACATGAGGCATTGTGTAACGTTATCCAGCCGGCTAGCTACGGATAGCTCCCGACATCAACAAATCCTCCAGCAATAGTCCAGTGCATAATACCTCCGTTGGCTAGGTAACTAGTCACTACGAAATGTCGCAGTAAACTAAATAGTTCACTGAGGCGTTGTCCCAACGCCATCCAGCAGTAGCTACAGAAAGCTCCTGACATCAATGTCCTACAACAACAACATGCGTATTCGAGTCCCTGGCTTACATCGCATGAGTGAGGGCTGCTGACTAGGGTCCAGGTGCAGCGCCGGAGAATTCTTTTGCATGCTGAATGTAGCATTTAGGGTGCCTATTGCTTAATAACAGCGGAGCAGTGCTGCCGTTGCTTCCGCGTTTTCCCTGATTGGCTGCGACACGCCCCGCGGCAGGCGCGGCAACCGCAGAGCGCGGAGCGGAGCGGCAGAGCTTGCGACATTATGTAACCGCCCTAATCCGCCATGATTTTCATTCGAAGCTCAGCTCACCTGGCAGCGCAGCGGTCCTGCGGTCCGTTGTTGACGAGTTCGAATCCCATCAAATTTTTTTTTAACGTGTATTCTTTCGCCGGTTAAGGTTAGGCATGGTTAAGGTTAAGGTTAGGCATTGTTTCGGAGTTGGTTAAGTTTAGGCGCTGTTAAGGAGCTGGTTAAGGTTAGAGTAGGGCTGGGCGATATGACGATATTATATAAATATCGGGTACAGTTCATTAACGATACACTTTTTAAACGTATTGCGGATATCGTGATGTTTTGCCCTCGCGTTAGAGGCCGCCGCGGCTGAGATGAGACTTACAAGCGCAGTGCTAAATGCTTTCCTCTCTCTCTCGCCTCTCCCTCTTGCAGAAAAAAAAAGTCAGTCACACACACACTTGCCAAAATTACGTCATCTACACGCACATACACGCATGCAAGCGCACACACCTAGCCAGAGAGGCGGTGGCTCGGTGCTAGGGATGCCCCCTGAAACCCAGGAGTAAGCTCCGGCGTTAACGGTACTGCTATCTGTAAGTTAGTTTATGAGCGGATTAGCTACGGAGCTAACAGAGTGTACCATCCATCTGCGACGCAACAGTGGCAGCAACAGTGGACACGGAGTAATGTTAACGTTATGTGGAGTTCATACTACACTACACGTATGAACTCGACATAACGTTAACGTTACTCCGTTTCCATGAAGTGTTTAATTAGCAGCAATCTGTTGTTGAAAATGTAACGTTAACCGGAAAACCGGAAATGGAATGCGAGGACAGGAAGCCGTCATGAAGTGGGCTTCTGGCCCTTGTAGTCATATATATTGTAGTCTTTTAGTCTTATTAACTAAAAGATTTTAACAAAATAAAAAGCAGCAGCACTATTGGATAACTGAGTCATGTTTGCTATGTATTTCTTTCTTTAGGGGAGTAGGACATTTGTTTCACAGTTTTAGCATGATGTTTTATAGATGGCTAGGTTAAACACAGGTTTTTGTTTTTAAGAGGGGGGGTTTGATTTGATTGAAGTTTATTTCAAGTATGCAACACAACAAACAAACATCAAGTACAGATATAGCCTTAAGCCGTTCAAATAATAAATGTATACATACATGTAAATAAATAAATAGTTACAATATGTAATCTAATCATCTAAATCTAATCTAATATATAATATAAAAAAACGAAAGGCTAACATGCTAAATATATAATCTAAGAATCCAATCATCTAAATCTAATATATAATATAAAAATGCTAAATGCATGAGTCTTTTGTCTTTAATGTTCGCTTGCAAACTCAAATACTGTCTTGGTAAGCCTCATAATGAATTGTTTGGGGAAAAAAGGAAAAACATCGTGATGTGTATCGTGTATCGCCGAAAGGTCAGAAAATATCGTGATATCATATTTAGGCCATATCGCCCAGCCCTAGGTTAGAGTTTGTCTTAGAGAATGGCAATATTCTTTCTATGGTTAAGGTTAAGGTTAGGCATGGTTAAGGTTAAGGTTAAGGTTGGGCATTGTTTCGGAGTTGGTTAAGGTTAGAACGGTTAAGTTTAGGCGCTGTTAAGGAGCTGGTTAAGGTTAGCGTTTGTCTTAGAGAATGGCAATAGACAGCCTATTTCCGCACTGCCGCTCTCCCGCGTTGCCGCGGTCACATGGTCAAATTGTCACATTCTTGCACTCCTCCGCTGTTAGAAAGCAACACGCGTTTAGGGTCCAGCTGCACCCCCGGAGAATCCTTGCTGGAGCTGGAGGCCACTTGAGTATACACACAGACAGTGGAGCTGTTTGCAGACAGCGAGGTGGCGATGTCTCGCAGATAACACAATCACAAGTATGATTATATAATATATATATATTTTATTAAAAAAAATTTTTATATAAAATAATAATAAAAAAAAATGTTATCAAAAAAAAGTTGGCAGGTAAGAAATATGCTTGGCGGGTAGATTCTTCCCATCTACCCGCCACTGGCCGGTGAGTCAAAAAGTTAATTTCGCTCCCTGTTTACACCTGTATTCTTTGCCCAATCCTTTAACGCATTAGATGACTTTTTTTGTTCGTTGGAAAAGTTGGGATTAGATTTATCCAACCCACGGTCCCAAATGACATTAAAATCCGCACCAATTATAAATGAGTATTCTGGAAGGTTTAACATTTCCCTAGTGAGTGCAGTGTAGAAATTATTTTCGTATAGATTTGGGGCATATACCGCTATTTTCCTATTCTTGTGTATAATCTTAGCTATGGTTATCCGACCATCTGCATCAGACCATACTCCCTTCAATTCAATATTCAATTTCCGTTTCACGACTATAGCAACTCCACGGGTTCTCGTTCCAAAGGAAGAGTGACTAATGTTATGGTATGTGTTGTCCGCTAATGTAGCTTTGTCTCCCACTAAAATGTGTGTTTCGCTTAAGAGAGCCACATCAACCTGTTTGTTTTTCATCAATGTGAGCACGCTTTTGCGTTTATGTTGATTATTTATTCCCCCAGTGTTCCAGATCATTATATTCAAACTAGCCATAATCTATACATATTGATTTGTATTTGTTGGTAATATTTCTGGAGTGCGAATTCACAATGGATTTATATCCCACTGTTGAGGTCCTGTTGAGAGCCGAGCATAAAAACATACATATATACAAAAAAAAACCTGAACCCCCCTCCCTTACAGAGTCGTACAACACAAGGTACCTATTTGATACCACCTTCGCGTATAACCTCTTCCTTTGCTGCACCTCCGGTCTGCCCAGGATGAGCAATTTATCCTAATCTTTCCTATGTATACCACAGGGTTTCCGTTAGAAAAAATTGTTGCCGGCCTCAGTATCCGGTAGATTTCAATCTACCGGTCAAATGAGAGAAATTCCGGTCAGAGTTTATTGAGCTTAAAAACAATTGATAGGCAAAAGAATGACAACAAAACAAAAGAATTACATCATCAAGGCATGTAGATTTATAATATTTTTACTTAAAACTAGGCTACTTTTGCGTATAAAGTCATTATATTCCAAATAAAATAAGTCCCGAGACTCATGCTGCTGCCGACTTTAAATCAAATAGGTGTCTATGGGCAGTCGCCCGACATTAATAAACAACAGTCTGTTATAATCACATTTTTATGAGCTAACGAATTCCGTTATATTGGACATTTGTATTAATTATATCAAGCGAAGAACTGAGAAATTTGGCAGAGAGAGACTGCAACATTATCGTGGGTTTGCGTGACGACTCTCTCTCTCCACCTCCCAATGACTTATTTGCGAGAGTATGTCGATGCAGAGCAGCAGATTCAGCTGTTATTGGCTCTTTTCTGGGGACCGCACAGCAGCGCCCCCCACCCAACATTGAATTGAAAATGGCTGAAATGGAGTACTGCTGGAGTACTGCATTGTGCTGCTGCTGCTCCGGCTCTGCAGCTTCACAAAAGTTTGCACACCCAGCACTAAGCTCTCGCTGACAACGTCGTTGTCATTATTAGAAGCAACGATGAAACAAATGTAATGATTGTTTCGTTCATCGCATAGGCTATTTAATTTTAGCCTATTTTAATACAATTCAAATAATCAAATTGTGCTTAGACTCAGGGAATTATTTTCACCGGACAATTAAGACCGGAGAGATTAAATATGTCGGACTTCAACAGATTTTGCCGGTCAAATACTGGTAATTACCGGCTAACGGAAACGCTGGTATACCATAGGATCTATGCTTTAATTCTAATTTAATAGAATGTCACCTGTGACCAAGCCTCTCGTGCCCTAAAACAATAACCATCCAGTGTATTCCAGAATATTCCGTTATGACTCATAGCCTTCATGTAAGAAAAATAGAGTATACAAATCTAGAATGTTCCAAAATGGTCGGTATCAAATCAAGATCTGCATATTACCGTGAATCTATATTTATATGGTGTTTAGCGTTTTATATCAAATTACTTATTTCTCAATGTTGTCAAAAGTTTGTATGTTGCTGTTTTTTGATGTCCATGCAATTGTAGAGTTATCCGTGAAAGATGAATCTTGTCATCCACTTTGTATTTTCTTCATGTATTCTTCTGCCGCCTTAAGCGAATGTAGCACGAATCTCTTTCCTTCTCCTTCCACTATGGAAAGATTCGCAGGGTACCGTAGGATGGGGTGTAGACCTTTCTCAAATAGCTGGTTTACTACAACCTTGTAGTGGGCCCGCAGAGTTATGGCTTGTTTGCACATATCTTCATAAAACCACACTCTTTTTCCTTTGTACATCAGTTTTCCCCATCTCTTGCGTGATTCCCTGATAATCGTGTCTCTTGTTGTAGTTTCCCGTAGACTAGCAATTATCACTCTTTCCTTGTTGTTTTTATTATAGTTTTCAGATCCAATTCTGTAGCGTTTGTCCACTATCGGTTCTGTAGATAGGATTTCAGAACCTAGGATTTCGAATAATACTGCAGCAAACTTGCCATCTGTGCAGTCGACTGATTCATCCAGACCCACTATACGGAGATTGAATCTGCGGGTGTGCCGTTCTATTTCTAGCAGATGGAGCAAGTTTTCCTCCTTGTTGTCTTGGATCAACTGCCGGAGCTGTTTGTTTTCCAGTTGCATTTCCTTTGATACTTCGGCGATATCTTCAGATAGTTCCTTATTCTTCTCCTCTTGCTTCCGTGAGTATTCAATCCCAGTATTTGCAACCGCCGTTATGCGGTCTGATTGTGCTACAATCTGTGTCTTGATATCCTCAAGTTTAGTCTCTATGGCTATCTTAAATGCGGTAGCATTAGCCTCGACTCAGCTTTAGCCATCTCAGTAACCTTGTCGGTTAGGATTTTCATCATATCTGTCATCTGCGTATTGAAGTCGGGGTGGAATACTCTCCATGACTGTTTCTGAGAGAGAGGGACCTTTCTCCAGTTACCGGGAATGCTTTACAGATCGATCGAGAAAGAGAGATCGATCTCTCTCTCGATCGATCGATCTGTAAAGCATTCCCGGTAACTGGAGAAAGGTATTCCCGTAACCTATGGGTAACCGAGAATACCTTTAGGTACCAGGAATACCATGCCTAGGTATTCTTGGTTACCTAAATAGGTATTCCCGTAACCTGATAGGTATTCACGGTAACTTTAGATATTGATATGTATTCCGGTGACTTGTGAAAAGGAGAGGTTACCAGGAATACTATTACCATATAGGTATTCACGGTAACTTATATGTATTCCGGTAATTAATTAATTGAAGCTAACACATCATGGAGGCCCAGGCCGTTAGCTACAAGCTAACAACACATCATGGAGGCCCAGGCCGTTAGCTACACGCTACAAGCTAACAACACAACATGGAGGCCCAGGCCGTTAGCTACAAGCTAACACATTAATTAAATGTATTAATATTATCAGGGGTAGGCTAGCATATATAATAGAATAGTGGCATGGTGGTGTAGACTGACTAGGGGCATGGTGGTGGTGTAGACTGACTAGGAGCATGGTGGTGGTGTAGACTGACTAGGGGCATGGTGGTGGTGTAGACTGACTAGGGGCATGGTGGTGGTGTAGACTGACTAGGGGCATGGTGGTGGTGTAGACTGACTAGGGGCATGGTGGTGGTGTAGACTGACTAGGGGCAGGTTGGTGTAGACTGACTAGGGGCATGGTGGTGGTGTAGACTGACTAGGGGCATGGTGGTGTATACTGACTAGGGGCATGGTGGTGTAGACTGACTAGGGGCATGGTGGTGTAGACTGACTAGGGGCATGGTGGTGTAGACTGACTAGGAGCATGGTGGTGGTGTAGACTGACTAGGGGCATGGTGGTGGTGTAGACTGACTAGGGGCATGGTGGTGGTGTAGACTGACTAGGGGCATGGTGGTGGTGTAGACTGACTAGGGGCATGGTGGTGGTGTAGACTGACTAGGGGCATGGTGGTGGTGTAGACTGACTAGGGGCATGGTGGTGGTGTAGACTGACTAGGGGCATGGTGGTGGTGTAGACTGACTAGGGGCATGGTGGTGGTGTAGACTGACTAGGAGCATGGTGGTGGTGTAGACTGACTAGGGGCATGGTGGTGTAGACTGACTAGGGGCAGGTATTCTTGGTTACCTAAATAGGTATTCCCGTAACCTGATAGGTATTCACGGTAACTTTAGATATTGATATGTATTCCGGTGACTTGTGAAAAGGAGAGGTTACCAGGAATACTATTACCATATAGGTATTCACGGTAACTTATATGTATTCCGGTAATTAATTAATTGAAGCTAACACATCATGGAGGCCCAGGCCGTTAGCTACAAGCTAATACATTAATTAAATGTATTAATATTATCAGGGGTAGGCTAGCATATATAATAGAATAGTGGCATGGTGGTGTAGACTGACTAGGGGCATGGTGGTGGTGTAGACTGACTAGGAGCATGGTGGTGGTGTAGACTGACTAGGGGCATGGTGGTGGTGTAGACTGACTAGGGGCATGGTGGTGGTGTAGACTGACTAGGGGCATGGTGGTGGTGTAGACTGACTAGGGGCAGGTTGGTGTAGACTGACTAGGGGCATGGTGGTGGTGTAGACTGACTAGGGGCATGGTGGTGGTGTAGACTGACTAGGGGCATGGTGGTGTAGACTGACTAGGGGCATGGTGGTGTAGACTGACTAGGGGCATGGTGGTGTAGACTGACTAGGGGCATGGTGGTGTAGACTGACTAGGTGCAGGTTGGTGTAGACTGACTAGGGGCATGGTGGTGGTGTAGACTGACTAGGGGCATGGTGGTGGTGTAGACTGACTAGGGGCATGGTGGTGTAGACTGACTAGGGGCATGGTGGTGAACCCTAACTCAGGTGACCATGAATACCTGTTTTTTTCCTAAATTCTGTTCAAATGCCATCTTGGAATAACAAAACAACGATTGTGTGCAGACAATTGAAAATGTTGGGTTCCTTTCCACTTTCTTGAATATAGAAAAAATTTAAATACTTGTTCTAGAACTGTATTTTTTGCACTTGTTTGTTAAGTTACTGGGAATACCCTTTCCTTGTTTTTGCTCATTTTAACAGACAAAACACAACACATTCTAGTAATTCTGGTTTACACCTAACCCTTATTATTGCTGTTATGATTTCCAAAAATAAAATCTCACCAATCTTTAGTAAAATAGGAGATTTAAGTGTTTATCTGGAATTGTGAGGATAGGTATTCGCGGTAACCTGGGATCAATATGTGAAACGTAATTATCTCCTAAAATAATTGGCCACAAAAGACGAAACTCATTTTGCTTGTTCATTGGGGTGCCAAGATCATGCCCAAAACATATCATGCATCTGCCATGAAAATTAAGCCTTTTATGTTTGTTATCAATTGAAGGCCATGAACTATGTTGACTCATATCCCATACCCGGATTTTTCCTTCAGATTCAGCTAAATTTGAATTCTCGTGAGATAACTCGGGGAGAACTATGGTATTATGTTACATGATGATGATATCCCTACAAAACAACCAAAACATTTTAATTCTCTCTTAAATTGGAGGAGATAGTGAATTGGTATTCCCGGTAACTTAGGTCAACTTTAGAGGTCCGCCATCCCTCATTACATGATTTTTTTTTTAAAGGTGAATTGAGAGAGAGAGAGAGAGAGAGAGAGAGAGGCCGTTATTTTTTTCTATCACTCTCCCGTTCGGAGGTGTGTGTGGCGCGGCAGTTCCCCCCCCCCCCCCCCAAGTGCTCCTGAATGCTCTCTATTTCTCTCTCTCTCTCTCCCTCCCTCCAGAGTGCACGCAGAGTATGAGGAAGTGGTTTCCACTCGCTGTGTGAAGTCAGTCTATGTAGATTGTGTGGCGGGCATTAGCTACAACCACAGAGCCAATCACATCACTGTCTGCTACCCAGAGCCTGAGTAACGTCATTCAGGCCTTCAAATCAGGATGGCCTAATTTACTGGAGAAGGAAATGATCTGAGCCAACACTATCTCCCCTCCGGATTCAACCCCCTCTCCACCGCCCAACCCACCTTTTACATCCTTCACTGAAATCACCGCATCGGACCTATCCTCCATTCTCTCTACAATGAAAACTTCTACCTGCATCCTGGACCCTATCCCCTCCATCCTAGTCAAGGCTTGTCTCCCTGCCCTTTCTCCCCTAATCACCTCCATTGTAAACACCTCTCTGACCACTGGCCTATTTACCCCCGCCCTCAAAATTGCTTCTGTCACCCCCCTACTAAAAAAACCCGGTCTCAACCCTGAAACCCTTGATAATTTCCGCCCCATTTCCAACCTCCCCTTCCTCTCAAAAATAATTGAGCGAGCCATTGCCTCCCAATTAAAATCCTACTTCGACAACAATAACCTTTATGATACATTTCAATCCGGATTCCGCACCAAACACAGCACCGAAACTGCTCTTCTAAAGGTCACCAACGACATACTCCTCTCTGCCGACTCTGGTTCCCTCTCCATCCTCATTCTCCTAGACCTCAGCGCTGCTTTTGACACCATCAGTCACCCCATCCTCATCACTCGTCTCCAGTCCTCCGTTGGCATCTCCGGAATCCCCCTCACCTTGCTCCAATCATACCTCTCACACAGGCACCAATTCATCTCTATCAACAACTGCAAATCCCCCACTGCCCCCATCACTCATGGTGTCCCCCAAGGCTCAGTACTTGGTCCCCTGCTCTTCATCCTCTACATCCTTCCACTTGGTCTGATTCTCCGCCAACATGGCCTGCGTTTTCACTGTTATGTAGACGACACTCAGCTCTACCTCTCCACCAAGACTATCACTCCAGCCACTCTCTCCACCCTCAGCACCTGCCTCACAGACATCAAAACATGGATGCAAAATAACTTTCTCAAATTAAACTGCAATAAATCAGAAATCATCATTATCGGTCCAAAATCCCTCACCAGCCACACCCAGGATTTCACCCTAAATATTGATGGTACCATTGTCACCCCCTCCACTCACGTCCGTAACCTTGGCATCATCCTGGACTCCACCCTTTCTTTCCTCCCCCATGTGAACCACATAACCAAATCTGCCTTCTATCACCTCCGGAACATTGCTCGTCTTCGCCCCTCCCTATCACTCTCCGCTGCTGAAACACTGGTTCATGCATTCATATCATCAAGACTAGATTACTGCAACAGCATCCTCTACGGCTCACCAAACACTATTCTCAATAAACTCCAATATGTCCAAAACCCTGCTGCCCGCATGCTCACCTCCACCCGTCGCTCTGATCACATCACCCCTGTCCTCCACGACCTCCACTGGCTTCCAATCAAATACAGGATACATTTTAAAATACTACTCATCACATTTAAAGCCCTCAACAACCTTGCCCCTCCCTACCTGTCCGACCTCCTCCACCGTCACACGCCCACCCGTCGCCTTAGGTCTGCAGATGCCAACCTCCTAACACCTCCCACGACCAAGCTCCGGACCTGGGGCGACAGGGCCTTTGCTGCTGCTGCCCCCTCCCTCTGGAATGCCCTCCCCAGCCATATCCGTGATGCAAACACCCTGACATCTTTTAAATCAGCCCTCAAAACTCACCTTTTCAATCTTGCTTTTGACCTCTAATTCTGTCGGTTTTATTTTATTTTGTCATATATTATTTTTGTTCTGTTTTTTTGTTTTGCCATAGTTTGTCTCTCCTGCCCATGTGAAGCGTCTTTGAGCACCTGGAAAAGCGCTATATAAAATAGATGTATTATTATTATTATTATTATTATTATTATTATTATTATTATTGAGCTGAATCAGAGCAATCCGCCAATATGGTATTTAGACACTAAAACACATTGATACTAACTCCTATTACTATAATACAATGCTAGAGACTGAAAAATGACATTTATAACGCATGTCACCTTTAAATATACCAAGTGTTCTAATAATTTTGGCCACCACTGTATATATATTAGAGCTGGGCCGTTAACGGCGTTAACGTGCTGCGTTAACGCGATACTAGTATTGCGCGATAATATAATTGACGCAGTTAATCTAATTTTTTTTTTCTTTTTACATTTTCTTTTTTTTCTTTTATTTACCCAGGGTAGGTTCGCTGAGCACAGATGCTCTTTTTCAGGAACACCCTGCTTCACATTCACACAGTTCCATTCACACCTGGGAGCTGCCCAGTACAACCACAGTTGACACCATTGGCCACTGAGCAACTCCACTGGAGCAGTTGATTTGCATTGGCAGGGTTTGGCCCTGTCTGGCACCCAACGGGTAAAATATTATAGGCACTATAAGTAGACACCGCTACATAAATAAGCTGGTCTGCCTGAGTGACTGGTGGAAGAAGGAGAAATAGAGATTGGACTGATTGAGTCAAGCCATGTCACATAGTTCAAGTTTGAAATGCTTCTTTCTGTTTTGCTCCTGAGAGTGTGCTAGATACTGTACTGTACTGGTAATATTATTTATTTGTGTTAACTTCTGAATAAAACTTATTAAACACAAGTACATCTTATTGAACATTATTTTGATATTTCATTACCAATTATCATAGCAAAACAGCTTTTTCAAACAGTCTGTAATGCATTTTGGAAACGGGAGATGGGCTCATGGTGTAATGGGCCACCTGGCCTGAGAAACATTAGGAGGAAAGAAAAAGTAAGGACTTACTTCTGGTCATTATTTGGGTAGAACACACATATATATTTTTTTTGAACAAATGTTTTTTATTTTCCCTTTTTTAACATAAAACTAGACACACAATACATTAACAGTAGAAATCCACAATAAATCACAGGACTATGACCGACATAATAATAACAATAATGACTGTCCACATATTTTGAATGCCTTCGGCAGATTTAAAAATTTTTTTTAGCCATTTTAATCTAGATTAATCTAGATTAAATCCAGGATTGCAGATAGATTAATCTATGCCCACCTCTAATATATATATAATAATAATAATAATAATAATAGATCAAATTTATACACATCTTTAAATAAAAAATTATGTTTTACAAAATAACAACTATAAAACGATTAAACAAACCACTCTAGCAGCAATGAACTATTCTGTGGAACTAAAAGGTACACATCTATATATTTAAATAAATAAAGGTATTGTATTTGACAAAATAAGTATAAAACGATTAAAAAAACCACGCAAGACAATATAAATAACTACAATCAGAATCCGTAATATCTCTTTTTTTTTATCAACTTTTTCTCCCATTTAATTTTTTTTTCTCCCATCCCCAATTTCGTATTGTTCAATTCTACCCTCCCCTGTCTCGAACGCTGTTAGGCCATGCCTCCCACTGGCCGGCTGCAATGTGGACGAAGCCTTGCATCACATGTCCCCTCCGGTACACAAGGAGGCAGCCGTCGCATCTTTTCACCTGCACAGCGTGATCTCTCAGCGGCAAGGGTCTGCGTGGGAGGGACACGCCACCCCCGTTGCTTCCTGATTCTGCTGCGCAGGCGCACCAACCGACCTGTAGGAGTCGCTGTCCACAACGTCCGATCCCCACCCACCAGCTTCCCACCCCTACACTGCCAATTGTGTTAGTATGAACGACCAGCCAAGCTGGTAGCAATGCCGAGAGCTGGGCTCGAACCCAGCATCTCCCGCATTAGTGGCGAGCGCCTTGCGCACTGTGCCACTTAGCCGCCCAGTGGTGTGGTTATCTCCAGTGTCTCATCGTTCATTAGAAATGAACAGTGGGCAGCGAACGCTGCCAGCAGCCAGAGAACTAATGGCAGCAGAACTCCAGAACTACTAGGAATGTCTGATCACTAAGTGTGTCTGACTCTTACCACCTAAACTGCACGGACTATGAACTGTACCCCCATGTACGAAATAAAATAAAATTTATGAATGAATGAACCATTACTGAGAGAGAAAAATATAGTGAAACGCCTGCAATTTGCAAAAACACACAAGAAATGGACAAAAGAAGATTGGTATGAAGTGTTGTGGACTGATGAGTCCAAGTTTGAACGGTTTGGCAACAAGCGAAGAGTGTATGTTCGACGGAGGAAGGGGGAGAGATATAAAAATGAGTGTCTCTTGCCAACAGTTAAACACAGAGGGGCTAGTATTATGGTGTGGGGTGCCATTTCAGCCTTAGGAACAGGTGACTTAGTGAAAATGTATGGCATCATGGATAAGAAAGTATACCACAACATTCCGGTGCGGCACAGAGTACCATCTGGGAGTCGTCTTATTGGGCCTGGATTTCAAGTTCAAGTTCTCAAGTTCTTTAATAGTTGTCATACAGAAGTACAGAATACTTTCATACAAAATGCTTCTTACTGTTACGCTCCAGAGACTGTGCTAGACAAGATAGTATCAAATAACATAATAACATAATATAGCATGAATTTAGAAGAAGAAAATGAGGTCACAGTTGTTCGGTATAGACATATGTACAATGTTCTGAGTTACCATATAATATACAATACACAATACTATGCAGTGTACTAATGTACAGTACTATCTAGTGCAAAGCAGAAATGGGATGAGGTACAATTTTAGGTACAATTTACAGTAAGGTGTACGAGTTGTAGTGCAATCCTTCATCCATAAATATAAAGTGTGGGGAGTGGGTGCTACAGTGTGTTTGTTTAAAGTGGGTGTGTGCTATAAAGTGTGTGTAGTGGGTGCTACAGTGTGTTTGTTTAAAGTGAGTGTGTGCGTGTGGATGTGTGTGCTATGTGTGTTTGGTGGTTGTTGTTGTGTAGTGTTCATTCATTGTTCGTTTAGCAGCCTGATGGCCTGGGGATAGAAGCTACTTCTGAGTCTTTCTGTGCTCGCCTTGAGACTCCTGTATCGCTTGCCTGACGGCAGCAGTTCAAAGAGGCAGTTGTTCGGGTGGCTCGAGTCCTTAATAATTCTCTTAGCCTTCCCCTTGCAACGCTTGTAGTAAATGTTCTGGAGGGTGGGGAGCCCCCCTCCAATTGTGCGTTCGGCTGAACGTGTCACTCTTTGTAGTCTGCTTTGGTCTTTTGCAGTGCTATTCCCAAACCAGGAGGTGATGTTGCCGGTCAAGATGCTCTCTATTGTACATGAGTAGAAGTTCTTAAGGATCTTCTGGCTGACTTGGAACTTCCTTAGGCGCCTGAGGAAGTAGAGGCGTTGTCGTGCCTTCTTCACCACACTGTTAATGTGTATGGTCCATGTCAAGTCCTCGGATATGTGGGCTCCGAGGTACTTGAAGCTGTTGACTCTCTCAACCGGTGCCCCGTCGATGCTGAGGGGGCTGTAGTCCTTGACCCCCGACCTCCTGAAGTCCACAATCATCTCCTTTGTTTTGCTGACGTTCAGGGAGAGGCTGTTTTCCTGGCACCATCCCGCCAGGACCTTGACCTCTTCCAGGTAGGCCCTCTCGTCGTTGGCAGAGATCAGGCCCACCACCACTGTGTCGTCAGCAAATTTGACGATTGTATTGCTACTCCGCTGAGCCACACAGTCGTGTGTGTACAGGGAGTAGAGGAGGGGACTCAGAACACAGCCCTGGGGGGCCCCTATGTTGAGGGTGATGGATGAGGAGGTGCAGTTGCCTGCTCTCACCACCTGGGGTCTGCCAGTCAGGAAGTCCAACTAATGGCAGCAGAACTCCAGAACTACTAGGAATGTCTGATCACTAAGTGTGTCTGACTCTTACCACCTAAACTGCACAGACTATAACGTATGACATATATATCATGCCAGTTAGAGTACCTTATGTATACTGCACCTGTGTATACTGTATACTTTACTTACCCTTACTTAGTGTTATTGACCATATTTAGTGTAACGTATAATACAATAGACCCTCATGGTCAGGGGCGTGGTCAGGGACATGGCGAGGGACGTGGTCAGCTTCGGTCAGGTGACGTAGCAGGCGGTCTGCGATTTCTATTTGCGTTCAAATTTCTGTTCCCTTGGTTTATTAAAGACATACAACTAACTAATCACAAGGAGAGGATGACTAAATAAGCTGCGATTATTGCATAAAAACAAGCTGTATGACCTTCGCAAATGTTAGCACATTGTGAACTCACTGTGCATGATTCACTGCTGCACTTTATCTTCCTTGGCTTGGAGAAACATTTCACCATGGCATCAAGATGTGGACATCTTACCAGAGGAGGCGCATTTATTGAAATATTCATGCAGGCAAGTGCACTCCTTGCAGCCTGATGTCCGAGTTCACATACCATGACATGACGGTATCTTTTAGGCTCTAGTCAGTAAAGTGTGAATCATGACATGAAGGTATATCTTAGGCTTTGGTCAGTACATTATGAACCATGACATGAAGGTATATTTTAGGCTCTAATCAGTACATTATTAACCATGACATGAAGGTATATTTTAGGCTCTAGTCAGTAAAGTGTAAACCATGACATGAAGGTATCTTTTAAACTCCTGCTTTTCTTTAACTTTTTTGCTTTATTGTCCAATAAAGCCTGAGTGGGCTTTCTGACTTATCAGGGGCTTTTCAGGATGTGGAACATGTTCAAAAAGGCTGCTGGGTGAAAACGGGCTGTACTGGTCTATGTTCATTACACACAAAGTGAAATATTTCAAGCCTTTATTTGTTTTAGTTTGGATGATTATGGCTTACAGCCCAAAATTCAGTGTTCTAAGACACTTAGTGGGCTTGGAACAACAGTGATGGTCATCACACTGGGTCAGCCGCTTTCAGACAGACATGGTTCTGGCTCTGGCTCTGGTTCCGTTCTGGAGTCTCTGAACGTTGGGGCTTTCTGGTGAACCAGCCCGCGTTCACACCAGTTTAAGTGGAACCAAAGTTCCACCCCCCTATCATCACCAGAGGGTGATGCTCAATTCACAAGGATTCACATTTTTTTTTTTTTTTTTTTTAAGTTGATTCATTATTTGAACAGCTTGCTCTTTCTAGTACTACTCTCTGTCTTCCCACGCTCTGCATACAGCTTGCTCTTTCTAGTACTACTCTATCTTCACATGCTGTGCATACAGCTTGCTCTTTCTAGTACTACTCTATCTTCACACGCTCTGCATGCAGCTTGCTCTTTCTAGTACTACTCTCTCTCTCTTCCCACGCTCTGCATGCAGCTTGTTCTTTCTAGTACTACTCTATCTTCACATGCTGTGCATACAGCTTGCTCTTTCTAGTACTACTCTATCTTCACATGCTGTGCATACAGCTTGCTCTTTCTAGTACTACTCTATCTTCACACGCTCTGCATGCAGCTTGCTCTTTCTAGTACTACTCTCTCTCTCTTCCCACGCTCTGCATGCAGCTTGTTCTTTCTAGTACTACTCTCTCTTCCCACGCTCTGCATACAGCTTGTTCTTTCTAGTACTACTCTCTCTTCCCACGCTCTGCATACAGCTGGCTCTTTCTAGTACTACTCTCTCTCTCTCTCTTCACACGCTCTGCATACAGCTTGCTCTTTCTAGTTTGATATATTACATTTTTGTGTCCTACATACAGATGTATGCCCAGCCCATAATGGGCTTACAGGACACATAAACAGTAAGTGATCATATAGACCAAGATGGCCACAAAAAAATAAAACAATAAAACATAACCAGCTGTAAACAATGTACTTCAAAGAAACGAGAGGAATTAATATAAAATTATATAGGATATAATGTGTTTTGTCTTGACAAAAATCCAGCAAAACTGAAAATCTCCTCCACAAAAAAACAACTCAACATACAACTCCAGACTGCCAAAACAAATCCGGATTTACAACTTTCCGAACGTTCTCAAATAAAACCCTCCTCAAGTCTGTGTACAAGGGGCAGTGAAAAACAATCCTCCACCCCCCCCCAGATCACAGAGAACACACAACCGCTCCTCCTCAGGTGTACCTTGGAATCTACCCACTTCCACAGCCAATGGCAGGGTGCCAGACCTTAACTGGGCACACGGAGACCTCCGTCCTCTCTTTAAATTACATAAGGTTCAGTAAAATACTCATCTTTAATTTCAACATATTTTCTAAGTTTTGGTTTCTTCCATATCTCCACCTTCCATTTATCCTGATGGATTGTTGATCATTTTGGTTTAATTATATTAACCTTACATTGCAGATTATTCATAAAAATCATACTTAAATCAGCAGAAGAAAAAACCATGGACATCTCTCTTGACCAGGGATGACCGTGTGCTCTGTCCCAGTTAAATATCTTTTTAGTCCCTATCATCTGGCAGCTGGACCCGGCAGTTCCATAACCTAACCATTTCACATTTTTGCTTGACCAAACATGAGTCCCAACCCATGTCCCCTTCTATAGCCCCTTTTGCTGTATATTAATGGACTCCCAAGAAGTATCTCATGGCACGGTTCTGGATAGCATTACACTCAGGTGCATCATCAAAACCCCATACTCTAGCAACATAACATAAAACGGAACAAACCATTGAATCATAGAGTTGTGTAAATGTTGAAAACCCAAGGTCAGTGCACACTTTCATTTTACTCAACACACCCCCTAGCGCCCTTCCTGCTGACTTGGACAGTATTTTCCTTCCTTCTATGAAGCTCATGTATTCATTAAAGACAAAACCAAGATATTTATAAGAGTACATGTAAGTCAGGGGCGTTGGTCCAAATTGAAACCTGGTTCAACGGTTACTCTGCCGTTCATGTTTTTTCCTGAAGTGCATAATCTGTGTTCACAAATCTCTTATTTCCTGCACCAATAACTCATAATATTCAAATACATTTGCTTCATTTTCTGCAAACGGGACTCTTCACATTGGCTTGCTTAATTTCTTGCGCCAGGCATTAACATAAAGGGCGAACAAAGCGGGAGAAAGCACATCTCCCTGTTTTACACCGAATGGAGTGGGGAACCAGCCGGTCCTGACATCATTCAGCTGCAGACAGACAGATGGGGCTTTGTATTTGGCAGCCTTATAAAATAGACTATCAATACCAGAACTAATTAATTTATAATCCAAAAGCTCTATTAATCCAATCAAAGGCTTTTTTAAAGTCAACGAAACAAACAAATGTATTCTTGCCCTTGTCCAATCTGGCTCTCGCCACCGATGATAAAACAAAAACATGATCAATACAAGGTCTCTTAGCCCTAAACCCATTCTGCTCATCCACCAACATTTCATTATATTCTAAGTATTTATTTAATCTATTATTAAGAACACTTTAATATAATTTATACATTGTACTGTACTAAACTAGTACTACTCTATATCTTCACACGCTCTGCATACAGCTGGCTCTTTCTAGTACTATATCTCTTCACACGCTCTGCATAATACAGCTTGCTCTTTCTAGTACTACTCTATCTCTTCACACGCTCTGCATAATACAGCTTGCTCTTTCTAGTACTACTCTTATCTCTTCACACGCTCTGCATAATACAGCTTGCTCTTTCTAGTACTACTCTATCTCTTTACACACTCTGCATAATACAGCTTGCTCTTTCTAGTACTACTCTATCTCTTCACACGCTCTGCATAATACAGCTTGCTCTTTCTAGTACTACTCTATCTCTTCACACGCTCTGCATAATACAGCTTGCTCTTTCTAGTACTACTCTATCTTCACACGCTCTGCATGCAGCTTGCTCTTTCTAGTACTACTCTCTCTCTCTTCCCACGCTCTGCATGCAGCTTGTTCTTTCTAGTACTACTCTCTCTTCCCACGCTCTGCATACAGCTTGTTCTTTCTAGTACTACTCTCTCTTCCCACGCTCTGCATACAGCTGGCTCTTTCTAGTACTACTCTCTCTCTCTCTCTCTTCACACGCTCTGCATACAGCTTGCTCTTTCTAGTTTGATATATTACATTTTTGTGTCCTACATACAGATGTATGCCCAGCCCATAATGGGCTTACAGGACACATAAACAGTAAGTGATCATATAGACCAAGATGGCCACAAAAAAATAAAACAATAAAACATAACCAGCTGTAAACAATGTACTTCAAAGAAACGAGAGGAATTAATATAATATTATATAGGATATAATGTGTTTTGTCTTGACAAAAATCCAGCAAAACTGAAAATCTCCTCCACAAAAAAACAACTCAACATACAACTCCAGACTGCCAAAACAAATCCGGATTTACAACTTTCCGAACGTTCTCAAATAAAACCCTCCTCAAGTCTGTGTACAAGGGGCAGTGAAAAACAATCCTCCACCCCCCCCCAGATCACAGAGAACACACAACCGCTCCTCCTCAGGTGTACCTTGGAATCTACCCACTTCCACAGCCAATGGCAGGGTGCCAGACCTTAACTGGGCACACGGAGACCTCCGTCCTCTCTTTAAATTACATAAGGTTCAGTAAAATACTCATCTTTAATTTCAACATATTTTCTAAGTTTTGGTTTCTTCCATATCTCCACCTTCCATTTATCCTGATGGATTGTTGATCATTTTGGTTTAATTATATTAACCTTACATTGCAGATTATTCATAAAAATCATACTTAAATCAGCAGAAGAAAAAACCATGGACATCTCTCTTGACCAGGGATGACCGTGTGCTCTGTCCCAGTTAAATATCTTTTTAGTCCCTATCATCTGGCAGCTGGACCCGGCAGTTCCATAACCTAACCATTTCACATTTTTGCTTGACCAAACATGAGTCCCAACCCATGTCCCCTTCTATAGCCCCTTTTGCTGTATATTAATGGACTCCCAAGAAGTATCTCATGGCACGGTTCTGGATAGCATTACACTCAGGTGCATCATCAAAACCCCATACTCTAGCAACATAACATAAAACGGAACAAACCATTGAATCATAGAGTTGTGTAAATGTTGAAAACCCAAGGTCAGTGCACACTTTCATTTTACTCAACACACCCCCTAGCGCCCTTCCTGCTGACTTGGACAGTATTTTCCTTCCTTCTATGAAGCTCATGTATTCATTAAAGACAAAACCAAGATATTTATAAGAGTACATGTAAGTCAGGGGCGTTGGTCCAAATTGAAACCTGGTTCAACGGTTACTCTGCCGTTCATGTTTTTTCCTGAAGTGCATAATCTGTGTTCACAAATCTCTTATTTCCTGCACCAATAACTCATAATATTCAAATACATTTGCTTCATTTTCTGCAAACGGGACTCTTCACATTGGCTTGCTTAATTTCTTGCGCCAGGCATTAACATAAAGGGCGAACAAAGCGGGAGAAAGCACATCTCCCTGTTTTACACCGAATGGAGTGGGGAACCAGCCGGTCCTGACATCATTCAGCTGCAGACAGACAGATGGGGCTTTGTATTTGGCAGCCTTATAAAATAGACTATCAATACCAGAACTAATTAATTTATAATCCAAAAGCTCTATTAATCCAATCAAAGGCTTTTTTAAAGTCAACGAAACAAACAAATGTATTCTTGCCCTTGTCCAATCTGGCTCTCGCCACCGATGATAAAACAAAAACATGATCAATACAAGGTCTCTTAGCCCTAAACCCATTCTGCTCATCCACCAACATTTCATTATATTCTAAGTATTTATTTAATCTATTATTAAGAACACTTTAATATAATTTATACATTGTACTGTACTAAACTAGTACTACTCTATATCTTCACACGCTCTGCATACAGCTGGCTCTTTCTAGTACTATATCTCTTCACACGCTCTGCATAATACAGCTTGCTCTTTCTAGTACTACTCTATCTCTTCACACGCTCTGCATAATACAGCTTGCTCTTTCTAGTACTACTCTATCTCTTCACACGCTCTGCATAATACAGCTTGCTCTTTCTAGTACTACTGTAACTGAGGGGTACAATTCCCTGACTGTATGGTTAGATATGATACTTACTACCACTACCTCTTGTACTTTAGACTCTGGCCACCCAGTACTAGGTATGAATATGTTGAACACTCCCACCTGATAAACGGATCCAACACAAATGTACCAAATCGAAAGTTTGAGTTTTAATACATAGCAAAAGGTATGTACAACGATCACTTAATTACATTTATGATTTGAAATAGTATGCACTTTTATGGCAAATGAGTATTCGTAGGTAGATCAATATCGAATGTCCAATCTCTGATTGCGCAGGAAGCAAATATACAACCTGGAATATTTAGGGAACAATAGCAATGATACTTGAATGATTATATAGCTGGATACACTAGGGGAAGGTTCCGACTGCTTGTAGGACAGCTGGAGGGGGGGGGGGGGGGGGTTAGAGAGTCACTGGCTGGATCCCGTCTGGCCGAGGGTATCTTGGGAGAGTCCACAGTTGTGCGACACGGTGCCCAACGATCCTCGATCCACAGATGAATGCAGTTGGACCCTCTGTGGCCGGCGTCCTCCGGTCCACGACGGAGAGACGTGAGGCGACCTCACTGTGCAGAGCGCCGTCTCACCTGTCGTCCTCTCCGGGGGGGGTATTTCCAACACACCGCAGTGTTGGCCTTTATCCATAGAATAATCAAAGTACTCAAAGCATAATCCAAGCCGGGGAAGGCTAGCCGTCGTCGGTAGAATAATCCAATATACAGGTCCACTCGCTCTTTGGCCTGGAGCTCCTCGGGTGCAGCTTCACGTGGGGTCAACCACCCTGGATAAGCGTCCAGCTGATGCCCGAAACGATGGGGGTGCTGATTACTATAGAACTCTTACCGCACAAGGCACTATATATGAATAGACTATTATTAGCTTAATAGAATACGTCCAACTCGATGATATAGTGCCAAATATGACTATTCAAATATTAATATACACGATGTCTCAATGCCGATACTGGGCCGAATTGGCCTTACTGCCCACACGTGGTTCGCGGGGAGGCTTTTGCGTCTGTCACTCTGTTGGAGGGTAATGAACTGGACTAAAAGAAAGTTCTACTTTAATAGCGCAGTATATATACGCACTATGAACAAATAGTACCATTAGTGGTGCGGTAGACATATTCCTACGCGGAACTAGGACTTGTCCATACATGTTGAGCGGTACGATTGAACCTGGTCTGAGGGGTATGGCGACCTGGCACCAAGGTCTCGTCCAATGGTAGAATGGAGACTATTATGGGATGTTCAGTAGACTAGAAGGGATATTCAATGCATATTGTACAAGGAATATACAAGGGATATCAGGGAGTATACAAATACAATTAAATATATATATATAAATAAATATATATATTCGGTTTAATCTGATCCTTCAGAACAACTACTCTATCTCTTTACACACTCTGCATAATACAGCTTGCTCTTTCTAGTACTACTCTATCTCTTCACACGCTCTGCATAATACAGCTTGCTCTTTCTAGTACTACTCTATCTCTTCACACGCTCTGCATAATACAGCTTGCTCTTTCTAGTACTCTATCTCTTTACACGCTCTGCATACAGCTTGCTCTTTCTAGTACTACTCTATATCTTCACACGCTCTGCATAATACAGCTTGCTCTTTCTAGTACTACTCTATCTCTTTACACGCTCTGCATAATACAGCTTGCTCTTTCTAGTACTACTCTATCTCTTTACACGTTCTGCATAATACAGCTTGCTCTTTCTAGTACTACTCTATCTCTTCACACGCTCTGCATAATACAGCTTGCTCTTTCTAGTACTACTCTATCTCTTCACACGCTCTGCATAATACAGCTTGCTCTTTCTAGTACTACTCTATCTCTTTACACGCTCTGCATAATACAGCTTGCTCTTTCTAGTACTACTCTATCTCTTTACACGCTCTGCATACAGCTTGCTCTTATAGTTTGATTGATTGATATTTTTTATTTTTGTGTCCTATATACAGATGTATGCCCAGTCCATATGGGCTTACAAGACACACAGACAGTAAGTGATCATATACAGGTGTAGCTCAATAAATTAGAATATTGTGGAAAAGTTATTTTATTTCAGTAATTCAATTAAAAAAGCGGAACTCTCATAGATTATAGGTTCATTACACACAAAGTGAAATATTTCAAGCCTTTATTTGTTTTAGTTTGGATGATTATGGCTTACAGCCCAAAATTCAGTATCTGAGAGTTTGAATATTACATAAAACCAATCAAAAAAATTATAATTTAATACAGAAATGTCGGCCTTCTGAAAAGTATGTTCATGTATCTTCACTCAGTACTTGGTTGGGGCTCCTTTTGCACAAATTACTGCATCAATACAGCGAAATATATAGATTTTTCCACGATATTCTAATTTATTGAGCTGCACCTGTATACCAAGATGGCCACAATTCTTATTTTACAAAATAAAACATAACAAGCTGTAAACAAGGTACTTCAAAGAAACAAGAGGAATTCATATCAAATTATATAGGATATAATGTGTTTTTGTCTTAAGTGCCATGCTTTCTCCAAAAATCCTGCAAAACTGAAGAAGATCTCCACAAAAAACCAACTCAACATACAAGTTATATAGCGTACTTGCATCGCGTCCCGCTCTTAAGCCATACCGAGATATACCTCATCTCATGTACCTATTGTACTCCATCAACGAAAAAAACAAATACACCCACCACCTGCCAGGCCCGCCCCTATAGTGGCGTACTATAAAGTACTAGGCGTGGTCACCACTCACTCTTCCTCTATTTTCGTTTCCATCATAGCGGCTGCAAGTCACCCTATGTAACTAGTGCTATGAAATGATTAGAGAAATTGCATAATGTTGAATGCTTACCGGAGGTTTGCTTACCCCTGGAATCTTCAGGGCATGTTTCAGCGACACGTCGGGCCTATTCTGATGTTTCCTCGTCTTGTGGCAGCAGATCGAGGAGCAGCGTGCAAGGTTTGGCTATCGAGCCGGCTTGTACACAGGTAGGCCCTGTGTCATCAGGCATTGATGTTGGTGTTAGTAATGCTGTGAAGTGTGTGTCGGCGCCAGGGGCGGGATGGCTTGGTGAACGTTCCCCTGAAGTGGACGGTTTCCGGGCAATCCTGGAGCATGCTGCTAACACTAATGCTACTGCTAATGCTAATGCTGAAATGGGTCGTTGTTCTAATATTCCCCGCCGTGGGATGTTGCCGCTTTTCTCTCCTCTTGCCCGGTTCATTAATGAAGGTCAGTCGGTAGCTAATGTGGGGGGTTTTGCTGAGTCCTATTTACCCTTTTTACGGGTAAAAGGGTTGACAACAGGGTGCAGGCCGGGTGTACCGTGGCTAAGTAGCCAGGTAGCTTTGATCCTGTGCCCCGGCGGGGATGAACGATGTCCCACCCGGCCGATGCTTGAGAGCTAATCGGCTCGGAGGGTGGCAGTATGGACGGATGGGTGTTATACTGCTGCAGGATGGTATTTAGTGGCGGCCAGTGTTATGGCTCAGCTGACTATTTTCCTGTCCACATTGGCGTCGGGTAGTGGGGCTACGGGACCAGCCGACACTGTAAACATGTTGTATGTTTGTGGTGTTATAGAGATCTTGACTCAGTCGCAAGCTATAGCTGCGGGGAGGATTAGGATGCTATCAACGTTTGTTAATAGGCATATCTGGTTGGAGCACTCTCCTCTTGGGGAAGAAGATAGATTTTCTCTCCTCACGACTCTTTTTTCCACAGAAGGACTTTTTGGTCGTTCTGTGGAGGCGCAGGCGGTTGTTGATCTGGGTCCCACACTGCCTCACGCTATGCAGCCAGAGGTTGGAGCACGGCCTCGTCAACGACTGGCGAGGCCCTCGACAGGCGGCCATGTTTCCCCCGCCAGTGGTACCCTGGGCGGAGAGTCAACAGGGATCCACAAGGCCGACAGCCTTGGCGGCCGAGGGATCGGCCATTTTGGGTATATTCGGCTTGGAACAAACAAGCCGTCGTCATTCTGCCGCGAGCAGCCCGCTCCCTGTTCAATCCTCTCTCCGTTACCCACGGAAGCGGGGCTCTGATCGTTTTCCTTTGGCTGCGGGCCGCGAACCTTCTTTGAAGCGCATGCGGCCCCACTTTTCGCTTCTCATGGGGACAGGGGCTGACACCCAGTTGATGGCTGAGCCTGGGTCTGTCCGTGAGAATGTTGTGCTGTCACGTGGCTCCTGCACCACACGTTGTGTGATGGGTGAGCCTGGTGTTACGGCTGCCACTATTTACAGTGGTCAGCAGGGGGACTCGAGGCCTCTTCGGTTGAATGCTCAGCAAGGGTTACCCCAGCCTCGCCTTCGCCAGGCGGGGTATCACGCTGATGTCTCCCACTCCTGTGAGAGTGGCAGTGGTCTGCAAAGAAGAGGCGAGCGTGATTTGGGTGATAGCAATATCACTGCAGGACTACGGCGTGTAGGAGCCCATGGGGTCCTCACGCCTTGCATGTCTAGCTGTAAAACAACTCCTCAGCATGCGCTAGAGGGGTGTTCAGGGGGGGGTGTGTGTCAACCAGTTTGATGGCAGCTTCTCCCGTATCAAACCGGCCCTTTCTGTCGGGGTCCCCCCTTGAGTGCATCACACAGCGGGAGGGACCGGGCCACCTATCTACTGTTCCTTGCGGCCCAGCGTCAGTTGACGGCGGGTGCGCTGTGGGATTATTTTCACATATGGCGACAAGAATGCCGTTTGGAGGGGTGGCTAGAGAGAACGTTGAGGGAGGGGCTTGTTTTGCAGTTCGCACAACCCCACCCTCCGTTTTCAGGTTTGGTGCAGACCCTATTGTCAGGGTCACTTGCAGTGACAGCCCTGGCCGACAAGATTCGATCTCTGTTGGCGAAGCAGGCTATAGTCGTGGTCCCGAGAGAGGACGCGATGTCAGGCGTCTACTCCCGTTATTTTCTGGTGCCCAAAAAAACGGGAGGGGTCAGACCTATACTGGATCTGTCCGCGTTCAATTGTCTGATTGTAGCGAGACCATTCAGAATGTTGACCGTCAAACTCCTGCTGCTTGCTGTCAGAAGGGGAGACTGGTTCACCTCCATAGACCTGAAGGATGCGTATTTTCACATCCCGATTTTCCCTCCTCACAGGAAGTTCCTACGGTTTCAGGGCGTAGCGTACGAGTAGCAGAGGTTGCCGTTCGGCTATTCTCTGGCTCCCCGCACATTCACCAAGTGCGTAGCGACTGCGCTGGAGCCTCTACGTCGTCGGGGAATACGGGTTCTATTCTATCTCGACGACATTCTACTCCTCAGCCGGTCGGAGGAGGTTGCCAGGTCTCATACCAGGCTGGTGGTGGAATTCCTCACCAGGCTGGGTTTTGCTGTGAACTGGAAGAAGAGTACGCCTCTTCCCAGTCAACAGTTGGAGTACTTGGGCTTGACGTTGAGGTCAAGGCCCATGATTGTAACCCTCTCGGAGCAACGGAGGGTGTCTATCCTACACGCACTCGGGGGTTTCCGTCTGGGAGGGACGGTCACAGCGCTGCAAGTGATGCGCCTGCTCGGTATGATGGCATCTGCTCACACGGTGGTTCCTCTTGGCCTCCTCTTCATGAGGAGGATACAGAGGTGGTTCTTCAGTATGGGAATAGATCCGGTGAGGGACAAATGGAAACGGTTGACGGTTCCTTTGTCGATATGGGGAGATCTCGCCCATTGGAGGAGGCTGGGTATCCTCGCCATTGGGATCCTCATGGGCAGCAGGCGCTCACACGTCACGGTCTTCACCGACGCTTCTCTCACGGGTTGGGGAGGGACGTGTCGGACCAACGCAGTGGGGGGCAGCTGGACGAAGGTCCATGCTGGCCCGTCTACCCTGCACATCAATGTGTTGGAATTGAAGGCGGTCCTCCTGGTCCTCAAACGGTTCGACCACCTGGTGGTAGGCGAGCACGTTCTGGTCAGAACGGACAGTATGACGGCAGCGGCGTATATCAACAGGCAGGGTGTGACTCGATCCATCCGCCTGCACCGGGCAGCGGTCGAACTCTGGCTATGGGCATCTCGCAGGCTGCGCAGTCTGAGGGCGCTCCACATCCCTGGTGTGGAGAATGTGGGCGCAGATGTGATGTCTCGGGGCGGTCCTCGTCACGACGAGTGGGAACTGCGCCACGATATAGTCAGGCAGATCTGGGATCGCTTCGGGGAGGCTTCAGTGGATCTGTTTGCGAGCCGACGCTCTCATAAGTGCCCCCTCGGTCAGTCGGGCAGATCATCCCCCCTTGGGGGTTGATGCCTTCTCGATCTTTCCATGGCCGCCCGGCCTTCAGTACGCCTTTCCTCTACAGCTGTTGAGTCAGCTGTTGGAGCGGATACGGAGGGAGCGCAGGACGGTGATCCTGGTCGCGCCGGACCGGGGCACGGCAGTGTGGTTCCCGGTCTTGATCCAGCTACTGGTCGCTCCGCCATGGGTTATTCCTTGGTCGGCGACGGCCCTCTCTCAAGCACACAGGTCGCTGTTTCAGTACCCGGTGTTTGGCCAACGTCTGATGGTGTGGCTGGTGAGAGGGTAAGTCTGGAGAGGATGGACCCTTCTGTGGTTGATACCATCCGGAATGCGCATGCTCCCTCCACTGTCACGCTTTACGCGGGCAGATGGCGTATGTTCCAAGAGTGGTGTAAGGCGGGGGGCCGGGACCCAGTCTCCTGCCCCCTGGATGCTGTCCTTGGTTACCTCCAGTCTCTCCTTGATAGACTGTCGGCTTCGACGGTGAGGGTATATGCAGCAGCTATATCCTCCTATCATGAGGGATTTGAGGGTGATGTTTTGTTCAGCCACCCTCTTGTGAAGCGTTTCCTGCTTGGCGCTCGACGTGTTAAGCCGGTACAACGCTCTTTGGCTCCGAGTTGGGATCTTCAATTGGTCCTCGGTCGGTTGTCCTTGGCCTTGTTTGAGCCTCTTGAGTACTGGCTAAGCGTCCCGCTCTTAGCGTGCCCTGAGTTCCCTTGGGGAATCTTTTCCTGGAAACGTTTTTTCCGAGGAAGAGTGAGTTGTGACCACGCCTAGTACTTTATAGTACGCCACTATAGGGGCGGGGCCTGGCAGGTGGTGGGTGTATTTGTTTTTTTCGTTGATGGAGTACAATAGGTACATGAGATGAGGTATATCTCGGTATGGCTTAAGAGCGGGACGCTTAGCCAGTACTCATATAACTAGGTTATATACATAACCTGTCGTTCTCAAGACTGCCAAAACAAATCTGGAGTTTTTGTTGCAACCACCACTGGTGCTCCGTGCTTGTGAAGCAGGTGGCATCAGTCCTTTGCCTCTGGCATGTTGGAACGGTCGAGGTGAGTCGGCCCGGCAGGTGGCTGGTGGGCTGTTAAGTAGGGATGCACGATATTGATTTTTTGATACCGATAACTTTATGCTCCTCAAGCCGATAACCGATATCGATAACCGATATTTATTGTATTTTATTACATGGCGTTTTCACATTCGCCGAAATGCTTGCTTGTGATTGGTCAATAGCCCCCCGACAGCGGTCATTATTTTTCAATAATGACCGCTGTTTTTTCAATAATGACCGCTGTTCGCAATCAAGCCCACTGACACACACTGTTTCAGTGCAATTAGACACTGCCGGTGTTCTGCTGCCGGCGATGACAGGGGGCGGAGCGACGAGCGGAGCCAGAACGCAGCCAGAACCAGTGTTGCGAGTCGATGTAAAATGAATTAGGTATATTGTTAGTAAGTTAGCCATGTAATAAGCGGGATAATGTATAGATAATGTATGGAGCTTATAAATACTAAAAAAAAAAAAAAAAAAAATATGTAAGGGATAATGTATGTACTCGGTCATTGTCGCAAAATAATTGACCTTCACTGACGTTTAAAACACCTCGCCGAAGCGGCTCGGTATTTTAAACTCCGTGTCGGTCAATTATTTTGCGACATACATTATCCCTTACATAATTTTTTTTTTTTTTTTTAGTATTTATAAGCTCCAACGTCATCAGTACTGCTATCGGTACTCGAGAAATGATGGAGTTTTATTTTGAGGAATTTAAACGTCGCAAGCTAATCTTGTTGGCCGTTTTCTATATCTCTCCTGCCTCGATGTCTCTGCCTGCGCGAGGAGCGGGCTGTGCTCACACACACACTCACTCACACACACACGGGTGCTGCTGAGTACAGACAGCTCTGCTCTCATCATGGCGGACAGAACGAAACGTTCAAAAGTCTGGGTCTATTTTACTAAAGTCGATGCTGACAACGCTCGTTGCCACAAGTGCAACAAGACATTTGCCAGTAATGTATAAGCACTGGTACTTGTCAATGTGGCTGGCGGGGAGCTAACGTTATTAGCCTGAGCTCCGAGTAGAATAATGGCCGACAATCCGGAGGTAAATAAACGAACGAGAGCTTCTGATTGGTGGTAAGAAGAAGAGGTGGGTGCAAGCGGTGGGACGTAATTGGCAGATCGACTGTCTGCCTCCGAATGTAACGTGACTACGTCACAGCCAAGAAAGGGAGTGCTGGATTTGTGAAAAACTCCCTGTTCCTAAACCACACGCTGTCAGTCGTACCACAGTACTGGCAAAACGGGAGGAGGCTATAATAAAAACAAGCGCCCTTCATCCAAATCCACCCACACCGGATTTCTTTTAACCAAAAAATGTATTATATATTATCGGAGCTATCAATAACGTTATCGGGTTTATCGGGATGACGTCATAATTGCTGATATCGGCCCGATAATTATCGTGCATCCCTACTGTTAAGCCTATACCGCCACGGTATGGAATTAGCAGCGACTAGTAACTTTGTTCGAATTGCTGTTTTTTTTCTGTCAAAAATGGTGTCGGGTGGCAGGGCCATGAAGGCCAGCCGACGTTGAAACATTGCGCAAGGTTTTGACGTTATTAGCTTTGACCTAGCCGCAAGCTATAACCGCAGGGAGGGCTAGGATGCTGTCAACGCTTGTTTACAGACATCTTGGTTGGATCAGTCTCCCTTTGAGGGGGTGAGAAGTTTTTTCCCTCCTCAGGGCTCCCCTCTCCGCAGAGGGACTTTGGTCTTTCCGCAGGAGCGTGGGCGGTATTTGACCTAGGCCTCACACCGCCTCACACCGCGCAGCCAGAGGTGAGAGCACGGCCTCGCCAGTGGCTGTGGCGAGGCCCTCAACCAGTGGCCATGTTTTTTTTTACCCTGGGCACAACGTCAACAGGTGACCGCAAGGCCGACAGCCTTGGCGGCCGAGGGATCAGCTACATTAGATGAGCACGCCCTAAAAAAACGTCGCCGTCTAGCTGTGTGCAGCTCGCTCTCCGGTCACTCCCCCCCCCCAACACCAGCGGGATAAGGGCTCTGATTTGTTTCCTTTGGTTGCGGGTTGCGTGTCTTCAATGAAGCGCAAGCGGCCCCACGTTTCGCTTCTCATGGGGACAGGGGCTGACACCCAGCTGAAACTGGGTCTGTCCGTGAGAATGTTGTGCTGTTAAGCGGCTCCCACGCCACACGTTCTGCGTCTGTGTTTGGTTGAGCCTGGTGTTACGTCTGTCAACTACAAAGGTTGTCAGCAGGGGGGCTCGAGACCTCTTGAGGCAAACAGTGCGGGTTCCCCCGACCTCGCCTTCGCCAGGCCGGGTATCACGTTAGTGCCTCCCACTCCCGGAAGACCGGCAGTGGTCTGGCAGGCGCGTGTGATTTTGGTGGTAGTAATATCACTGCAGGGCTACGGTGTGTAGGAACCCACCCTATCGGGCAGTGTGGGGGCCTCACACCTTGCATGTCCAGCTGTAGAACAATTCCTCAGCAGTCCATGCTGGAGGGGTGTTCAGTGGGGGAGCTTTTGTCACCTAGTATGATGCCAGCTTCTCCCGTATCAAACCGGCCCTTTTTGTCGGGGTCCCCCCTTGGGTGCGATTGCCTCGTGGGTAGTGTCAGGGTCCGATGTCCCGACTCCACGGAACGCTCTGCTCGCGCGGTTAGCGGGTCCAGGGTTGGCTACACACAGCGGGCGGGACCGGGCCACCTATCTACGGTTTCTGGCGGACCAGCGCCAAGTGGCGGCGGGTGCGCTTGGGATTATCATCACATATGGCTACAGCAGTGCCATATGTCGAGGTGGATGGAGAGAACGCTGAGGCGGGGACTTGTGTTTACACAACCCCACCCGTTTTCAGGTTTGGTACAGACCCTATTGTCAGGGTCACCAGCAGTGACCGCTCTGGCCAACGAGATCCAATCTCTGTGGGCGAAGCAAGCCATCGTCGTGGTCCCAAAGGAGGACGCGATGCGTGGCGTTTCCTCCCGGTATTCTCTGGTGCCCGAGAAATCGGGAGGGGGGGTGTCAGACCCATGCTGGACCTGTCCCATGGAAGGTTCAGCATTTTTGACCGTCTCCCACCTGTTGAACGCTGTCAGGTGGGGGCCTGGTTCTCCTCCATAGATCTGTAGGATGCGTATTCGCATCCCGATCTTCCATCCTAGGGCTTACCTACGCTTCCTTTCCTTCCGGCCCTGATTCAGCTCTGTGTGGCCCCGCTGTGGCCTGTTCCGTGGTCACCGCGGGCCCTCTCTCAGGCACACGGAACTCTGTTCTGCCTTCCTGTTCTGGGGCAGCCTCTAGGCTTGGCTGCTGTCAGTGTGCATCTGGTGGGGATGCGTCTTTGCTATTCTGTGGTTAACGTTATCCGGCACGCGCGCGCTCCGTCCTCTACCACGGCTTACGCGGGTAGGTGGCATATTTTCCAAGAGTGGTGTAGAGTGGGGGGCTTGGACCCGGTGTCCTGGTTGCTGTCCTTTCCTTCCTTCAGTCTATTTTGGGTAGACTGTCGGCTTCGACGGTGAGGGTATATGCCGCGGCTATATCCTCTTGTCATGTGGGGTTTGAGGGCGTTACATTGTTCAGCCACCCTCTTGTGAAGCGTTTCCTGCTTGGCGCTCAGCGTCTTAAGCCGGTGGAATGTTCTCTGTCTCCGAGTTGGGACCTCCAACTGGTCCTCCGCCGGTTGTCTGAGGCCCCGTTTGAGCCTCTTGAGCAGGCGTCTTTGGAACAGCTGTCTTCAAGACTGCATTCCTGCTGGCCATCACCTCCGCTAAGCGCGTGGGTGGGCTGTGTGCTCTCTCGGTGTGGCCTGAGTGCTTGTCTATTCGTGTCAATAGCGGTGCGACTCTGAGGGCTAATCCAGTCTTCGTGCCAAAAAATATCCAGAGCTCTTTTCGCTCCTGGGATATTGTGGTTCAGGCGTTTCATCCGCCTCCTCACGCTGGTGAGTTAGAGGCAAGCCTTCACCTGTCATGTCCCGTCCGGGCTTTGGGGGTTTACCTCAGTCGGACTCAGGACTTCAGGGCTACCGATCAGCTCTTTGTTTGTTACGGTGGCTCTCGCGCTGGTAAGGCACTGTCCAAGCAGCGCCTGTCACATTGGTTGTGCGAGGGCATTGCCCTTTGCTACACGTCGGCTGGGCTGGCCCCCCCAGAGTGGCGACCTCTGCCGCCTTGTTAGGGGGGGCCTCGGTGGAGGACATCTGTGCTGCGGCCTCCTGGTCCTCCCCGGGTCCCTTCATTAGGTTTTGCCTCATGGACATGACTGGGGGTTCTGTCTCCCAGGTGGTTCTGAGGTCTGGGACCTCCCCTGCGTCCCGCCCTTCGGTGGGTTAGCAGGGGTGTGTGGGTGTGTGCCACGGGGTGATGTGTTTAGTAGGGATGGGAATCGAAAACCGGTTCCGGTTGGGAACCGGTTCCTAATTGGCCGATGCCTGGAACCGTGTGGCTCCTGTGACTTTCGATTCCCTTATCGCTGCCAGTAGTTGCGCAATAATGTTAGCGTTAGCATGTAGCCATGGCAGACTCTATTTGATTCATTAAGGGCTCGAAATTGCCTGGGTTTTGGTAATATGCTCCCGAAATGCTCCCGCTGTTTGGCTACTTCTATGTGCAGTGAAAACTACTTGAATGCTTTAGAACCTAGTCATTGATTTAGTTTAGGGTGAGCTCAAATTAGCCGCGGAGCTATCGCTAGCTAACGTGAGCTAACGCTATTTAATCAAGCTCACAAAGAGAGATAAACAGCTGACAGCGGATAGTACAGGTACAAATACAATAAAACAGCGGGTGGGGACTGTCGTGTAAACCTTGTACTCTTTAGTTCACATATAATAAGAGGCGGAGTGTTTGTTTACTAAGTCTCTACTCTGAGTCTGTCAGACAGGAAGTACCATGGTGCAACATACAAATGTGTCCGTGTAGCAACACAAGCCAATACCTTACAGGACAGGGGCCCGGGGAGGGAGCTCTGTGTGTGTGTGTGTGTGTGTGTGTGTGTGTGTGTGTGTGTGTGTGTGTGTGTGTGTGTGTGTGTGTGTGTGTGAGACAGAAGTCAGAGGAATAACGACCTGTTATTCAATAGATTAAAAAAAAAAAATACATTTTAAGAGAATCTCAAATACATTATTTTATTTAAGTGTAGGCTATAGTTAATGTTTTCTTTTTTACAGTTTTTGTATTTTTCTGACATGGTAAATGGCTGCTTTTTTATATAGCGCTTTTATCCAAAGCGCTTTACAATTTGTTCCTTACATTTTACCCAATCACTCACACATTCACACAACGACGGCGGAGGCAACCATGCAAGGTGCCAACCTGCTCATAGGGAGCAGTGGTTAAGTGTCTTGCTCAAGGACACATCGACACGCTGCCCGGGAGGAGCGGGAATCGAACCGGGAACCTCCGGATTGTCAGACGACTGCTCTACCTCCCGAGCCACTGTCGCCCCTGACATGGGGGCTCAACAATAAATGACAATCAGAAATGTCAAGTTGCATGTTGTTATTCTAACCAGCTTAGTTCTGTTGCATTTCCAATTTATTTATTTAAATTATAAATTGATCAGGTATCGATAAGAGAATGGATAAAGAATCGAATCGATAAGCAGAATCGATAATGGAATCGTATCGATAAAATCCTATCAATTCCCATCCCTAGTGTTTAGGGGTCTCTAGTTCCCTCTTTTTTCGCACTTTGGTGGAGTTGACTTCCGCCCCCTCTTCACTAGGAAGGGCGGGTGGACGGGACTCCCCTCCCCCCTGGTGGTAGGGCTTGCGGATCCTCAGGGGGTACATTTGTCGGGCCACGCATCTGCTCTGCCCCATATCTCAGTATGGCGAAGAACAAGAGGCGAGGCCAGTAGGCTATATAACGAAAGGTTATGACTATAACCTAGTTATATGAGTACTGGCTGAGCGTCTCGCTCTTAGCACGCCCTGAGGTCCCTTGGTTGGGTTTTCTATGATGGAAACTTTTTTCCGAGGAAGGGCGAGTATGACCATATCCGGTGTCTTATAGGGGGACACTGGGGCAGGGCCTGGTCAAGTGCATGGGTGCATTGTTTTTGTTAATGAAGTACAGTAGGTACTTTAGATAAAGATATATCTCAGTATGGCGAAGAGCGAGACGCTCAGCCAGTACTCATATAACTAGGTTATAGTCATAACCTTTCGTTCAGTAAAATACTCATCTTTAATTTCAACATATTTTATATACTAAGTTTTGGTTTCTTCCACATATCAACCTTCCACTTATCTTGATGGATTGTTGATAATTTTGGTTTAATTATATGAACCTTACAGATTATTCATAAAAATCATACTTAAATCAGCAGAAGAAACAATCATGGACATCTCTCTTGACCAGGGATGACCGTGTGCTCTGTACCAGTTAAAGATCTTTTTAGTCACCCTGTCATCTGGTAGCTGGACCAGGCGGTTCCATAACCTAACCATTTTACATCTTTGCTTGAACAAACATGAGTCCCAAGTAGGGCTGGTCGATTAATCGAAAATAAAATCGCGATCTCGATTCATAGACCTATGCAATCTTATTTTTAAATTACTTCTTTTATAATTTTTTTTTTTACTTTTTACTTAACTTAACTAAATGATGACGATTCTGACTTGAGTTATTTTGTATGTTACAAGCAGTGTTGGGACTAACGCGTTACAAAGTAACGCGTTACAGAAACGAAGTTACTTTTTGCCGCAACTAGTACTCTAACGCATTACTTTTGAAATTCAGTAACGCTACTTACGTTACTGAATGGTTTGTTAGTTCGTTACTGCGTTCTTTTTATGTAGATTCATAGCGAGCGTCCTTATTTCGCCTGCGTTTGTTTTGTTTACTGTAGACTGAAAGGCGCTATATAAAACGAAGTATTATTATTATTATTATTTCTTTCCGTAGCCTCATTCTGGTTTCGCACTTCTGATTGGCCACTGACGTTCTGAAAGAAATAGGCGCTCTCTACAGTAAACAACAAGAGGACGCTCGCTATGAATCTACATAATAAGAACGCAGTAATAATAACGAACTAACAAACCATTTAGCAACTACTTGGAGAGATAATTAATATACAACATGGAAACGAGATAAAGAACATGTTTGAAGGGCTGCTGGAGTCAACTGGACTAACGTTACATCTCGACCACCGCAGACTGGTGACGGTGAGTGCAATGTGTTCACTGAAACTCAAGATCAACGGATTTTGACTGTACAAAATCTGCCAGGGAATCTCATAATACTAATCAAACAATATAAATATAGTCCTTTCATGCACAATTGATATCCTAACTATTCTAACGTTGCAATGCTTTGATAACAACGCTGCAAGATGGTTATGAATGAATTAATGAATGGATGAATGAATGAATGAATGAAAACTTTATTTAACAGATTGCAGAATGGGTACAATACAGTACGGCTCAATACATACAATTGTTAAGGGGATGCAGACCTGAGAAAGACGTTTGTCTTGTTTCCATCAGGGTCCCCCATTTTCAATTCATATAGACATTTATGACATACACAACATACATGACATTTATGGCATAGGGACATATAGGTATTTAGTACTGATACATTTGTGACATAAACGGTATTCCAATATACAGTACTGTTACCCCTAGATCCTGACAGAGTATATACATATGATGGGGAGGGGACTGTACATTAGGAGGGGGTGGGTGGGTGGGAGAGAAATATACATACAGCGGGGAGGGAATATATAATGAAACGCTCTAGACCACATTGCTTAGCAGAGTTCGGTGATGTGAATGGAAACTGTCAAGTTGATCAACCGATTTTGAGTATATGGGGCATGGGACTTGAGCAATTTTTTTTTTTTTTTTTTTTTAAATAACTAAATAGTTACTTTTCACAGTAACTCATTACTTTTGGGTGTAAGTAACTAGTACAGTAACGAAGTTACTTTGAAATGAAGTAACTAGTAAAGTAACTGAGTTACTATTTTTCAGTAACTAGCACAACACTGGTTACAAGAGACTTTTAAGTTTAAGTCAAGCACTTTCATATATGTTATGTTTAAGTTTAAGTCAAGCACTTTGATATGTTATGTTGTCTGAAAGAGAGCATTCAGTGCAATAAATGATATTATTGAAAAACTAAGAATCATGTGAGAGAATCGTGATCTCAATTCTTAGAAAGAAAAATCGTGATTCACATTTGAGCAAGAATCGCCCAGCCCTAGTCCCAAGTAACTCATGTCCCCTTCTATAGCCCCTTTTGCTATATATTTATGGACTCCCAAGAAGTATCTCATGGCAAAGTTCTGGATAGCATTACACTCGGGTGCATCATCAAAACCCCATACTCCAGCAGCATAAAATAAAACGGAACCAACCGTTGAATCATAGAGTTGTGCAAATGTTGAAAACCCAAGGTCAGTGCACACTTTCATTTTACTCAACACACCCCCTAGCACCCTTCCTGCTGACTTGGACAGTATTTTCCTTCCTTCTATGAAGCTCATGTACTCATTAAAGACAAAACCAAGATATTTATAAGAATATGTGTAAGTCAGGGGTGTTGGTCCAAATTGAAACCTATGGTTACCCTTAGGGATGCCCCGATCACGTTTTTTGCCACCGATACCGATCGTTTTTGGTTTTATAAAAATTTAATTAAATGTAAATATATAATTTTGATTTTTTTTAATAAAATATATATCTATAATTATACTTGTAGTTGTATTATCTGCGAGACATCGCCACCAATCAACAAGTCAAAATGCTCGCTATCTGCAAACAGCTCCACTGTCTGTGTGTATACTCTGCTTTGGTCAAATCACATTCAGCATGCCCTCAGCTAGCCCCTTTCGTGACTGCGATGCAAGCCAGGGGCTCGAATACGCATCGAATCAATGTTATAAGACATTGATATCAGGAGCTATCTGTAGCTACTGCTAGCCGACTAGATACCGTTAAGACAACGCCTCGGTGAACTATTTAGTTTACTTGGTCATTTCGTGTAAACAGTGAGCTAACGTGAGCTACCCACCTAGCTAACGGAGGTATCATGCACTACTAGACTATTGCTGGAGCATTTGTTGATATCAGGAGCTATCAGTAGCTAGCCGGCTAGATAACGTTAAGACAACGCCTCAGTGAACTATTTAGTTTACTGGGACATTTCATTTAAACAGTGAGCTAATGTGAGCTAACGTTAGCTACCGAGCTACCTAGCTAACGGAGATATCATGCACTACTAGACTATTGCTGGAGCATTTGTTGATATCAGGAGCTATCAGTAGCTAGCCAGCTAGATACCGTTAGACAATGCCTCATGTATTAAACTAAAAGTGAATAGTTGACTGGGTCATTTTGTTTAAACAGTAACGTTAGCTAGGTAGCTAACGTTAGCTCACAGAGGTCCCATGCACTAGACTAGAGCAGACTATTGCCAGAGCCTCTGTTGACACGGGTCTGGGAGGGGCAGGGGAGGAGGAGGGGGAGGGGCAGTGCGCTGCAGCTCTGTGTGCTTGAGAGAGAAGTCAGCGAGTGAGAACTCCGCTAAGAATTGGATCATGTTTTTCGATCGGTTTTCACGATCTGCGAAAATAAAGCATTATCGGAATCCACCGATCTCATATTTATACTGAATATCGGCCGATACCGATCGCTGGCCGATCGATCGGGGCATCCCTAGTTACTCTGCTGTTTTTTTTCCCTGAAGTGCATAATCTTTTTTTTCACTGTTAATCTCAAGTCTCCATTTCCTGCACCAAGAACTCATAATATTCAAAAAAAAAATTAAATTGCTTAATTTTCTGCAATATCATCAGCGTACAATCAAATATTTCGGATTATGTTATCGATTGGAATACCAAGCTTGGCTTGCTTCATTTCTTGCACCAGGTCATTAACATAAAGGGCAAAGCGGGAGAAAGCACATCTCCCTGTTTTACACCGAATGGAGTGGGGAACAAGCCGGTCCTAACATCATTCAGCTGCAGACAGACAGATGGGGTTTTGTATTTGGTAGCCTTATAAAATAGACTATCAATTAGGCTTGGGCGGTATGACGGTATACCAGGGTATTTAGAAATCCCGACGGTATTGAAAATCAATACCGTCCGTCACCGTCAAAATCACAGATGCGCTTCAGTTTCTATAACAGTGAAACAGAGTTTTGAGTGTAGTGCACACACGCGCCAGCAGAGGGCGAGACCAGTCTAGTGGAGCGAGTGGGTCACAACGGTGTTCACGTTTTACGGTAATGTTGCGACAGTGCTGTGAAAATACCGTAAAGCGTTGTGACGAGAGTTGGTGTGTGTTGTTGTGGTGCACTGGTGGAGCAAGCAAATAATCCGTCTCTTATACAAGGTTTACACAACAGCCCCCACCCGCCTTTTTATTGTATTTGTACCGTCCTGTACTATCCGCTGTCAGCTGTTTATCTCTCTCTGTGAGCTACTGAGCTTGATTAACTAGCGTTAGCTCTGCGGCTAATCTTAGATTACCCTGAACTAAATCAATGACTAGGTTATAAAGCATTAGAGTAGTTTTCACTGCACATAGAAGTAGCCAGACAACGGGAGCATTTCGGGAGCATATGACCAAAACCCAGGCAATTTCTAGACCTTAAGGAATCAAATAGTCTGCCATGGCTAGGCTAGATGCTAACGCTAATGGTGCAGGCTTCTACCGGTGCGGGACTACCATTCTGAGAACTGACGATGATTTGTTTACTTGGTAACACGGGTTGCCCCCCCCCCCCCCCCCCCCACTGATGAAAATGAAAGTCATACCGTTAAAAACCTACACCCGGGTATTATGTCATAAAGGGATGACGGTGTGAAAAAAAGGATACCGCCCAAGCCTACTATCAATACCAGAACTAATTAATTTATAATCCAAAAGCTCTATTAATCCAATCAAAGGCTTTTTTAAAGTCAACGAAACAAACAAATGTATTCTTGCCCTCGTCCAATCTGGCTCCCACCACCGATGATAAAACAAAAACATGATCAATACAAGGTCTCTTAGCCCTAAACCCATTCTGCTCATCCACCAACATTTTATTATATTCTAAGTATTTATTTAATCTATTATTAAGAACACTTTAATATAATTGATACACTGTACTGTACTAAACTAGTACTACTCTATTTCTTCACATGCTCTGCATACAGCTTGCTCTTTCTAGTACTACTCTCTAGCTTCATACAGCTTGCTCTTTCTAGTATTACTCTCTAGCTTCTCCTGGAACTCTCTCGATGAAATCACCACCGAGCATCTTGTTTACTCAGCAGACCACTGCAAATTCAATTTTTTCATTAATTTCGACATTGTTGACGTTGTGGTCAGTCTCTGCCTTTGTCTCCTTCTTCCTCTCGTCTTCACAGCCTAGAGAATATAACATGCCCACTGATGATGTCACGGTTCGCAATGAAAAACTAAAACACTTTTGGTTCCAGGACTTCCGGTTCCGCTCGGATCAGATGGCTGCTTGATCTTTTCGAGCTCCGTGACCACTTAACATTAATATTGATAACGTTAATATCACGCCATACGCTCACAGTATACATCGTAATTATGACTATACAAATACTGAACCAGATTGGAACGTTAAATGAGGTGGACAGAGATTTGATCAGGGCTCTGTTCCGTGTTGAACTAGAAGCTAGCACGCTGAAGCTAACTAATAGACTGGACTCGCTCCAAGAAGAAATAGCTAGCGCGACCACGCGGCTCTTGGGAGTGGAAGAGGAGATGGCCACGGTTAAGGCTAGCGCTGAGACCAACTCTACCGAAATCTCGGCTATAGAAGAAAAGTTGCTTGTTTATGAACATAAGATGGCTGACCTAGAGGACCGGAATAGAAGGTGCAACATCAGAATATACGGCTTGCCCGAAAACATCGAGGATGATGCGCCGATTCATTACCTAGAACGGATGATCCCCCAATGGTTTCCAACCGTCATCCTCCGGGAGATTGAGCGGGCGCATAGAATCTTCAGGAACGGTCCCCCGGAGAAGGGCGAACGTCCACGCGCCTTTATATTCTGCTGCCTGCGGTTCACTACACGCCAGACTATTCTCCAAGAGGCCAGGAAACACCCTCCAACCGTCGGTAATCATACCCTTAGATTCGCTGTGGATTTCAGCGATTACACCGCCAGGTGTCGCAGGGCCTTCTCTAAGGCTATGGGATTCGCTCGTGAGAAGGGCATCGAGGTTTACCTACTCTACCCTGCAACTTTGAAAGTTAAGATGGGCCGCGGAGTTGTTTCCTGCAACCGCCTGTTCACGTCGCCGACCGAGGCGGAGAGTTTCCTTTGATGCGGCACGATGGCCCTCCCGGCCATGGGAGGCGAGCCGGCCCCGGTGGAGCAGGCTACGGGCATCGGGGAATAACAGGCCCCGGAGCCTTGGTATGCTAAGTACAAGCCGTGCTTATTTTCCGGCTCTCCAAGCTAACACTAATGTTACGACTCGCCTACCGCAGCTTTTCGGACCAACAGAACGGTAACACTCAAGGTTTATCTATGCTGTATTATTCCAGCAACGGGTATGCATACTGACTATTTTCAAGTGTAATTCAGACAACCTGTGTTTTTTAACGTATCTGCTTTCGCATAGATTGTTATGCATATTGTCTTTTTTCAAGTTTCACTCAGACGAACTGCGTTTCACAAGTTTCACTCAAACGAACTGTGTTTTAACGTATCTGCCGGTCGAGGGGGATGGTCCCTTCTCGGCGGAGCTGTCTACGTGAATCAGAGTATAGCTGGCCCTGTGCCTGACTGAGCTAAGTTCAAAGCGTGCTGGTTATCCAACTCTCCTAACTAACACTTTATTTTAGTTTTCACGCTCACGCTCGGAATTCAATAGGACCTTAACAAGTGGATATGTATCTGTTCTAATGCTTTACTCCAAACGTATTACATTCAACCATACGGCAGCCTTTTAGACTATGGCTAATTTAAATATCTTGATCTGGAATACAGGGGGTCTTAATCTACCGCATAAATGCACAAGTGTACAAACGTGGCTAAAAAGGAAGGAAGTGGACCTTGCTTTACTGAGTGAAACGCACCTTTTATTGGCTGATAACGCAAGACTGGCAAATAGATTTTACCATAACATAAGTTCTTCTTCTTTTAGCACCAAGGCCCGAGGGGTAGCCATAATAGCGAAGCGAAATTTGAATATTAAACTGTTAGATGTGTGGTCTGATGCAGATGGTCGAATTACTATTGCTAAAATAGAATACTCTAACCGGAAAATTGCGCTGATCTCTGCATACGCCCCTAATTTGTATGACACTAACTTTTATGCTGTACTCACTCCAGCTATGTTGAAACTACCTGATTACTCGTTTATAGTAGGAGCTGATTTTAATGCAGTATGGGATCCATTGATTGATAGATCCAAACACACTGAAACCTTTGATCAGAAACAAGCTACCACAGCCCTACAGGCCTGGTCTAAGGACACGGGGGTAATTGATATGTGGCGTTCGCTCAACCCATCCGCGAGAGATTGCTCTTTTTTCTCCTCGAGACATAAGACCTTTTCCAGAATTGATTATGTTTTTTCTTCCCCACGTCTCTTTGATAGCTTTGATGTTGACTTATTGCCCATTGCACTTTCAGACCACAAAGGTATCCTTCTCAAGGGTTCCCTCAGTAAAATAACATCCCGCGCCCTGAAACACTGCTGAAAAATGAAGAGTTTAACCTGCAATTTAAAGAGAAGCTCACTGAATTCCTGCAGTTTAATGCTGGCTCGGTACAGGATCCCCGAATTCTATGGGATTCAGTTAAAGGTTTTATTAGAAGTAACACTACTCTCTTTGCATCTAATCTCTGCAAGGGACGTCTCTCCAAGCTGGTGGAATTGGAAAGGCTTCATGCCACGTTGATCTCTTCTTTGCAGCACAACTACTCTAGTCGACTGGAGCTTCAAATTAAGGTAGTGAAAAAAGAGATTAACTCCATTTTAAGACAACAATCTGAATTTCAAATGCACAGAACAAGACAGCACTACTACTTTCATGGCTCCAGGCCTAGTCACCTACTAGCTATGAAGATACGTGCCAGTGAGCAATTTGCGGATATCCCTTCCATCAAGAACCAACAGGGGGAGGTAACCACCAACCCCAAAAAGATTAATGATACATTTCGCTCTTCTTATTCCAACCTGTACAAGTCAGAGGTGATCTTTGATCATACCAAGCTGGAGGACTTTCTTAATCAAATCAACCTACCACAGATCTCAGAAGATAACGCTAAGCGGTTAGCTGCACCTAAGGGGGGGGGGGAGCGTGCGAGCGTCAACTTTCCACGTATATATATATTTTTTTTTGGGGGACGGAGTGAGGTGGGATACTTTTGGGGGGCGGGCAGCGGGGGGGTTTGTAAATTTTAATTACTTTTATTTCTAATCTATGTTCAATTGAGGAGGGCTGTTTGGGCCCCTTGAGGTGGTTTTTTGTGGTTGCGGCCCGGACCGGTGGGGGCCCCTGATTCAGGGTCTCGGTGAGTCGGAGTGTCAAAGAGGCATGATGCTCTGCGTCCCTGGGGCTCCGGATTCGGGGTCCTCACGGGTTGGGGACCTCGGTGGTCGGTGCTGGAGATGATGGGTGCTCAGGTGGTCTAATATGATTGAAGGTCTTGTCATTGTCGTTATTGTTGTTGTTATTATTATTTATTGCCATTGTGTCCCTTGATGTCTTGTTTGCTGGTGTTGTTACTGTATTGTGTTGTCTTGATTCATGTTGTTGGAAAAAGGAAAATAAAAAAGATTTGATAAAAAAATTACTTTTGGTTCCAGTTGAGAACTAAGTTTTGGTCTTCAGGGAGGCGTGGAGAGAACGGCTCACGCAGACGGAACGGAATCTGCTGCTTTCTTATTGTCGTGGGCTCTTGTTTTGACCAAGGACACTGACTCAGGGCCACCGTGGCTCAGTAGGTAGAGCAGCTCCTCCTGGCAGCGTGCCGAAGTGTCCTTGAGCAAGACTAGGGCTGTCACGATTCGCAGACCCTGTCAAATTCAGATTCCTTTATTGTAAGTAAGTATTTATAAAGCACCTTTCATACATGTCATGTAGCTCAAAGTGCTGTACACAAACATAGGCATATATAACGATAAAAGCAATAAAGTCACAGTGATCAGTTAAGATCAATGGTTAAATTTTCTTTTTTAGAAAAAATAATGTAAAAAGGAAAACAGTCAAGAAAGTTTGGGAGAACAGGTCCGCACAAACAGGTCCGTTCAGTAGCAACCGGAAGTAGGAAGTAGGAAGTGCACTAAACCAATGCACTTGTACTTTTTCAGCAGCAACCGGAAGTAGGAAGTAGGAAGTGCACTAAACCAATGCACTTGTACAGTAGGTAGCAACGTTAGCTCTCATAACGTTAGCCAGTTAGCAGCTCCGGGTACAGTAGGTAGCAACGTTAGCTCTCATAACGTTAGCCAGTTAGCAGCTCCGGGTACTAAAAATAAAGCATCACATTAATAAGACAACAGTAATAAAAGTACGGCAATAGGCAAAGTACAGTAAAATAACATTTCAGTAAAAGATCAATACATAAAAAATTAAAACATAATAATAAAAACATTTCAATAAGATACTCGCTTTCCCTAAGGCATGGTACACTATTTGTAAGCTAGACTGTATAGGTACGTTTTAAATTTTCCTTAAAAAATGTGTATGGAGCTGGCGTTCCTGATGTGTGTTGGTAGTGTGTTCCATAGTTTTGGGGCATAGTTGGCAAATGCCATACTTCCGATCCTCTTTTGGTTTCTGGGTGTGTCTAATAAACCTGTAGTGGATAGGGAATTGTCACTTATTTCAAGATTCAAGAGGTTTATTTATCACATACTGGCATACAGTGAAATGCGGTTGGCTATGCCCGCTTTGATTGTGCAAGAATACAATAGTAAATAATAGTAAATAGTAATAAAATAAGTAGAATAAACATGATAAAATAGATAATAAATCCTGAGATAATTGTTCAGTACTTTACAGCAAGACGAGTGAAATTCTATTTATCGTGGTCCCGTCGGCCATAGCAGCTTCCAATAATAAAAATACAATAAATTTAGCATAGGATAAAATAAGATGACTAAAATAAAGATGACTATATACAGTTCTAAAAAGTGTTCGTCATTGACCATGAAATTTCGTCGATTTGCATATTCACGATCTATGCATCGTATTGTTGTTACTTGTATGCCTTTTGCGGTGGAAATGGCAGACGTTCAAAGTCATAACATGCGCAACGCGTAATCTAACTAGTGCGCAATGAATCACGTTCAAAATATAAATAACTTTATAGGACTCGACAGTGCACGTTTCGCTCGCATTTGATAACTTCCGTGTTTCACGTCAACTCCAGCTGGAAGGGAGGGGCTGAGCCCGATACCCCCACCTTCAATTTTAGAAGCTATAACAGCTCTTCAACCCTGTGTTCTACAGCCTGTGACAACTCCATGAGCAATGGGTCCATCAATGCGTCTATGCTTTACATCCTCGCCCTTCCTGTATGCCCACATCGCGGTAAAAACCTTAACTAACGTTAGCTGCTAACCCTAACTAAGCTAAGCTAAATAGCTCTCTTTCTCTCTGTACGTTCAATGATGATGATAGTAGCCAAAAGTTACACTATAAAAACTAACTTGATAGTTGATGATAATAAATATTTCACTTCATTAGCAAAAATATTGTAAAATCATTAAGTCTGCTATAAGCTATTCTCCCTCTCTCTTGTGTGTGTGTTTATACTTTTACTATAGGCTACTCTTTTTGACATGGATTAGGCTAATTAGTAGTGCTGTCAGGCGATTAAAAACATGTATCTAATTAATTACAGGATTTGTAATTAATTAATTGCATAACCATTTTAGGCCTGATATTCTATATTCTATAATCATATTTCAAATTGCATGTGTCCGGATGGCAGAATTCAGTACTGTATCTACAAAACCTTCTGTTTATTCATCTTCCATTTATTAATTTGCTTAGATTTTTCAGGTCTGGTCAATTTTAGCATAGTGTTATTCACAGTCAAAGATAAACAAATTTAATTGATATTCTCATTTGGTTCATTACAATTTACTCAAGTCTAGTAACAGACACAGTATTTCTGACACTGGGAATACATTCCCTGAGATCCATAAATGTCCCTAGAATCAGATACCAAGAACATGCAAATGGACCATATAAAAAAAAATTCTGTAAATGTGTATTCTACGGTATTATGGTATTAATGTGATAAAAAAAAAGTTACATTTAAAAAATATATATTATTTTAGATTTTTTTAATTAATTTCGTTAATTTTCATAACGCGATAATTTGCTGTGTAATTAATTAATCTAATTAGCATGATAAACTGACAGCCCTATTAATTAGCTTTAACAATCCTGATTCCTGAGACTATTCTATTCAAAAGGAAGATATTGATTTAAATATGTAAAAGAATATTATTTAATCGTATCTCCTGTGCCTGCACAAGCACTACCATAGCGTGGAGTGGAGAGATAACACACAATACATATAATAATTCATGGAGATATACTAAAAAGCAATTTTTGGCCGGTAAAAAACTCTCTGGCTGGCTGTTTTTTTTTTTAAACTAAAAAGTTAATTTTGTTCCCTCTTTTTCAGCATTTAGCTACAGGCATGGATACATTGTATGTAATGATAAACAATGTGATAGTAACGGGCAAGTGTTATATTATTTCAAGATAATAAAGTAGCTATAATGAGTCAATAGATAAAAAGCAGTAATGGCATGTAGGTTACTCACGTACAGTAGGCATCCACACTAGTGCACTGCAACCTTGCCCAGGCCCGACGGGTTTGGGCTGGGTAGGGCTTTTTTTTTAATAAATAATTCGGGCTCGGCCGGGCCCGGGCACCGCCGTTTTATTTTTATTTTTTTCATATAACTAGGGTTATATAATAATAATAATAATAATACTTCGTTTTATATAGCGCCTTTCAGAGGACCCAAGGTCGCTTTACATAAGGGGGGGGGGGGGGAGATAACAAGTCAACAAACATAGTGGACAGACACAACACATACATATAAATATGATAACCTTCGTTTTAAGATTCGCTTTCTCTTTTGCGCCAGAGAAACATTTGGATGTAATTACTGCAGCGCGCAGGGAGAACTCAGGGGACAAGTTCAACTCGATTGGTTGTGTTGGAATATAGCCAGTTGGCGAACGTTTTAATTTGTTCTTGGGATGTATGTAGCCGGTTTTGTTAACGGTGTTCAGCGCGTTGCTGACGTGTGGTGAGTGATGTTTACTATTTGCTGGGTCGCGACTCGCTACCTGTTTTGTTGTGATTTTCATTACGTTGCTCTGCTCGAAATCTGATTTCTGTTTTCTGTTTGTTTGTTTGACTGAGTAGGCTATTGTGTGTCGTGTGTGTGTGTGTGTGTGTGTGTGTGTGTGTCAAAGAAGATTCTATAGCCTTCAATACGTTTTACGACGAGGCTGATGTGTGAGTCAGTCTATATAAGCGAGCACTGGGAGAGACGGCATTGCGAAACAGGCTATGTAAATGCTTCTTAGTTTTGTTTATTTATTACGTTCATATAAAACCGTGTTTCGAATATTTAAAACAAATACAAAAAAATTTATATTTTAATATTAATAATAATAATTTTTTTCTGGTTTTCACGCGGGCTAGGGCTTAAAATATTATTTACAGTCGGGCTTATTTTCGGGCAGGGCCTGAAGTTCACGGGCTCGGGCAGGGCTCGGGCTTTATTTCAAGGCCCTTGCAGACCACTAATCCACACTACACAGCATTTATAGACATAAATAAACTTCATGGCTCATCTCCTACTCTAGGTATTCAGTAGGTGGTGCCAAAGAGGCAACTACCCATGTGACCTGAGGATACTAGTAAAACATTTTGAAATATTCAATTGCAAATAGAATCAATTGTTGTTGATCTTTCTGGTAAATCTTTCTGGCACCTTGCCTGGTCACCTCCGCCGTCGGTGTGTGAATGTGCGAGTGAATGGGTGAATGTGAGGAGCAAATTGTAAAGCGCTTTGGATAAAAGCTGTTCTATAAATCCAGTCCATTTTACCTTTACACTCCTTTTGACTCCTGATTAAAAAAGAACAAAAATATCGAATTCTTTTATATTTTTTTTGTGACCTGCAACAGGGCAGTTTTAAAACCAGAGACAGTGGACAGACTTGTCTTTCTTGCCTGCAACTTAAAGTAATGGCTTTTGTTGTGAAGGATCAGATTAAACCGAATATATATATTTATTTATGGATATATATTTAATAGTATTTGTATATCGTTTGATATCCCTTGTATATTCCTTGTACATATACACTGAATATCCCTTTAGTCTACTAACAGCCCATAATAGTTTCATTCTCTCATTGGACAAGAACTTGGCGCCAGCAGCCAAGCCCCTTGGTTCAAGTTCAATCGTGCCGACGAACATGTCGTTACTAGCCCCGGTTCCGCGTAGGAATACGTCTGGCGAAATACGAATGGTACTATTTGTTCACAGCGCATATATATATGGCGCAAGTAAAGTAGAACTTTCTTTTAGTCCCTTAGCCCTTAGTTCTTTACCCTCCAACCTAGTGGCAAGACGTTAAGCCTCACCCACGATACACGTGTGGTGCAGTATGGTCAACTTGGCCTCAGAATGGCATTGAGACATCGTGTGGATTAATAGTTGAATTGTCATAGTTTGGCACTATACCGTCGAGTGGGACGTATTTCTATTAAGTTAATAATAGTCTATTATGTATGGTGCATCGTTCGGTTAGAGTTATACAGTGAGTAGTACCCCCATCGTTTCCTCGCGTTATCTAGAGTCTTAACCAGGCTGGGCAGACCACGTGTGGTGCTTTCATCCGAGGAGTTCTGGGCTAGGACGAGTGGACCTGCACATTGGATTACCTTACCCGGACGACGGCAAGCCCTACACGGCTTGGATTATCTACTTGCTTTGGGTGCTTTGATTTATGCCATGGATAACAGCCAACACTGGTGAGTGTTGGAACTACCCCCGAGAGGAGTCCAGGTGAGACGGCGCTCTAACCCGAGTGAGGTCGCCTCACGTCTCTTCGTTGTGGACCGGCAGCTACCGTCTACAAGAGGGCCCAACTGTATTCATCTGTGGACCAAGGTTCTGTGGGCACCGTGTTCAGCACTCTGAATTCTCCCAAGAAATCGTTGGCCAGATGGGATATCGCCAGCGGCTCTCCTAACCCCCCCCCCCCCTACTGACTTACAACCAGCGGGACCCCCTTTAGTGTATCCAGCTATAATCATTAAGTACCATCGCTATAGTTCCCTAAAGAACCAGGTTGTATACTTGCTTCCTGCGTAACCAGAGATTGGACATTCAATGTTGATTTGCCTACGAATACTCATTTGCCTTACAAGTGCATTCAAATCATAAATGTCATTAAGTGAACGTTGTATATACCCTTTGCTATATATTAAATATTCGACTTATACATTTGTGTGGACTTGGTTTCATGGTGGGAAAGTGTTCATCATATCTATATCATGTACTGTGTGGCCAGTAGTTAAAGTACATAAAGCGGTAGTGGTTTAATGATACCATACTTATCAATACAGTCAGGGAATTGTACCCCTCAGTTACAATTGGTCCTTCGAGCCGGATGGTAACTAGTGTAATATTAATATAGTGTTATTAATATTGAAATGGCCTATGATGAACACTCCACGAAACGGTCCTCCTAACGTAGAACGCCCGCGGCGCAGACGACAGCCACCTCCGTACTTAGAGGATTACGCTGTCAGTCAACTACCTAGCCTTCTACAAACGGTAAACGCGGTAAAAGTAGAAAGTAAAATTATGTCTGACCTTAACGACCAGGTTACCCCGACCACAGAGGCCCTAGTGGGTTCTAATGTAACTGACCAAGCTCACGGTGGGGACCAGGAGGGAGCTGACATGCCTTTACCCCCCGCCAATACCGAAGAAGTAGTCCCCGACCAGCCCCGGGAGGAAGACAACCCTACAGAGAGAGAACTCTGCACGGAAGAAGAGGAGGAGAGCGCCGAGGAAATAGAGCTCCAGGACTCCCCAACGAGTACCGCCAGGAGCGGCTCACCTCTACAACCGTCTTCCCCCAGCGAAGCGGAGAGGATGCTATCACAGGTGTTCCTCGTCAGCCTGACAGCCTCTACTGAACGCGATCGACTCCAGACACAGCAACGGAGCGAAGAAGAGCGCATACGCCTGGAGATGAGACGCCTTCAGACGGAAGAGAATATGGCAAGAGACCGAGCAGACACCCAGCGTGCCGCTGCCGGTGCCCAAAGAGAAGCAGAGCGCGACATCGCTTTCATCAAGCGCGAAGCCGAGCGCGACAGACTACAAGCGCAGCTAATGGAGCAGCTGATCACCAAGGCAACACCCTCTCCCTCCGCCAGGGGTTCAAGGAACTCGTCGAGACAACAGTCAAGGGCAGCATCCCCTAACCGAGCAAGCGACCCTGAACTTGACCAACAGACCAAGCCTATACCCCCCGCAGACCCCCTTCCCAGACCGGTCCAAGCGAGACCCAGCTACAAGGAAGGAGCAGCATACACTGCGGAGAAGCTAAATAAACGACTACAGGATCTAGAGGACCTGATAGAAGAAGAAGAGGGAGAGGAGGAGAACCAAGCCCGACGACAGCACAGTACTCCACCGGACCAGGAGGTCCAGTACAGCCCAGGCTATACCCCCGCGGCGCTGCGCTACAGACCCCCGACTCTATTCACGGGTGAGCATGACGCACGACCAGCCCCGAGGAATAGCACCTGGACCAGCGGGCCATGGTACCCTGCCGGTACCAGCCCACAGAGAGGCGCAAGAGGAGACTCGCCTAGGAGGCCTCTCCCCCAACGCTCGCCGATGTATCAGCCATCCACGGCGTCATACATTGCCACACCGACCATCCCAGACTTCACCCATGAGAATCGGGCACAGTACACGGAGCTCCGAATGTGCTTAGAGACAATGATGGTGGATGTCGTTGATGAACGTCACAAGTATGCAATATTACTGAAGCACCTGAAAGTACCCCGAGCGCACAATATAGCGCTAGCCTATGCCACCTCTACGACCCCATACACCGCGGCTCTAGCAGCGCTGGACCAGAGATATGGACGTATATGGGATTACGTAATCCAAGAGATAAGGCATATTGACCGCCTACCCCCAGCAACAGACAATCGCTCATTAGACGACCTGTCTATAAAAGTGCAGTCCCTGGTAGGGATGCTGGGAGCGCAACGAGAAAAGGGTATGCACGAGCTATACGCCAACTCTAACGTCGAGAGGATTTTAGAGAAGCTGCCACCCGCCAGACAAGAGCGCTTTAGGCGGCAGAGAGACCACCGTGATCCTAACGGTCCCGAACCATCCCTCCTCGATCTAGCCGACTTCCTGGCGAGAGAAGTCAGCAGCTTACGACTGGATACGTTCGTGCGGAGCACACCAAGCTCCAGAGAGGGACCCAGGAGAATAAACGATGGAAGAAGATCGGTGACTGTCATGCACCAATCAGAATCAGTACCGAGCAGTAAGAACCACAGTACCCCCTCGAGAAAAGAGAAGTGGAAGATGGTGTGCCCGTACTGCGAGAAGGAACACTGGCTGTCACAATGTGACCTGTTCACAAAGATGAAAGCAGAAGAAGTGAGTCAATGGATAAAGTCCAACAGGCGCTGTTACCGATGTGCGCGCAGTCACATGGCAGCCGAGTGCCGCCTAAAGAAGAGGTGCAGTCGGTGTGACGGAGCCCACCTAGATGTCCTACACGACAGTAACAGAAGAAAGCCTGCACCTGCACCATCGAGCAGCACCAAGGCAAGTGTCATGTACATTGACCCCGCCAGCAGCAGCGGCGCCCAAGTGCTCTTAAAGGTAGTCCGTGTAACATTGAGCTACCAAGATAAAGTCATGGACACTTACGCCGTCCTTGATGACGGGTCAGAGAAGACCCTTCTGCTCGCGTCCGCTGCGGCCCAGCTGGGACTGCGGGGGAGCGAGAACCAAATGACGATTCGGACAATAAGAAGAGATTTAAAGACGATAAAAGGCGAGAATGTCTCCTTCACTATCGCAGCAAGCGGGCAGCCAGAGAGACGGTATAGGATTACAAATGCTTTCACCAGCCAAGAAATAGGACTATCACAGTACACCTACCCCATCGCCAAGCTGATGGATAAATATGTGCACCTGCGTCAACTACCTATCCCGCTCATAGACGGCGCCACCCCGACCCTGCTGATAGGCTCCGACCATGCAGACCTCATAGTCCCGATAGACCGGGTCCATACAGGACCCAGAGGCTGTCCTGCAGCAGTCGAGACCCGCCTAGGATGGACACTACAAGGCCCCCTCGCTAAATCTCTCAACCGAACAGCAGCCACTAGCTGCCTCCACTCCAGAGTGACAGAGGAAGACACCACTCTCCTGCAGCATGTCGAGAGGCTATGGACACTAGAGACAATGCCCTTTAAGAACGAAAAGAAAGACATTCGTTCTAAAGAAGACATTTACGCCATAAACCTCCTCGAGCAAGGGACAAAGAGAGTCACAGTCGGCGGAGTGATGAGATACGCAACTCCACTCCTGAGGCGAGAGGGAATGCCCACCTTTCACGCCACGAAAGAAGCTACGGAGCGGTATCTATTGAACACAGAGCGGCGCCTAGCCAAAGACCCCGCTCAAGAGAGTGTGTACCGCGCTGAGATTGAGAAGCTAATCACAGCGAGACACGTAATGAAGATTGACATTAAAGAGGCCGATCAGACGACCGAATCATGGTACGTGCCGCACCACAAGGTCCACCACAACGGCAAGGATCGCATTGTGTTTAACTGCAGCTACCAGATCGGATCCCAGAATCTGAATAAAGAGCTCTTGCCCGGCCCCACACTCAGCCCCTCTCTACTAGGCGTGCTACTACGCTTCCGCCAGGACAAGGTGGCTATCAGCGGGGATATCAAAGGGATGTTCCTGCAGGTGAGACTAGTGGAGGAGGATAAGCCCCTACTGCGGTTCCTATGGAGAGAGAGGATCGGAGATGAGCACCCAGCCATCTACCAATGGGAAGTCCTCCCCTTCGGAACCACATGCAGCCCGTGCTGTGCTACATTTGCACTGCAGAAACACGTCGCAGAGGACCCAGCAGCAGATGAAGAGGTCCGACACAGTGTGAAGAACAGTTTCTACGTGGACAACTGTTTACAAAGCGTTTCGACTCAAGAAGAAGCCGAGGCTCTCCTACTCAAGCTACGCGCCTCCCTGATCAAAGGCGGCTTTGATCTCAGGCAGTGGGCCAGCAGCGACCCGCACGTATTGCGCAGCCTCTCCCCCGCGGACAAGGCTGCCAGCAGCGAGACCTGGATGGCGACAATCCCAGGAGAAGCCCAAGAAATGACACTAGGACTAGTCTGGCGCTTCAAAACAGACTCGCTCCACTATAGACACAAACCCCTGACCACGGAGCAGGGAAGGTCGACGGCGATACCGACCACCAGACGGAGTGTGTACAGAACACTCGCCAGACAATATGACCCGTTGGGATGTATTCTACCTTACACCACCAGGGCAAAGATGATTGTACGAGCACTATGGGACAAGGACCAGGGCTGGGACGACCCAATACCCGCACCCCTTGCCTCCACATGGAGAGAGTGGGAGACGGAACTCCGCTCACTCCCAGGCGTCAATATACGCCGCAGCTACTTCCCACCCACAGTGAGGCCAGAGACATGCAAGATGGATCTACACGTCTTCAGTGACTCCTCCGAAGTAGCCTATGGATCGGTGGCCTACTTGCGTGCCCAAGAGAAGGGAGGAGAGATACACACTGCTTTCATCCTGGCTCGCTCAAGAATAGCCCCACGAAAGCAACAATCTATCCCGCGTCTAGAGCTCTGCGCAGCCCTAGCAGGAGCGCATCTAGCCACGTTAATCCAACGTGAACTCACCATTCCGGTGCACAGAACAATCTTGTGGTCAGATTCCACGACAGTACTCACATGGATCAAGTCTGATTCATGCAGATACAAAGTCTTCGTGGGAGTCAGAGTCACAGAGATTCAAGAGTTAACAGAAGCAGCGAGCTGGCGGTATGTGGACACCAAACACAACCCAGCTGACGTCATCACCCGGGGAATGTCCCTAGATGACCTCACCCGTCACAACATCTACAGTGACGGACCAGAGTTCCTCAAGCTCCCGGAAGGAGAGTGGCCTATGCCCACCCCACGGGAGGCGAGTAAAGAGGAGGCTGAGAACAAGAAACCTATGTTCTGTGGATTGAGCACAGTCGCCTCCACAGACCCCAACATAGATGACTGCCTCACCCTACAGAGTGCGCAACTAAAGACATTTCTGTGGCACCACCCAGAGATTCAGCCCACCGCTGACATCTCAGCAGCTGACTACGAAGAAGCAGAACTTCTTCTACTACAACGAGCCCAGAGAGACTCGTTCCCCAATGAGCTAGACTGTCTACAGGGAGGAAAGCCCGTCCCATCAGACAGCAGACTGCTCCACCTGGCACCCGAGAGTGACGCCCATAATCTCATCAGAGTGGGTGGTCGTCTGCGGAGAGCCCCCGATCTACCGGATGACGTTAAGTACCCGATAGTCTTGAACAGCCGACACAAGGTCACAGAGCTGATCATAAAGAAATACGACGAGGATGTACACCACGCAGGAGCAGAGAGAGTCTTCGCGGAGATCAGACGTCGCTATTGGATACTTCAAGGGAGAGAAGCAGTGCGACGCTTCCAGCGAACTTGTCTAGACTGCCGAAAGTGGCGCGCGCAGCCCAGCATACCCCGGATGGCTGACCTACCTCCCTGTCGCCTCCGACTCGGCGACAAGCCATTCCACTCCACAGGCATGGACTGTTTTGGCCCGTTGTATATAAAGAAAGGAAGAGGAACCGAGAAGCGGTGGGGTATTGTATTCAAATGCATGACCACCAGAGCGATACATATCGAACTCCTTCCAACCATGAGCACAGACTCATTCCTTATGGCCTTCCGAAGATTCACATCGCGGAAAGGAAAACCGTCTACATTGTTGTCTGATCACGGGACAAACTTCAAAGGCGGAGAAAGAGAGCTGAGAGAGAGCTTCCAAGCTATGGGCCCAGAACTTAAGACCCACCTCGCTCCATCCCAGATTGACTTCCAGTTTAATCCCCCGAACGCACCCCACTTCGGTGGAACCTGGGAACGAGAAGTACGTTCTATAAAGACAGCCCTGTACGCCGTGCCTGGGGCCCAGACTGTGGCGGAAGAAGTCCTAATGACAGTCCTCACGGAGATCGAGGGAGTATTGAACTCCAAGCCCCTCGGCTACGTCTCCAGTGATATAGCAGATGTCGACCCAGTCACCCCCAACACACTCTTGATGGGGCGGCTGGACCCCGCGCTACCCCAGACAATGTACAGGCCTGAAGAAGCGAACGGCCGAAGAATGTGGAGGTACAGTCAAGTACTAGCTGACAAGTTTTGGAACAGCTTTCTACTCCACTACCTACCGTCTCTACAGACCCGCCAGAAGTGGGTAAAAGAGAGAGACAATTTGACAGAAGGAACAGTCGTCATGATTATCGACCAGTCACTACCCAGAGCTATGTGGCCGGCTGGCCGCGTAAGCAAAGTGATCACCGGTGCCGATGGCAAGGTCCGAGCAGCTGAGGTGCTCGTCCAAGGGCGAACTTACACACGACCCGTGGCGAGGCTAACAGAACTGCCCAGACTCCCAGACACTATCGATGACGACCATGACCCCATGACTTTGTGAGTTGACTGACCCTTACAGCGGACCTTGAGTGGTAGACAGTGCGGTTAATCTGTCTCTGCTTAGCTAATTAGGTGGGACTAATTAGGGGGCGGCTGTTGTGAAGGATCAGATTAAACCGAATATATATATTTATTTATGGATATATATTTAATAGTATTTGTATATCGTTTGATATCCCTTGTATATTCCTTGTACATATACACTGAATATCCCTTTAGTCTACTAACAGCCCATAATAGTTTCATTCTCTCATTGGACAAGAACTTGGCGCCAGCAGCCAAGCCCCTTGGTTCAAGTTCAATCGTGCCGACGAACATGTCGTTACTAGCCCCGGTTCCGCGTAGGAATACGTCTGGCGAAATACGAATGTTACTATTTGTTCACAGCGCATATATATATGGCGCAAGTAAAGTAGAACTTTCTTTTAGTCCCTTAGCCCTTAGTTCTTTACCCTCCAACCTAGTGGCAAGACGTTAAGCCTCACCCACGATACACGTGTGGTGCAGTATGGTCAACTTGGCCTCAGAATGGCATTGAGACATCGTGTGGATTAATAGTTGAATTGTCATAGTTTGGCACTATACCGTCGAGTGGGACGTATTTCTATTAAGTTAATAATAGTCTATTATGTATGGTGCATCGTTCGGTTAGAGTTATACAGTGAGTAGTACCCCCATCGTTTCCTCGCGTTATCTAGAGTCTTAACCAGGCTGGGCAGACCACGTGTGGTGCTTTCATCCGAGGAGTTCTGGGCTAGGACGAGTGGACCTGCACATTGGATTACCTTACCCGGACGACGGCGAGCCCTACACGGCTTGGATTATCTACTTGCTTTGGGTGCTTTGATTTATGCCATGGATAACAGCCAACACTGGTGAGTGTTGGAACTACCCCCGAGAGGAGTCCAGGTGAGACGGCGCTCTAACCCGAGTGAGGTCGCCTCACGTCTCTTCGTTGTGGACCGGCAGCTACCGTCTACAAGAGGGCCCAACTGTATTCATCTGTGGACCAAGGTTCTGTGGGCACCGTGTTCAGCACTCTGAATTCTCCCAAGAAATCGTTGGCCAGATGGGATATCGCCAGCGGCTCTCCTAACCCCCCCCCCCCCCCTACTGACTTACAACCAGCGGGACCCCCTTTAGTGTATCCAGCTATAATCATTAAGTACCATCGCTATAGTTCCCTAAAGAACCAGGTTGTATACTTGCTTCCTGCGTAACCAGAGATTGGACATTCAATGTTGATTTGCCTACGAATACTCATTTGCCTTACAAGTGCATTCAAATCATAAATGTCATTAAGTGAACGTTGTATATACCCTTTGCTATATATTAAATATTCGACTTATACATTTGTGTGGACTTGGTTTCATGGTGGGAAAGTGTTCATCATATCTATATCATGTACTGTGTGGCTAGTAGTTAAAGTACATAAAGCGGTAGTGGTTTAATGATACCATACTTATCAATACAGTCAGGGAATTGTACCCCTCAGTTACAGCTTTGCTTGTCCAAATGACAATACTGACCAAATTGAGATTTATTTTTCTCTTGTCCATTTATTTTGTTTGCTTTCTAATTTAAAATACAGTTTGAAACTGTCTGTACACAGTAGCCTATGTGTGCTAGCAGAGCTAGACTCCAGTCACGAGTCACGGTGCACAATACACATGTGCGGTGGTTTGTCCACCAAAAAAGCGCCAAAAGATGGAAAAGAAACTAGCAGAGCCAGAATTGTTCAACTCCCCTGGAGCCACAGCCAGCAGAGAAGCCGGTTTACTTTTGCTTTCAAACCTGCTGCAGCCTTAGAACTGGAGTGTGAGGGGATGTAACACTAAAGATGGCGACAACGACAAAGAATTGCTGCAAAATAAACATACATCTGTTGTTTAAATTTTTATTTTTTTTTATACTTATAACAATATCGATAATATCGAATATCGAGTGATATGATATTGTTATCGATATCGTTATCGCGATATCATTTTTGGCCATATCGCCCAGCCCTACTTTCCGTTATATTGCCGGATTGTGAACTTGTGTGTCTCTGGAAGATGTGAGTGGAAAGATGATGCCTCGGCTGTTGGTAAAGTCTGTGAATAAATCTTGAGTGGGCGGCTTGATGTGCCGGTGGAGGCCTGTGTCTGGGTGGTGAGGCGAGGGTGCTGTGTAAACCACCCTTTACTTAACCATTTCACTGCCACACTACACAGAAGGTTAAGGGATAATTTATGGCCAGCCGGTCATTGTTGAGATTTAAATACCCGACAGGGTGACTATATGCACAGAGGCGGGCTGAGGTCCCTAATCACCCTGAAGGGTTTTTAAATCTCAACAATGACCGGCTGGCCATAAATTATCCTGCTTATTACACAGCTACTTAATAAAGAAATTAATAAATAGACGGTTGACACAAAGGCTATAACAAGGATGGTTTTATTTAGTTAGAATGTGTTTACATTGCGTCCGCAGATGCTCCACTCAAGAAAATTGTGCCTTCTGGGCATTCTGTCGTAGGCTGATTGCTGCCTGCGAGCATAGCATGCCTAGTACACATATTAGCGGCTAATGATTAGCCTATTTAGTGTTGGTATTCACGTTAAAGTGAACATTTCCATTGAAGGTACAGTGAATGGGACTTCTTTGGGAATATTGAAGTTGGCGCTTCTGTCATTCATACGTGTGGTTCTTGCCACGGCTTTGCAGTGCATTTGCAGTGGACACAGCTAGGGAACACAATGACTAAAATCAGGCAATTGTAATATTAGGAGGATACACTACTGCTTATCGCGTCATTTAGTTACTAGATGACAGGCTAGTACTATGAGAGACGCTCACCAGATGTGCTGCTGTTGCCTGGATTGGAGGACAGAATCTTGCTCCACTTTACCCTGTCTGTAGTGGTTGTAGCCCTGTAACTCCGTGGACTCCCCTCGCATTCGCATCATGAATCAAAAGTTTCATTTTCTCCAAATATGTAAAAATTAACCTTAAATAAATCCTCCAATCCTGCTCAAAATAAAGGAGATAAATCCAATGGAAAAACATGCAGAACAGATCGCTAACGCTGTCATGCCCCTGATGAAGATGGACAGGAGATTGATTGATTGATTGATTGAAAAGTTTATTAACAGATTGCAGAATGGGTACAGTACAGTACAGCTCAATACATACAATTGTTAAGGGGATGCAGACCAGAGAAAGACTTTCGTCTTGTTTACATCAGGGTCCCCCATTTTCAATTCATCATAACGTATATGACATACATGACATACAGATAGACAGTACTGCTACATCTATACATTTATGACGTATCAGATTTGCAAATACAGTACTGTTTGTGATACAAAAGTGTCCAGAAAAGGAGTGTATATACATTTGGCATAGAAACTGTACATTGGAGGAGGTTGGTTGGGTGGGGTGGGGTTGGGTGGGTTGGGTGAGGGCTGTACATTGGAGGTGGGGGGGGGGGGGGGGGGTGTTGGGTAGGGGACACACACACATTTTACACTGTACATTGGAATATTGACAAAGCCTTACTTGGTCATTTACTGTACAACTAGGTTAGGACATTTGTAGGGGCCAGTTTCGAATTGCAGTCTCACGTAGGTGTTTTTTGAGAGTGTTTTTGAAGGTGGGTAGTGATTCACATTCCTTTACAGCTTTAGGCAGGGCGTTCCACATTGATGTGGCATAATTGCGAAACGTGTTTAGTCCCTTGTTTGAGCCGAATCTGGGTTTTACATGATTTGTGGAGCTCCCTCTGGTGTTGTGATCGTGGTATTCACTGACCTTTGGGAAGTATTTTGACATGTACATGGGTACCTTGGTCGCGTAGTGTATCTTGTAGACCAGGCCCATTGCAAGTTGCTGTACTCTGTCGTCTACTCTAAGCCATCCTAGGTTGTCAAAGTGGGCAGGGGTGAGGTGGGTTCTAGGAGTCAGGTCAAGTAGTAGTCTGACTAGCTTGTTTTGAGATGTTTGTAATTTGTTTTTTAGTGCCTTTGAGGTGCTTTGGTACCATGAGGTGCAAGCATAGTCGTAGTACCCTTGAATGAGTGCTCCTGCTAGAGTCTTCAGGGTATTCTTGTTTACCAGAGAGGAGATCCGGTACAAGAATTGCGTTCGTTGGTTGACTTTTTTTATTACATTGGATGCCATTTTGTCACAGGAAAGATTAGCCTCTAGGATGGAACCCAGGTAGGTAATTTCATCTTTCCTTGTGATAATATTGTCACCCACTGTAACCGAGAAGCCGTCGGTCTTGCTGAGTTTGTTATTTGAAACCGAAGAGAATGGACTCTGTTTTGCCCATGTGTAATGATAGTTTGTTGTCGGCGAGCCATATGCAGATTTTGCCTAGTTCCGAGCTGAGGGCTTTTTCAACCTGTAACTTGTTCTTGTCAGAGACCAGCAGGGCTGAGTCGTCCGCAAACAGGAACAAGTTGCAGTCACAAGCTGACGACATGTCATTTGCATAAATTAGGAATAGTAGCGGTCCTAGTATGCTTCCTTGTGGAACACCACAGCTCACTGTGAGGGGGGGGGATAGGGTACCGTTTACTTCCACCATCTGTTCCCTCCCCTCCAGGTAGGATTGTATCCAGCTCACTGATAAACTATCAAAACCAATTGCTTTTAGCTTGTCAATCAGAATGGTGTGATTGACAGTGTCGAAGGCCTTTTGTAGGTCCAGCATGACCATGCCGCAGTATTTGCCCGCGTCCACCTCTTGTTTGATGTGGTCGTTCAAGTAGAGAAGGCATGTGTCAGTGGAGTGGGATGTTCTGAAGCCAGATTGGAATTCGTAGATTAGATTTTTTTCAGCGAGGTACTTTTCGATCTGTTTGTATACTATTTTTTCCATGACTTTCGAGATGGATGTAAGGATAGAAACAGGGCGGTAGTTACCCGGGTCTAATTTGCTGCCCTTTTTGTGCAGGGGTGTTACTCTCGCAATTTTGAAGTCCTTGGGGACGTGTCCCTGTTTTATGGAGAGGTTTATTATGTGTGTGATGACTGGGGTGATGGCTGCTGCTGAGTCTCTGAGGAATTTGGAGGGGATGTTGTCATGGCCAGTGGCCTTGTTTGGTTGGAGGGCGCTCAGTTTTTTGAGTACCTCATCTGTAGTTACTATTTCCAGTTTGAAGTCGTCTTTGTGGACGCCTAGGTTCTTGTAGTATGCTACTATGTGTTCTACCCCATACTGCCCTGAGTGGGAGGGTAGTTTGTTTACCAGTGTTGTGGCTATGTTTGTGAAGAAAGTGTTTAAGTAATTGGCTACATCCAGCTTGTCTGTGATGAGCGTGTTGTCCGTCTTTATGTTTGTTTGAGAACCTGGTTTTGAGTTTTTTACTGCAGCCTAGTTGATTGTTGAGTAATTTCCAAAGTTCACATGGTTTATTTTTGTTTTCCTCGGTTTTGTCATTGATGAAATTTTTTTAAGCAGTTTTGATCATGGAGTTTACGTCATTTCTTAGTCTGTTTCTTTCTAGTTTGAGTTCAGTCACGTGGTCTTGGAGCAGGCCTGTACATTGCGACATATATGTCGCACGTGCGACACTGACGTCAGTCTGTGCGATGAATGAATTGACTTCAGTAGCACTGGTGCGATGGCCCGTGGAGCAAGCAAAAAAAAATAAAGTGTGACGGTAAATTGAATGGACCACAGCGCCACGCTATCCACTTGGTACTTGTAGTCTCGTGCGATTAAAAACAATGTCCCGTCTCGCGTAGAGTCCATAATCAAACACCAAATCCCATAATCCCTAGCGAACAATATCCCCGCGACTAAGTTGCGAGCTCAATGTACACTGACTGGGTGACTTCGACAAGATGAAGCGCTTTTTTAAGGTATTAAATCCAACAAAAGAAGTACAAGATCAAAACCCCAAACGAGCCCGAGAGGGACCACCGTTAATAGAAACGAGACAAAAGGAGAAGATTAACAAGATGTACAGATATAACGCAGAGTGGGAAAATGATTTTCCGTGGATATTTTTTAATGAGGAAGCACAGCTATTATTATTCTGTCACTGGTGCCGGGAGACTCCGGAAAAGATCCGATCAGAGAATCCCTTGACTCGCGGGTAACAATATCCTAAAAAGGGATAACATTAATAAACACAATACGTCCCATCGACACATTCTTGCCCGGGATGCCTTCAACGCTAAACAAACTCCTGAGCGCGGGCCGGCACCCTCTTGCACTCGCTGAGTAAACAGACGACCAGAGCGGATGATGCTGATCTCCGTGAGGTAAAGTTTAAGATGAATGTGGCATATTGCATCGCCAAGGAAGAAATGCTGTTCACTAAATTTAAGCCGCTAATTTTACTCTGTAAAAAGAACTCCATCGTATGGCTACTTAAATTCCCCTCCGGGATCAATAAAGTATTAATTATCTATCAATCAATCTATCTATCTATCTAATAACGAGACAATATGCAAATAAGGTAATAATAATAATAATTCATTTTATTTATAAAGCCCTTTTCATTCATGCAGAGTTCCTTGTACTTAGTTCTGATTAATGCAATAGTGTGTGTGTGTGTGTGTGTGTGTGTGTGTGTGTGTGTGGATCTGAAAAAGTGGCCAGCAGACATGATGCTGGAACTGTGACACGTGTGCAGTGCACACACACACACGCACGCACACACACACACGAATAATTATAATAATAATAATAATAATAATAATAATAATAATACATTTATTTATTTGGTTCCACAAATATGTACAGGTGTTTGTATGCATTATATCTATTTGTTATGTTGGTTTCTAGGTGTTTCTAGGTTGGTTTCTAGCTTTCCCTGTAATCTGAGTCCACACCAGCGCTGCCTGGTCTCGGACTGCTTCATATCGGTTATATGGTTATGTCCTTGTTCTTTTTGTTTTACATTATGGGCAAATAAAGAAAGAATTTGTCTAAAAGCATTTCTTGTTAAAGTTTGGATTTTGTGTGCCCTGTATGCAAGATTCATGTCCCTTGCCAGTCACATACCTATTTAAGTAATGAACTGCACTACTTGTGGTTGTTTTTAGAGATTTTAGAGACGTTTTATACTCGTGCTACAAGATTTTGGCCTGTGCTACAAAACTATCAACCTCTGTAGCACCAGTGCTATGTGCAAAAAAAGTTAACGTACAGCCCTGTCTTGGAGTTCACTGCTCGTGCTTTTGGTAAGCTTTGACTGACTTTTACGAAACTCAGAGCACTTGGATTGGTCCCCGGGCACGACCCTAGGGCTGGGCGATATGACGATATTATATAAATATCGGGTACAGTTCATTAACGATACACTTTTTCAACGTATCGTGGATATCGTGATGTTTTGCCCAAGAGGATTGTGTCGCGTCAATCTGTCCACACGTTACTCGTTCATATCTCAGCCTGTGCTGAGATATGCCCATTCCGCGGTCTGTTAATAAAGTTTTCAATCAGACAGATGTATGGAAAGGCTTTTATTATAACATTCGTTGTAGTAAAATCATTATGCCTCATTTAGTCATCCTGTGAAGCACTGGTCTCCTACTCGACGGCCGCGGGGAGCTAACGTTAGTAGCTTTGTTGATGTTCAGCACACGGGACATTCAGGAAGTCAAAAAATAATAACGCTTGCCGATTGGTGCTAAGAACAGCAGGGCGGGTGCAAGCGGTGTGACGTCATTGGCAGACTCGACTGTCGATCAAAATGATTATGTTTCCGTCAGAATGAATGAATGAAAACTGTATTAAAAGGTTGCAGAATGGGTACAATACAGTACAGGAGGATGAAGACCAGAAAAAGACTTTCGGCTTTTTTACATAAGGGTCCTCCATTTTCAATTCATCAAAACATTTAGAGACATACATATATACAGTAGTTTCATAAAAATGCTAAAATGCTATTTATTGATTGATTGATTTAAAACTTTAACATATTGCAGAATGGGTACAGTACAGCTCAATACATACAATTGTTAAGGGGATGCAGACCAGAGAAAGACTTTAGTCTTGTTTACATCAGGGTCCCCCATTTTCAATTCATCATATTTCATATCTAAATCATATAATATCTCATATGCAATATATAATCTAATAATCTAAATCTAATATAAAAATGCTAAATGCATGGGTATTTTATTTTGTCTTTAATGTTAGCTTGCAAACTCAAATACTGTCTTGGTAAGCCTCATAATGAATTGTTTGGGGTAAAAAAGAAAAACATCGTGATGTGTATCGTGTATCGCCGAAAGGTCAGAAAATATCGTGATATCATATTTAGGCCATATCGCCCAGCCCTACACGACCCCATGCCGCAATCCATGTCTGCCCCCCGCTGCCCTTGGGGGGGAAGGACGACGGTATGGGTCAAGTGCAGAGATGAAAAAGAAATACATTTGACCCCAAAAACAATGCATGTGTTTATTCCTGTGTGTTGCTGCATGACTACATTGAAATGGAATAAATGTCTTCAAAGTCTAGTTTAATGTGGTCACCATACTGATCACAATGATGACATGCACACTTAAAACAATGAATACAGGATGATGAATAATCTGGACTGTGTTGTTGTTGTTGTTGTTGTTGTTGTTGTTGTTGTTGTTGTTGTTGTGTGGTGCTATGAGGAGGTTCTTAGCTAGGCCCTATTCCCCGTACCTGGTTCAACTAAGTCGATCAAAAGTCCCATTATCGGTAGGTTATGTAGATAACCTAGTTATACTAGTATTGGCTGAGCGTCCCACTCTGAGCCTTATGAGATATACTATCTCCTATGATACCTAATGTATCTCCCACGAACAAAAAATACATGCACCACACCTGTATGGGGCTCCGCCCCCATGGTGGCACCGCCCATATAGCAGTGACTCTAGTCACCACACATCCTTCCTCGCCAAAAAACCCGTCCCAGGAAAAGATTCCTCAAGAGGGAACTCAGGGCCGCGCAGAGCGGGACGCTCAGCCAATACTAGTATAACTAGGTTATCTACATAACCTACCGTTATATGACGTATTCGCTATCGCGTCCCGCTCTGAGCCTTATGAGATATGGGGAAGAGCGGACGCGAAGCCCGACAAATGTACCCCCTGAGGACCCGTAAGCCCACATCAAGGGGTGTGGGGAGCCCTGTCACCCCATCCTCCCTAACGAAGGGGGGGCGCAGTCAACTCCACCTGAAATGCGAACAAGAGGGAAACTAGAACCCCTTGAACACACCGTACAGGCGGAACCACGTGTGACTCAACACACTGTGGCCCATACCCATACACCCCTGCTACCCAACCAAAGGAAGGGAAGCAGGAAAGGCCACAGACCCCAGAACCGCCTGGGAGACAGAACCCCCTGTCATGTCCATGAGGTAAAACCTAACAAAGGGGCCCGGGGAGGACCACGAAGCCGCAGCACAGATGTCCTCCACCGAGGCCCCACCCAGGAGGGCGGCAGAGGCAGCCACCCCACGAGTGGAGTGCGCCCTGACGCCCCCAGGGGGATCCTGCCCAGCCAACGTGTAGCAGAGGGCAATACCCTCGCACAACCAATAGGCCAGACGCCGCTTCGACAGCGCCTTACCAGCATGAGCCCCACCGTAACAGACAAAAAGCTGATCGGTAACCCTGAAGCCCTGAGTACGGCTGAGGTAAAACCCCAAAGCACGGACTGGACATGACAGGTGAACTGGACACTAGCGTGAGGAGGAGGACGAAAAGCCTGAACCACAATATCCCGGGAGCGGAAGGAACTCCGGATATTCTTAGGCACGAAAGCAGGATTAGGTCGCAGAGTGGCACCGCAATCGGTCCGAAAAGACAGGCACTCTGGACGTACCGAGAGAGCACAGAGCTCACCTACGCGTTTAGCGGAAGTGACAGCCAGTAGGAACGCGGTCTTGAAGGACAGCCGGCCCAAAGGCGCCTGCTCGAGCGGCTCAAACGGAGCCAAGGACAACCGACGGAGGACCAACTGAAGATCCCAAGTCGGAGCCAAGGAGCGTTGCACCGGCTTAACGCGTCGAGCGCCAAGCAGGAAACGCTTCACAAGAGGGTGGCTGAACAAAACAGTCCCCTCAAAACCCTCATGATAGGAGGATATAGCTGCCGCATATACCCTCACTGTCGAAGCCGACAGCCCATCAAGAAGAGACTGGAGATAACTCAGAACAGCATCCAGGGGACAGGAGACTGGGTCCCAGCCCCCCCCCCTTACACCACTCTTTGAACGCACGCCACCTGCCCGCGTAAACCGCGACAGTGGAGGGAGCATACGCACACCGAATGGTATCAACCACAGAGGGCTCCATCCCCTCCAGACTCACCCCCCCACCAGCCACACCACCAGGGGCTGACCCAACACCGGAGGTCGGACAAACACCCCGTTGTGCTGAGAGAGGGCCGTCTCCGACCACGGAATGACCCAAGGGGGAGCGATCAGAAGCTGGATTAAGACCGGGAACCACACCGACGTGCCCCGGTCCGGCGCGACCAGGATCACCGTCCTGCGCTCCCTCCGTATCCGCTCCAACAGCTGACTCAACAGCTGTACAGGAGGGAAGGCGTACAGAAGACCGGGTGGCCACGGAAACGTCGAGAAGGCATCCACCCCCAAGGGGGGATGATCTGCTTGACTGAGCGAGAACCACAAGGGGCACTTGTGAGAACGTCGGCACGCAAACAGATCTACCGAGGCCTCCCCGAACCGATCCCAAATCTGCCTGACTATGTCGGAGCGGAGTTCCCACCCGTCGTGACGAAGACCGCCCCGAGACATTACATCCGCCCCCACATTCTCCATACCAGGAACGTGGAGCGCCCTCAGACTGCGCAGCCTGCGGGATGCCCATAGCAGCAGTTCGCGCGCCGCCCGGAGCAGGCGGGCGGAACGAGTCCCACCCTGCCTGTTGATATACGCTGCCGCCGTCACATTGTCCGTCCTGATCAAAACGTGCCTGCCCACCACAAGGTGGTGGAGCCGTTGAAGGACCAGAAGAACCGCCTTCAACTCCAACACATTGATATGCAGGGTAACCTGGCCAGCATGGCCCGTCCATCTGCCCCCCACTGCATGAGACCGAAGCACCCCTCCCCAACCCGTGAGAGAGGCGTCGGTGAAGACCGTGACGTGTGAGCTCCTGCCGCCCATGGGGACCCCAACGGAGAGGATACCTAGCCTCCTCCAATGGGTGAGGTCCCCCCATATCGACAAAGGAACCGTCAACCGTTTCCTCTTGTCCCTCACTGGATCCAGTCTCAAAGAGACAAACCACCTCTGTATCCTCCTCATAAAGAGGAGGCCAAGAGGAACCACCACGTGAGCAGCCGACATAAGGCCCAGCAGACGCATCACCTGCAGCGCCGTAACCGTCCCTCCCAGACGGAAACCCCAGAGCGCGTGACGGAGATCCCCCCGACGCTGCTCCGAGAGGGTCGCAAGCATGGGCCTCGACCTCAAGGTCAAGCCCAAGTACTCCACCTGTCGACTGGGAAGAGGGGTACTCTTCTTCCAATTCACAGCAAAACCCAGGCTGGTGAGGAATTCCACCACCAGCCTGGTATGAGACCTGGCAACCTCCTCCGAATGACTGAGGAGTAGAATGTCGTCGAGATAGAATAGAACTCGTAACCCCCGACGACGTAAAGGCTCCAGCGCAGTCGCCACGCACTTGGTGAATGTGCGGGGAGCCAGAGAATACCCGAACGGCATTCTGTGGTACTCGTACGCTACGCCCTGAAACAGGAACCGTATGAACCTCCTGTGAGGAGGGAAAATAGGAACGTGAAAATACGCATCCTTCAGGTCTATGGAGGTGAACCAGTCCCCCCTCCTGACAGCAAGCAGAAGGAGTTTGACGGTCAACATTCTGAACAGTCTCGCTACAATCAACCGATTGAACGCGGACAGATCCAGTATAGGTCTGACCCCCCCTGTTTTCTTGGGCACCAGAAAATAACGGGAGTAGACGCCTGACATTGCGTCCTCGCTCGGGACCACAACGGCGGCCTGCTTCGCCAACAGAGATTGGATCTCGTCGGCCAGGGCTGTCACCGCGTCCGACCCTGACAATAGGGTCGATACCAAACCTGAGAACGGAGGATGGGGCTGTGCGAACTGCAAAACCAGCCCCGCCTCTAACGTTCTCCGCAACCACCGATTCCAAAAGGCATTCCCGTCGCCATATGTGAATATAGTCCCACAGTGCCCCCGCCGCCAACTGACGCTGGGCCGCAAGGAACAGTAGATAGCTGGCCCGGTCCCCCCCCGTCGTGCAAAACACCCAAGGGAGGACCCCGACAGAAAGGGCCGGTTTGATACGGGAGGAGCTGTCACCAAACTTGTGGACACACACTCGCCCCCTGAACACCCCACCAGCGTACGCTGAGGAGTCGTTCCGCAGCTAGACACGCAAGGCATGAGGACCCCATGGGCTCCCACACGCCGAAGCCCTGCAGTGATATTGCTACCACTCAAATCACGCTCGCCTCTTCTTTGCAGACCACTGCCGGTTTGACGGGAGTGGGAGGCAACAGCGCGACACCCCGCCTGGCGAGGGCGAAGCCGGGGTAACCCCTGCTGAGCATTCAACAGAAGAGGCACCGAATCCCCCTGCTGACCACTGGAACTAGTGGCAGCTGTAACACCAGGTTCCACCCACCCACAACCTGCGGTGTAGGAACCACGCGACGACGGAACATTCTCACGGACAGACCCAGGCTCAGCCATCAACTGGGTGTCAGCCCCTGCCCCCATGAGAAGCGAAGAATGGGGCCGCATACGCTTCAAAGAAGGTTCGCGGCCCGCAGCCAAAGGAGAACGCTCAGAGCCCCGCTTCTGAGGGTAACAGAAAGCGGACCGAACGGGGAACGGTATACCAAACCCGAAATCACCCAAAATGGCCGATCCCTCAGCCGCCAAGGCTGTCGGCCTCGCGATACCCTGTTGACACTCCAACCAGGGCACCACTGGCGGGGGAAAAATGGCCGCCTGTCGAGGATCTCGCCACAGTTGTTGACGAGACCGTGCTCCCACCTCTGGCTGCACAGCGTGAGACGGTGTAGGACCCCGATCAATAACCGCTTGCGCCTCCACAGAACGCCCAAAAAGACTATCTGTGGAAAAAGGAGTCATGAGGAGAGAACCTATCCTCTTCCCCAAGAGGAGACTGCTCCAACCAAGCATGCCTAACAACTAAAGTTGATAGCATCCGAATCCTCCCCGCAGTTATAGCTTGCGACTGAGTCAAGATCTCTATAACACCACAAACATGAATCACGTTTACAATGTCGGTCTGACCCAAAGACCCACAACCCGGCGCCATCTTGGATAGGAAAGTAGCCAGCTGAGCCACAACACTGGCCGCCGCTAAATGCCATCCTGCAGCAGTATACCACTCATTCGTCCATACTGCCACCCTCCGAGCCGATATGTTATCAAGCATCGGCCGGGCGGAACGCCGTTCATCCCCGCCTGGGCACAGGAAAAAAGCTACCTGGCTGCTCAGCCAAGGTACCCCCGGCCTGCACCCCGTTGTCAGCCCCTTCACCCGTAAAAAAGGTAAATAAAGCTCAGCAAACCCCCCCACATCCACCACCGACTGACCTTCATCAATGAAGCTGGCAAGAGGAGGGAAAAGCGGAAACCCGCGGCGGGGATTACTAGACATTCCAGCGTCAACATCAGTGTTAGCAGAAAAAACAGTAGTAGCATTAGCGTTAACAGCATGTTCCAGGATCGCCAAGACATCGCCCACGACAGTGGAACGATCGCCAAGCCGCCCCGGCCCCGGTGCTGAAACATACTCCACAGCACGACCAACACCGACATCGATGCCTACTGACACAGACCTCACCTTTGTACAAGCCGACCCGTTAGCCAAACCTTGTACGCTGCCCCTCGGTCCGTCGCCGTCAGCCGAGGAACCACCAGCATAGGTCTGCGTCGTCGAGACAAGCTGCGGAGAATCCAGGGAAACACAATCCTCCGGTAAGCCCTCAACATTACGAATCTTCTTTAATCTTTTTTTATCCTACTAGTTATCGTACGGTGCACGCATCCAAGTACGCTGGGACGAAAATAGAGGAAGGATGTGTGGTGACTAGAGTCACTGCTATATGGGCGGTGCCACCATGGGGGCGGAGCCCCATACAGGTGTGGTGCATGTATTTTTTGTTCGTGGGAGATACATTAGGTATCATAGGAGATAGTATATCTCATAAGGCTCAGAGCGGGACGTGATAGCGAATACGGCGTATAACCACATTTAATTAACCCGATGTTTGAATCCAGGCTTTCCCTGTTCCTCGAACGCTGATTCAGTCTCGTTAATTTGAACCAGACTTGATACTCAGGATAATTGCACGCGGCCGCCTCACCTGAAAAGACAGCAGGTGTCGATCGCAGAAATCCTGATTTTCTAACTGCATTGATTGATTGAAAACTTTATTAACATATTGCAGAATGGGTACAATACAGTACGGCTCAATAGCCTTGCCGACAAGTTATCTATCTAGTTATCCAAGTTATCAAATCTATAGGCAAATTTTAAGTCCCTCATTACCCACATCAATCAGATTATATTTATTTAAATGTGCCTGCTGGCTGCCAGTAGGCTTAATGGAATGAATAATCGAATGAGATCTTGCTAGCGAAAATAATTAATTAAACTCTTTCAGAATAAGTAGACAAAAACAAGCCCAAAGACTATCTAATTGATACAAATTAATGGATACTTATGAGGATATCTGTACTGTATGTGCTTAGGTATCATGTACTATATAAAATACATGGTTCCCAAAGTTTTCAAGGCGCAAACCCCCGAAATAACGTGTCAGAGAGGCTTGGCGGCTATACAGTTTCACTATTAATCAGGTTTTAATCTGTTTCGGACATCATCCATACATGCATTGAATTGATTAACCTTTGGTTTATACCAGTGACACCAGTCATGTTAATCACCTTCTTGTTCATCATCAGATAACACTAACAGTGCTTGAACAGATAAATGCATTTTCTCAAATGCATTCATCAAAACGTCAAAGGCTTGCAATTGCTCATTAATTTTCTCAAGTCACATCATGATTTATGTCATCAAATCCGTCAAACAGCGCATCTTCTCAAACATTTTAATCCCAGTTACAATATCACAATAACGTGTGAGTGACACAATTCAACAATCCACATATTCAGATTCGTCGTAATTCATATCCACAATCCACGCATGAAGACGCTTCAATTTATGCTTGAATGAAACACAATCCAGGCGCAAATACATCCACAGCCAAGAATATGAAACTAATCGGAGCCAAACGCCCGCGGGATTCACATTTGCAATGCTCCGACGTTATTAAAATAACCACATAGTGTGTATATCGCACCTCGCGAGCGCCGTATATATGACGTGCATTATTTAGAACAAAGTAAATCCATAGGCTGAATATGATTTATTATCAGCATTTTAGGTATATTATTTTACATTTCAAAAGCCCCCTCTAGGAAAACGAAGCACAAAAACATAATTCAGAATGGTATAATGAGATCTAGACTGTGAGAATTATTTCAGGAAGGGAGCTGGCATTTCTTTGCAAGGGTGTGGCCATGGTTTATCCAGCTAACTGAACTAAACCCTGCCCTCGACCAGGTTCAAACTTTTTGATCTGTTGCCATAGTGATTTAGAAAATCGCACGTCGGGGAACCGAAAGGTCTAGTTTAAGTTATCCTGAAAATTATCCGGCTAACTCAGTTAGCCAGGTACGAGGAACAGGGCCGTGCTCCATCTCTTTCTGTATGGGCTGATTTTACTTGTGATGTAAGGTTTATGTTTATGTTTTATTAGGACCCACATTAGCTGTGAAATTAATGACCGCTAGTCTTCCTGGGGTCCTCGCACACAAGTAATACAACAATACAGAATGTAATTAGCAATACAATTAAAATAATAATAGAAAAACAAACGAAGCACAAAGGAAATAAAATATTCAGGTTGATTTGATGGTGTAAATAAATTAGTCTGCTTCTCTTTGTCTCCGTTTCTCTCTGTTTATCTTTCTCTCTCTGTTTCTCTCTCCATTTATTTCCTTTTCTCTCCATTTCTCTTTCTCTGTCCCCCTCTCTCTCTCCGTCCGTTTCTCTCTCTCTCTATTTCTCTTCATCTGTCCCCCTCTCTCTCTCCCCCTCCGTCCATTTCTCTCTCTCTCTCTCTCTCTCTCTCTCTCTCTCTCTCTCTCTCTCTCTCTCTCTCTCTCTCTCTCTCTCTCTGACACAGAGATGATCTCAATATTTCAGACACACAACTCACATTAGTTTTTAATGCAGCTGCCTCTCCTTCTTCCCCCCTTGATAGAATGCAGTGTGTACTTAAGATAATTGTGTTACTTGTGTCAAACTGGCTTGTGGTCGACCGCCACCAATATAATGTATGTTATGGAAACACCCCTGTTGAGATGAATGAGAAATGCATTTAATTAAGATCAGACATTCTCAAAGTGAGGCTCTCGGAAGAAACGTTCCTGGCGGCCCACAGGGGTTATTAACACTATTAGTGCCGGCCTTGTTTTCCTTTTTACCCCCTTGAATGCCATCATCCACTTCAATGTTAGCGTTAAAACGCATAATCTATGTTTTAAATTATGGGTATGTGTCTAATCTGCCCGTCGCTTATCAATAACTTGTTTGCAGTCAAACGGATTTTTTTTTAATCGGTTCATATCCTTTTTATAGCATTTCGATATATATATATATATATATATATATATATACATATATCGTTATACATACATATATCGTTCTCTCGAAAATATCCGGAAAATTTAAAGATTCCCCCATAAACGGCATTTATTGGAATATTCTCGAATACACTAGACACGTTGTCATTTGTCTGCCTATTTATGAATAGTTTTCAAATAAACGCTAGATTATCTATGTGTACTTATGCACGCTATAGAAGTGGGCTGAAAAATCTATTCTCTCATTTCCTCAACATCACACACACACACACACACACACACACGGCACATGCTGATATCTCAGTGAATACAGCTCTGATTATCCTAAAACTGGTAACATAGACTCCTTACCTTAGATCAGATGTTCTCCAAAAAGATGATTCCAATTCCTGATCTCCATTCCAAATATCGATCGCGTTTATTGATTGATTATTGGCTGCTGTAAATATATATTCCACGCTGCTTTCCAACTCTCGATCACTTCCATGTTCATCAGACGGCTTGCCAGCACAGTGGAGTGGCTCCACCTCCACAGATCCAGCAGTATAATCGAATGGCCTGCAGTTACACAGGGATAGACGATAGGGGGCGGTATTTTCCCATCTGAGCTCCTAGAGGGTCTGCTGTACCAACGGGAGACTCGGTTGATGAAATATGAATTCAATAAATATAAAAATCAAACGACAAATCACGTCGTCGGCACTCAACGGGGGGCATGATAAGATGACAATACACGTCGTCGGCACTCAAAGTGTTAAGGAGTGAATGCGTGCCGTACATTTGGTCCTGTTCCGGTAGTGTTTTAAACTAACCTACGACGTCACACACAGTACTGTGTATTTAAGAAGGTAAAACAGCTTGCTAGGCTACTGGTTGCCTGGCAACAAGGCATCTGGCGGGTTGTGTATGAGATGATGTCATCACCGGCAGGTACGTTAGCTAGCGTCTTCAGTGATTGACATTGTCAACCGGAAATTAACCTTTGAACCGGTAGTGCTCATCCATATGTGGTCCGGCCACTCGCTATCGTTAGAGAGACTCCGTCTTGATACAGTGAACATCGATCGGTGCAAATAACTCGAAAAAACAACATGATTTGGACGTATATACTATTATACAACCTGGAAATGGATCGGGCATTTCTACATCCCATAATAGAAAAAAATCTGTTCCACGCTCATCTGCCAGCGGCGCGAGGAAGCCACGGTGAGTTTCAGCGTTATTTTCCAACGTCTTCTATACTAACTGATCTGATGAACATATGACCCACTCTGGATGAATCATCTAACGCTGCCCACGGAATTATAAACGATCCCCTGCCCATCCGGTCATCATCAGATGATACGTAGAAACTTCTAGAAGCACACCCAGTTGAAATTTTTTATCTCGCACAGATTCCTACCAAACTGTATTTGATCATCAATATAATGCATTTAGGGCTATAAATCACGTTCTGAAGAAAGCTGCAGAAAACGATAAAAACATACTTATACTTTAGACCATATTTTAGTATGAATATGTGAATGAAAAAGTTTAACGTTGCTACACCCTGAACAATACATATAGGACATTGAATGGGCCATAATAATGGCAATTTAGCAATAGAATTTAAAAAGTTATAGCCCTGCAAAGAAGGGGAACTTCTCCATGTTAAATAGGGCTGGCGAGGGATGGTAAATTATGAATTTAACCCCGGCGATTAAAGTGTTAACATAACAGACCTACAGTAAGTTTGGGGGAACTAATGGGATAACTGGGGTTGCAACAAAAGTGCAACTAAGGGCTAAAAACACAATGAAATAAAATAAAATAATAATAATAAATAATATATCCTTCTTAGCAGACTTCTTAGCTTAACATCCCAGGGAACTAATGGGATAACTGGGGATGTTGTTTGCTCCTGACAAGAGTCTCAAAGTCTGGGGTGATGGTAGACAAAGCAACTCTGAGGTCATGCTCAATGTCCAATCTGTTCCTCCGCTTTGTCTTCAGCTGGACCAGAGCTGAGAAGCCACTTTCACAAAGATAGGTAGTGCAAAAAAATAAATTTTAAATATATATATTTTTGAAAAAAAAATTAGATTTTTTTTTTTACACACACACGTCACACACACTGGTCGCGACCCACCAGTTAAGAAACACTGATTTAGATGACATTGAGAGCTCCCTGGAGAGTGCACCTGAGTGGATACATGTTCTGCTTCAGAACTGGCAACACGACAATAGAATAACACATTCTGGCAACACGACAATAGAATAACACATTCTGGCAACACGACAATAGAATAACACATTCTGGCAAAACGACAATAGAATAACACATTCTGTGGCTCCACAACATCAGCAGCTCCAGACTTTATACCTGCTGACGTCACAGGTTTGAGTCTGATGTCTTCGTGAGTGAGTAGCACACACGTGTCTTCATAATAATTCTTTATTTAAATAGGTTGCAGCTCTGAGGACGAGTTTGAGAGACGGGCTGATCTGATGATGACCCGTGAGTTGTTTTCAGCAAAAATAATTATTACCAAAGAATAAATGCAGGATGATTGTTTAAGTCATTGAAGCCTTGTTTACTGTTGTCTTGTTTACTATGTTGTCTTGTTTACTATGTTGTCTTGTTTACTGTTGTCTTTTTTACTATGTTGTCTTGTTTACTGTTGTCTTGTTTACTGTTTTGTTTACTGTTGTCTTGTTTAGTATATTGTCTTGTTTACTATGTTTTGTTTACCATGTTGTCTTGTTTACTATGTTGTCTTGTTTACTGCCAGTATTTCTCAGTGTTATTATTCTGCCCACTGTGCCCAGTGACCCAATTATTGGCTGTGAGTTTGTTGACTCCACTATATTCTAATGAGGGATCAAGTGACTTGAGGGACAGACTGGTGACGAAGGATCTCTATGTGAGACACATTATTTAACCCTTTCACTACCACACTACAGAAGGGTAACCTTTTCACTACCACACTACAGAAGGTTCTGTATCATAGTGGATCCGCTCGGCATCACTCATGCACTGTCCTCGCACACGTGCACGCGCACTGAATAAAGACCACAATGTACCTTTATATCCCAATATTTGTCTGACCACACCCCTATCAGCTTACCTACATAAGCAGGTGTGTGGTCACCTGCTCTCCTCCTTCTCGCTTTCACCACAAGGAAGTGCCTCGGTAGATCCCCACTTGATAATGTGATGATAGGAGAAGAATTGGAAAACAAGAGATGCGTTGACATCATATCTTTATTTTCTCTCTCACTATATTCGAGAAAATACGGCGATATTGTCTTCGTCACTGGAGTGTCTGGAAGATGGTGATCATTCTAAAATCCTCCACCGGTTTTCGTATTGGGAGCACGCCGCTGCATGTCTCTCAACTGCAGTTCCTTGCTGTGTTGGTTGGGGTGAAACCTTTCAGGACACAGCTGAACTGTAGGATGCGCCGCTGTTGTGAGAAGCGGTGGGTTTCAGGTTGGTGAGTACTGTTTTGCTTGCGACTCCACTTGTCTGTTAGTGCTATGGGGGCTAACTGACAATGTTTACGAACACCGGCCCCAGATTAAGGTCTTTTGTTCAGCCTCTTAGGCAACAGCGGAAGACCTTGATCTGAAGCCCATTATAGTTTAACTAGTGGGCCACGACCATTAACACTGGTGATCCCTGTGTTTTCTGGACGAGTGGATGTTTTCTCTGTCACCGTGTAAGGCCCCATCTTTCATATCCAAATGAGAGTATTCCCTCACGAGGAAATATGGGCATAGATGTTCGTTAGTGGAAGATCTGTGTTCAAGTCAGCTACAGGCCAGTTTGGTATTGTGCTGGCTCCGTCGGGTGTTGGTAAAATCACCGTTGTAAAACTGTTAACATCTTGTTTATCTTTTCTCTTAAAAAGTGAGGAGGGTTTCAGAACGGCGGCCTGTCTGAGTGAGTGTTATATCATTGTGTACAAGTTCAGGTGATAGCTGCTTAGCTTACGTGCTAGTGGCCTACTGTTAGCCAGTCAGCTGTTAGCTGCGGCGCTAGCCTGCTGTGATCACTAGGTGGCCTACCTGGCTAGGCTAGGAAATGTTAGCTTGCTGATATCGGCCGAGGCCCAGCGCGGGGTGGCTCCGGCCCCTCGCGCGCCGCCGCGGTTCCCAACTCCCCTCTCCCTCACGGGGAGAGGCGGGGGGGATTCGAAGTCTCCCCTCTGGTCGCGTGCGCCGTTCGCTCGGCGTCACGCGGGCAGGGGCGGTAGCGCCCGACGGTTAGAGCGGCCGTTAGCTTAATACTACTCTGTTGAACGTGCTTTGATTATAACATGTTTTAAACACTCTTGACTACGACATCATCTTTGACAGAGGATGTTCGTCGAACCTGCCCTGGGCCAGGACGGCAAGGACTGCGTCAACAAGGGGGACCGTAGCGACGGGATGGAGCGGCGACGCTGCCCAGATCGACAACACAGTACGGCTGTGTTTACTACGGTGCCTTGAGACTGCACTTCGCTTGATCTACGCTCCGGGTAGGCAAGGTTTGGCCAGACCTTGTACACTTCTTCTGGCTTTCCCTTCTAAATGTTTTGTAAATAACGGTGTTTTCCAAAACGAGTGTTGCTGCACTACATTTAGGATACGACGCGAGTTATGTGTGAATTGTCTTGTCATTGGTATTTAGCTTCTCCATGCAAATCGGGTTGTTGTTACAGATGTGAAAATGATCTGGTTTGTTGTGTTGAGAAACATCATGTGTGTTTATATGTACCGTGTACTCACAACTAAGGGGGTTAACTAACCTATAAAGCTATGCTTAGTGACAAATGAGTAAAGAATGATTATTTTCTCAGCCTGTAATGACAATGAACAGTGTGTTCACATATTAACAGGTTTTCCTGTTTTAACTGGCCGTATTAAGGGTAAAGTAGGAGGATTGTGTTTCCCCCCGGTTCCCTGGGGACTTCTTCATCCTCCTCTCAGACATGTTGTTGCACTACATTGTGTCACTGTGTGGTAGGGATACGATGTAACCCTTAGCTTGATTGCTTAGGTTGTGCTAAAACTGCTGGAGAAACTTTATTTTCCTAAAAGAAAAGATTGTTTGGTCGCTTTCGTGTGTGCTTAGCAAGGCCTGTGGCCGATACTAATCGAGAATTATGTATTCTCTCATTATGAAAAACGGCGTTCCTCTGTAGAGTGTTTTTGCCATTTTTTGTAGGTAATGATGGGTTGTGTGTGTCATGTGACCTACAACTGGGTTGGACTGGCCACAGAAGCACATGTGTAAGTTTGGTACCGGGGCTCTTGGAGAGCCCTCTCTATTCTGTGTTTTTTCCTTAGTAAAAATCAGATAGCAGGTTAGCTCATGCGCTGTGTGAAGCTGTCAGATGCTTCATGGAGCTGACTATGACTGTGTCATACTCTCTTTTTGTCATTACATCGTATCATGGGTGTGGGGTCGTACAGGGGTGAACTGGTAACCTTTCCTCCCCCTTCTTTTCTGTTGGTCAGGGGTAAACCCACCTGTCCTTCAAGGTTCCTGTCACGTTGTGGTTCGGCACGTTACAGGGTGAGGGGGGGGAGGGAGTTTCCTGGTCCCACGGCCTGGAATATTGGGCGTGTGCACCGCAGAAATTCCCCCGCCATAGAGTACGTCACCGTGCGCGTCTCTGTTGGTAGGACTTCCGTGTGCTGTTCAGGTCCATGTGATGGATCTGTTTCGGGGGGTGGTCAGGGCTCCTCCTCACCAAGCTCCTATTCGGGCCTTCTGTGAGTTGGGACTCTCCTTAAGTGAGGGAGCCTCCTTCAGAGTACAGAGCCTCCTCCTCAGATTGTCAAGGTGAGTGGACCCGCAAGAAGGAGTCCTACTCTATTGTGTATGTATTCGATTCAATTCGATTATTGAGTGTGTATGGGTTCAGTGCCTCTTCCCCGGAGAGCCCTAAAACCAATTTTTTACATGGCTCAAGGTGCAATATATTCTTTTCAATCTGTACAGCTTGCATGGGAAGTCTCTCTGGGGATTCCCGTCTCCTTCCTATGGGAGGGCGTGGGATGTAAAAATGTGAAATGTTTTTTACCCCCGGCTGTGTAGACTGGGATACATACTGTTGGTGCTTCCTTCTTTTCTAGTTGGAGTTAGGAAGTATCACACCCCTCTTGTCGTTCCCCTGGGCGCCTTGGGGATTCAATGACAGGTCTAGATAGCCTGTTCATTGATGTGCGTGTGTCCCGACGCACGTATAGTGCTAGCTCGGGGTGTTCTGTAAACAGGCGACTGACTGGCACGCCTTGGTTGCTTGAGGTTAAAACGGCGTTTTTATAAAGCAACTGGGATGGAGGTTTTTCCTCTTCCGACAACCAAATCCGACGACCTGGTTTGGTTATCAACGGATTCTCGTTCATATCTGGGGGATGATGACGGAATGGATCTGAACATATGTAGAGGGGTCTCACGCCCTGGGGGTGGGCCACCGGGCGCGGTTCGCCCGAACGTCTGGGTGGCGCCTTCTTTTCATGTTTAAGATCAACACGCATATCTGCCCCTTCTCCTGGAGTAGGCATGTCGGCGTGGTTAGGGCACGGGACTGGTTCTGGTCACGCTGGTCCGGATCAGTTGAACCCGTTGTCCGCCGGGGATGCAGATCTGCTGTTCTGGTACCCTGAGGGACTTGGGCTTTTTTCAGGGGGAAAAATGCCAGGTCGGTCCGGGTGTCGCAGGGTTAAGCGCTATGGAGACCCTGGTTGGGTACATTTTTTACTCAGCACTGTCGTAATGGCTTACGGCCATGCCAACCTGTACACGCTCGATCTCGTCAGATCTCGGCCGCTACACAGGTTGGTCCTGGTTAGTACTTGGTTGGGAGACCGCCTGGGAATACCAAGTACGGTGTGCTTGGGGCTGGTTCTCCATTCTTTTTCGCTCCTCTCTCACGCATGGCGAAGAGGGGCCTGTTGGGGTGGTCTTTGACCTCCTCTGGTGACCCTGTGCTTCCCGTATCGCCGGGCCCGGTCCGAAGTCATGTTTCGTCGACCCGTAGGCCTGGGTTAACCCTTTTTTGAAAACTTAAACACTTAGCCGGTGTATACCCGCAGGTGTGTTTTTGGAGTTTTTTCCTTGAGGGGTTATAGGAACAACCACCGCATTGGGTAACACCAAGGTGGTTGATTCCCTGGTGTGTTGGAGCAGTGTCAACTCCCGGGTTCACCGGTTGAGGGTGCCCCTGCACGTTCATGACGTCTGCCAATCGTGTCAGCCTTCTCTGCCTCAACCCCTCTGGGTGGTTTTTTTTTTAATGGAGGCTTGGTCATGCAACAACGCCAGCTTACGCCCCTTCCGCCGGTGCGGCTGTGTTCAGCTGTCCCCTCTGGTGCCTGTCTCGTCCACAGTCTCCAGGCTAGGGTTAACAGCCTAGCCTGTTGCCTGGTTTTTCCCCGGTGCGCTGCCTGCTTCCGTTGGTTAACCTTTTTTGTGTGCTTACGGCCATGCTGACTGCCTGTTCTGCAGGGTCAGTGTGCCAGGCGGTGTACTATTGGGGGGACAGGGCCCGCTCGGCTGAGGGGCCTTTGTCCGAATACGCTGGCGATGTGGGGGGCGGGGTCACTAAGTGCCCACCTGGTGGGGTCTTGATGCTGGCATCATGGACTTCTCCGGGCCCCCGTTCCAGGGGGTCCAGTCCCTTTGGTGGGTCTGGGTCTTCCTTCGCGCTCCGCTGCTACGGCCTTGCCACAGGGTTGGGTTTGCCCTTGACCCCGTGATTCTGGGGGCAGTAACGAGGTTGTTCCCTCCGTTCCCGGGTGGCATGCGGGTTGTGCGTGTGTGTAGTCGTGGGGTCAAGCCACGGTCTGCTCACCCTGTGCGTTGAGTTGCTTGAGTGCCTCTTCGCACGGTCGGGTCCTCCCTTGAAGCCCCCAATAGGGGGGGTGCCCTCCATATTCATAACCTTACGTTCTATTTCATATTGGCTGCCGCTCAGCGTCATCTGCACTACGGGAGCTGAGCGGGAGCCTGAAGCTCGACAAATGTACCCCACTGAGGCCCCCCACAACCATCAGAACCGGGGAGGACCGAGCCCCCCCGACCCTCCCTAATGGAGGATACCCCCCCTATTGGAGGACGGGAGGGAGACGGATCCGACCGTGCGAAGAGAAACTCGAGCAACTCAACGCACAGGGTAAGCAGACTGTGGCTTGACCCCACGACTACCCACACGCACAACCCGCATGCCACCAGGGAACGAACGGAAGGAACAAACTTCGTTACCGCCCCCAAAAACACGTGGTCGAGAGAAAACTCAACCCCGTGGCAAGGCCGTAGCAGCAGAGCGCGAAGGAAGACCCAGACCCACTGAAGGGACTGGATCCCCCGGAAAAAGGGGGCCCGGAGAGGTCAACGACGCCACAGCATCAAGACCTCACCAGGCGGACACTTAGTGACACCGCCCCCCACATCGCCAGCGTATTCGGACAGGGCCCCTCCAAGAGCGGGCCCTTCCCCCCACTAGTATGCCGCCTGGCACACTGACCCTGACAACTCAGGCAGTCAGCATGGCCGTAACTCGAAGCACACAAAAGGCTACACTACAGCGGAAGCAGGCAGCGCACCGGGGAGACGACCCCAGAGGGGGTCGATCCCTCAAACCAGGCAGCAGGCGTTTGACCCGAGCCTGGAGCACTGCGGACGAGACAGGCGCCAAAGGGGTCAACTGAAAACAGCACCCCGGCGGAAGGGGCGTATGCTGGCATTGTTGCGCACCATGACAAAAAACCTCGACCCAGAGGGGCCGAGGCAGAGAAGGCTGACACGATTGGCAGACGTCATGAACGTGCAGGGGCACACTCAACCGGGTAACCCGGGAGTTGACTCTGCTCCAACACACCAGGGAATCAACCACCCTCTTGGTACCACATGCGGTGGTTGTTCCTATAACCCCTCAAGAAAAAAACTCAAACACACCTGCGGGTATACACTGGCTATACCGCAGTACAAGTGTTTCAGTTTCAAAAAGGGGTTATTCCAGGCCTACGGGTCGACGAAACACAACTTCGGACCGGGCCCGGCGGCCCGGGAAGCACACAGGAGGTCCAGAAGACCACCCCAACAGCCCCCTCTTCGCCATGCGTAAGAGAGGAGCGAAAAGAATGGAGAACCAGCCCCTTCACGATAGCGCAGGGTACAACATGTACCCAACAAAGGGCCTCCATAACGCCCAACCCTGTGACACCCGGGCCGACCCGGCATTTTTCCCCCCGAAAAAAGCACAAGTCCCTCAGGGTACTAGAACAGCAGATATGCGTCCCCGGCGGACAACGGGTTAACTGACCTGGACCAGCGTGACATCCCCACTCCAAGAGAGGGGGTAGGTACGCGTGTCGATCTAAAAACATGAAAAGAGGGTGCCACCCAGACGGTCCCATTCGTACCGCGCTCAGTGGCCCACCCCAAGGGCGTGAGACCCCTCTACCTATGTTTTGATCTATTCCGTTAAAGGGGAACTATCTTATAAATGGCCTTTTTCAGTGTTTAGCATTGTTTCCTAGCTATGTGGACTTATATTAATATGATCTATGTCTCTAATTATCATATTGGCGCATTCTTCCAATTCTCCTCTCACAATATTCACCCTCACTGAACTGAGTCATCTGAAAATGTGATGATTTGTGAAAGACACCGCTGCATGATAATGTTCAGGCGAGTCAGTAACTTACCATTGTGGTTGGAGCCCAGCCTCAAAGCGGCTTAGGATCTTGAGGTAGAAAAATGCTGTTTTTGAGGACTTGATTAGAAATACAAAACAATGAATTAAAAATAATAAAAAATTACAGAGGTGTTCCATAAACTCACAGGAATTGTGTAAAAGTGCCCAAATAGTGAAAGAAATAGTAAAATAGTTCCCCTTTAACATCCCCCAGATATGAACGAGAATTCGTCGAGACCTAGTAACAGGCGCTCGGAAGAGAACCTCCATCCCAGTTGCCCTATAAAAACGCTGTTTTAATAATGAGCAACCAAGGCGTACCAGCCTCATGCGTGATTCTTATCAGAAACACCCCGAGCCAGCACTATGTACGCGTCGAGACCCAAACACATCAATGGATAGTCCAACCAGACACCAGACATTGGTCCTTCAAGTCGCCTGGGAGAACGACAAGGAGTTGTCGTGCTTCATATTCTTCCCTCTTTATTAAAAAGAAAGAAACACAGACTGACATGAATCCCACGTGACGCGGCTGAGGGTACATTTTTTTTTCATTCTTACATCCCGCCACCCTCACCACAGAGAGGAGACGGGAATCCTCAGAGAGACTTCCCACGTGAGCCATGATTTGAAAAGTCACGGTGACATTGAGCCATGTGACCAACAGACTCAAGTTACACGTATATCGAGCGTAGCAGAACACTAAGTTCTTACGCTCTGCCCCGACAACTTGACAATGACAGACCCTACATACGGGTCTGAAAAAAACTCACAGAAGCCGTCGTCCAATAGAAACGTGCCCAGTGACGTATTCTATGACGGGGGGAAACCCATGACTCAACCGCCCGTGATAGGTGCGGACCCCCCCCCCCCCCCCGTGCCAAGCTGCCTAACAGCTTGGCCGGACCGAATGAAAAGAGTAAAAAAAAAACGACCAATCAGAAGAGGGAAGGAGGGGTTTATCCGGTACCCCCTCGCAAGCCCAACCCTTGAATACGACAACAACAATAGCCATATGATACCTTAAGTAGCCAGTATGCTAATGAACAGCGCAAAGCTAATTCAATGCGCGCTAGCCACAGACAAGTCTGTGAACAGGGTTTATAACAAGGCCAAAGTTATATGTGTGAACCCGACACCCGTGTTTATGTTGCAAAACACAGAAAATCTGATAGAGAGAGAGAGCGGCCTGAACCGCGGCACCTTTACACACACGAGCATCACTGCAGACCAACACAACAGTGTTGCGGCTCAAAAACACTGTTTAAGCAACAGAGCACACAACTAACCTCTACCTTTATGTGAAGACCTAACCTTCAGGTTGAGGCAGAAAAAAACCTTTTTCAACCGAGTGTAAGCTGTAGGCCTTGCTTAAGCTCTAATATGAAATGTAGCGACCAACAAGACTTTATTTTTTTTGTATTTTATTTTTTTTATTATTTTTTAAACAAACACATAAACAAACATGACGACACACGATTAGATATACAAGCATTGTAAAACAGTGTACATCAGTTAACTCATCGTTTGCATACATGTCTTATACAAGATATACCCCTAATACCTGCTATCTATTCCCCTACACACATTATGCTCTTGCTCGCACCCCCCGCCCTGGACCCCCCAATGGATAATCCATCCATTATCCTTCGCTCCTAACCAGACACTACCATTAAATGCTAGCTTTTATTCTCTCCACCACTTCTAACCACATTGTCAATTTGGATTAATTGAGACCCAAAATTCTTGCTGTAGATATTTCTAGATAAATCACATCGAGATATGTAAGAATCCAGACCTTTCGGCAAATTTTTTCTGGTTGAAACCATTGTGATGCTATCAGTTTTTTAGCCACTGTAATACCAGATAAAACCAATCTCTTTTGTTGTATAGGTACTGCATATTCAAAAACATCATTCAGCAGTAATATAGAGGGGTGTACAGGTATATTCAGAATTAAGAGATTTGATAATTGCTGGGTCACTTCTTCCCAGAATATCTTAACTGGTGGGCAGTCCCAATACATGTGCATAAATGTCCCCTCGTCCCCATTTGTACATAAGGAGCATTTGGAGTCTTGTTTAAGTCTTGTTTAGCGACCAACAAGACTTAAAGTCTAGCGTAGCCCTTCTATCAAACCCACACTAGCGAAAGGTTCACACATCGTATCCCCATCATATGTAGTGAATAAACACACAGTTTGTAACAAAAAATAGTCCCTCCCAGGAGGGACCTTTTATTTCTTTACAAAATCATATGTTGGGCCGGGAAGGGAACAGGGGGGACCACAGAGGGAAAAAAGTCACTTTTAGCGACGCCTGCCACGAGCCACTCGGGACTTGCCACCCCGGGGAGCCCCGGAGGGACGGTAAAGGATAGGAGGCTGGTCACGACGATCCCTACCGTCACCTCCGAGCGCGGATGGGCCGGCTGCAGTGGCGGAGGCGCCCTCTTTCCTCCTGGCCTTCTTTGCTGAAGGTCCAGCAGTGGCGGTGGTAGCAGCGGCGGCTACGGCGGCGGAACCCCGACGACAAGCCTTCCGTCTGACTCCACCAACGACATCGGGCGGGGGGAAATGAGGCTGGAGCACGGAACGCTCCTCCTGCATCTCCCTGCAGGTTGAGGTCATCAGCTGCAGCGCCGACCCGAAAAGCCCAGCATCGGAGAGGGGTGCCGTCAGAAGTGGAGTCCTCTTCCTTTCCGGCACACGCGCCTGCTCCAGCCAAAGGTGGCGCTGGACTAGAGTGGCCAGGGCGCGTACTTTCCCAGCGGCGATGGCCTGCGGCTGGATCAGATGCAGGATGGCTCCTGCCGACTGGGCGAGCTGATCATGTTGCAAATCGGTCAGCTCCGTACCGCCCGTCAGTATCCCGGACATGAATCTCGCCAGCTGCGTGATGTTAGAAGTGGCAGCCAGAGATTGAGTCGCGGAGATAAATGACTGGTCACTCCAGTAAGCCAACCGCCTCGCCGATTTCCCTTGGGGAACCGGCTTCCGTAACGGCTCCCACACCACCTCAAGACAAAGGAGAGCTGCCATCGGCCTATCAAGCCGAGGCACCCCCTCCTTCATGCCGTCTACCAAACCCACCACCCTCGTGACTCGCACGTAGGCGGAGGTGAGGCCCATGATGTGGGAGACCACCTGTCCCTGACGGACGTAGGCCTCCATCGAGGGGAAAAATGGACAGACAACGCCCATCTCTCTCACAGGGCGGCGTTGCCATAGATGACCTATGAGATCATCAGGAACAGGAACAGGCAGTGGCTGCGGCAGCGGCACGCCGTTTGCGACTGCCGCCGCCGCCATGAGCTCGGGGAACAAAGCATGCAGTTCCCCCTGCATACTTTCCCCTACCGAGCTTGCGTCCCTAGCAGGGCATCCCGCCGCCGAGTCGGAGGTTCTAACCCAACATCCGCGTACGAGGGACCCCAAGGAGACCTATCACCCCCCTCCAGTGTTACCTGGACGGGCGGCGGACATGTCTCCACCGGGGCGTCAAATAAGAACACGTCTGCTTCTACCATGTAGTCCTCTGTTTCCATCGGCCATGGAGAATCAGACGCATCCTCATCCGGCTCCAGCAACTCACCAAAACCAGGCCGTTCGCGTCTACAAGCCACCGTCTTACGACGGGAGCGAGCCGACGCAAAAAGTTTGCGTCTCAAATCCTCCGCCACCAGAGGAGCCGGCCGGCCAACAGCAGACGACTCTCCGGCGGCAAAGGAACCAGAGCCGGAACCAGGCCATCGCACAGGAGACGGCGCTGGTGCACCAGCTCCTTGGAGAGGCAAACGATCTATCGGATGCCTACCGGGCGCGGCTGCCGACCAGGAAATTGGCCTCAACCCCGCTCCAAGACGCACGACAGAGGAGGCAATGGAGAACCGCTGGTGAAGGGTAACGTTGCTAGCGCGACCCTCCGAGGTAAACATTATGACTTAGCTTTTTTCTTTTTAAAGTTATGAGAGAAAGAAAAAAGCAAGAAAAAATGTAAACACGTAACTCAACTTTCTTCAGCTTAAACAACCTCGTCAAGTGATGTATACAACAGGCACTTCCTTGTGGTGAAAGTGAAGAAGGAGGCGAGTGTGTGGCCACACACCTGCTTATGAAGGTAGCGGATAGGGGTGTGGCCAGACGAATGTTGGTATGTAAAGGTACATTGTGGATTTTTATTCAGTGCATATGCACAAAGTGAGGTTAGTGCAGATGACGCTGAGCGGCAGCCAGTATGAAATAGAACCCTTCACTACTACACTACAGAAGGTTAACCCTTTTCCCCCCAGGGCATTGTACTTAGAATTATCACTCAGAAGCACCGCAATCATCTCTTCTTGTTTAAAAGAGACCAAGCATTCTGAGGTTGTTACATTCGAATGATACGGTTTGAAACGGTATAGTTTTAAAGGTCCCATATTGTAGCCCTTTTCAACAAGTTAAATAGGTATTTGAGGTCCACTAAACATGTCTTTAGATTATGCATTCTAGCTGTATATTCTATACCCCTCTCAGTGTTTCCCACAGGATTTCGTGAGACTGTGGTGGGTGAACCTCGGACCCTATAGGGGGGTCCGGGGGAATACCCACCCGGGACATTTTATTTTGGTTTAAAGTTAAATGCATCAAAAATAAAGAGGCTAGATCTATGATGAACTTTGTGCTCAAAACACAAAATCGACTAGATGCAGTACTTCCCAATCCTCTCCGCGAAGCACCCCAGCCGTTCCATGTATTTGTTAAATTCCACCACCAGCGGGGCGCCCTCGTGGTGCATACCATAGTGCCTCGCGCACCTACGCGGCCGACCCGTTCGCCCTCTCCTCTTTAGGTCCTGCGTGACCAAGAAAAAGCTGTAAAAATGCTAAAGAATAATTAAAAAAAAAAAATCCACCACCAGCACATCTGATTCAATTTAACAATCCCTTTATTAGTTGAATCAGGTGTGCTGGTGGTGGAATTTAACAAATACATGGAACGGCTGGGGTGCCTCGAGGAGAGGTTTGGGAACCACTGGCTAGAGCATACATTTGAGCCATCAAAGAAATGAAGCAAAAGTGGTTACCTGTGTTGAACTGGTTTATTTTTTAGAAAATAAAAGAATATACTGGATTACTATTACGACTACTACCACTGCCAATACTACTGATACATCCCTATTGGCAAACTTTATATTAAAAAATATATATTATTTATTTTTATAAAAAAAATGATTTTTGGTTCATTATAAAACTGTGGCGGGCCGCCACAGTCCAGGTAATTAATGGGAAACACTCTGAATTCAGTCCTGTTCCCAAGCCTTGTTTCTGTGTCTGTAGATTAGATAGATTAGATTAGATCAGAATCAGAAAGGTCTTTATTGCCAGAGGGGCTAACCACTATTAAACTGTCAACAAAAATGTCCCAAAAGGTCTTTCGCATAAAAAGATAATCTAGGGATTTATATAAATTAATTACTGGCTTTATCCAATCTGTGGACCAATATTCTGGAAATATATGCAAATTAACATATATTTATGTAGAAAAATGCATATTTAAACATAACATTTTCAAAAACCTTTTACACAGAAAAGTATTGTCTCAATGTAATTAATGAACTGGGAAATTTTTGTGGTGATATTTATTATGTAAATTTTTTTACCCTTTTCAACTTTTCAGATGGAGCCAAAAAAGTCCCCTGCTATATCCTGCTCGCGTAATTTATGCTCACGGCTTGGGCTGTGGTTGAGGTAGAGACATGATCGTAATTAGGTTATTGTGAACCTGAGTCTCCCGAACACGTAGACACCCCTGAGTCGATCAGAGCTTCTTACGCCGAGCTATCATAACTTTCGCGCACCTACCTACCGCATAATACCTCAGTAAAACCGCAATAGTGAGGCATTCACCGGTAGGGGGTAGGTGTGCAAAAGTTATGATACCTCAGCACAGTAAGGTCCGATCTAGTTGTCTCTACGTGTTCGGGAGACTCGGGCGTATACAATTTTTAGCATGGCGATGTCTCTAGTCCCCAGACAACCCGACCTACGAGCGAATCTATGAAGGGGAGCAAAATATGGCAGGAGACTTATTTAGCAAAAAAAGCACTCTATACCTTCAGGAGGTGATAACGTTAGGTTATGACTATAACCAAGTTCTGTTAGTTAGGGGCGATGCTTGGCTTGGCCTTCTGCACTATCTCGCGTACGTGCACGCGTACTGAATAAACCACAAATGTACCTCTAATACCAGTATTAGTCTGACCACACCCCTCATCAGCTTACCTTCATAAGCAGGTGTGTGGTCACCTGCTCTCCTCCTTCCCAAGCTTTCACCACAAGGTGAGGTCAAGGGCTGCAGCGGCCGTCCGAAGCCAAGCATCGCCCCTAACTAACAGAACTTGGTTATAGTCATAACCTAACGTTCTGTATCGTTAGGGGCTCAGCTTGGCTTCGCCTTCTGCACAAGGGAGGCCAAGCGGAGCCACTTGGCTGACAAATACACCCCGCTGACAGCCCCCCAAAACCATCAGAACAGGGAGGGCCGAGCCCCCCCGACCCCCCCTAATGGAGGGTATCCCCCCTATTAGAGGCTTCACGGGAAGGCGACGGACCCGACCGTGCGAAGAGCTCTCAAGCAACTTAACGCACAGGGTGAGCAGCCGTGGCTTGACCCCACGACTACACACACGCACAACCCGCATGCCACCCGGGAACGAACGGAGGAACAACCTCGTTACTGCCCCCAGAATCACGGGGTCAAGGGCAAACCCAACCCCGTGGCAAGGCCGTAGCAGCGGAGCGCGAAGGAAGACCCAGACCCACCAAAGGGACTGGACCCCCGGAATGGGGGCCCGGAGAAGTCCATGATGCCAGCATCAAGACCCCACCAGGGGGGCACCTAGTGACCCCGCCCCTCACATCGCCAGCGTATTCGGACAAAGGCCCCTCAGCCGAGCGGGCCCTGTCCCCCTCAACAGCACACCGCCTGGAACACAAGCCCTGCAACAGGCAGACAGCATGGTCATAACACACAAGAGTTAACCAACGGAACAGGCAGTGCACCGGGGAAGACCAGGCAACAGGCTGTCAACCCAAGCCTGGAACAACTGCGGACGAGGCAGGCGCCAGAAAGGACAGCCGAAACAGCCGCCCCGGCGGAAGGGGCGTATGCTGGCGTTGTCGCATAACCAAGCTTTCAACAGCACGTCAGGAGCGGGATCCGTAGACCACACGGCCCCTGACAGCTGCCCACAGAAAAGCCCATACGATCGGCAGACGTCATGAACGTGCAGGGGCACCCTCAACCGGAGAACCGGGAGTTGACACTGCAGCAACACACCAGAGAACCAACCACCCAGGCATCACCCCATGCAACGGTTGGTCCCATAACCCCTCAGGAAAACCCCGAAACGCACCGGCGGTACCACCGCAGCCCGCGTTCCGGTTCCCAACAGGGCCATCCCGGGCCTACAGGTCAACGGGCATCACCCCGGACCGGGCCCGGCGATACGGGGAGCACAGGATCCCAAAGGAGGTTAACCCCACCCAACAGGCTCCTCAGCGCCAAAACGCAAGAGAAGAGCGTAATATGGAAGACCAGCCCCCAGCACCCCGCACTCGGTACCAACAAGGGGTCCCATAACGCACAACCCTGTGACACCCGGATCGACCTAGCATTTTTCCCCCCGAAAAAACCCTAAGTCCCTCAGGGTACCAGAACAGCAGATCTGCATCCCCAGCGGACAACGGGTGCACTGATCTGGACCAGCGCGACCAGAACCAGTCCCGTGCCCTAACCACGCCGACCTGCCAACCCCAGGAGAAGGGGCAGATATGCGCGTCTGATCCCAACATAAAAAGAAGGCGCCACCCAGACGTGTCGGTATGAACCGCGTCCGGCGGCCCACCCCTAGGGCGTGAGACCCTTCCCATATGCCCAGACCCATTCCGTCATCATCCCCTGACATGAACGGGAACCCATCGACAACACACAGGATGTCGGAAGAGGAAAAAAACCCCCATCCCAATTGCTCCATAAAAACGCTGTTTCACCAAAGCAAACGAGGCGCGCCAGTCAGCAACGGCCAAAGCACATCCTGAGCCAGCACTATGTGTGCGTTTGGACATACCCACATCAACAATAGGCCGGCTAGACCACCATATTGAATCCCCAAGACGCCCAGGGAAACGACAAGAGGGGCGAGATGCAATCAACTCCATGAATGAACATTCAACTCTTTATAAAATAAAGAAAAGGCATCACATGTATGACCTAACTGCACAGCTGGGAGTAAAAAACCCTGTGTTTTCACATGATTTTAATCCAGTCACTCCTCTTAATCAGAGTGTAAGACCAGATTCCCCCAGAAACACCTTCCCACATGAGACCACGGTCAAGAAAAAGATATGTAAACTGTGAGACACGTGACCAACAGACTCAAGTTTGACACAAAAACGAGCGCAGCAGGTTAAGTCCTGCGCTCTACCCTCGACATCTTTACGACACCAGCTCATGGAAGGCGTCGCCATAGCAACAACGCTATAACGGGCGGGGAAAACCCACCGGATCCTGTCATAACAGGAGTCGGTAGAATACCCCTCCCCCCCCCCCCCCTCCCCCGCCAAGCACTGGCTTGGCCCTGACTGGCTTAGCAGGAGGGTCAACAACCTCTAAACCAATCAAGTGGGTAAAGGAGGGGTTTATCCGACACCCCCTCCCGAAAAACACACCTTCTATCCCTACACACAGAAAACAACCGTAGCCATTTTGAAAACCTCTGGTAGAACAAAACACATATAGCATAAGCTAATACAATGTTAGCTACCCACAAGTGTAAAAGGGATTACAACAAAAAACACAAGTCGCCTGTGCGTGAATCCCATACCCGCAGCCTAAGCTATAGGAAGACGTTGAACGAGAGTAATGGCTAGGCCATGAAAAGTGTGTACGAGCATTACTGCAACTAACAACACAGCGTTGTGAACACATACTTAGTTAAAGCAATGGAATATCACCAGTTCTAATTGCATGTGGAGTATCAAGCTAATAGAACCTATTACCGAGTGTAAGTTGCAGACCTTGCTTAAAAACTCGTAACACAACACAACTCATTCCCCCAACGTAACAGGGTAGATTCATAAAACACAACCCCACCACATGATTTGTATTGAAGAAACACACAGTTTGTTCGGCCAACCACAGTCCCCCTTATATCAGGGAACTTTTTTATTAAATAAATAATATGTGATCAAGGCACAAAATCATAGGGGGGCCGGGGAGGGTGTAGAGGAGGGGACACAGAGGGGGAAAAGTCACTCAGCGGCGCCTGCCACCTCGCGCCGCTCGAGTCTGGCCACCCCGGGGAGCCCCGGAGGGACGGTAGTTTACAGTCTGCTGGACACGACGTTCCCTACCGTCTCCTCCGGTCTGGGATGGGCCGGCGGTGGCTGAAGCGTCGCCTCGTCTCCTAGCCCTCTTGGCAGGGCCAGCAGCGGCGGCGGGAGCAGTGGTAGCGGCGACGGAGACAGCTCGACGTCGCGGAAGCCTTCTGCCCCCACCGGCAAGGACGGGAGGCGGAAAATGGGGTTGGAGGATGGATCTCTCCTCTGCCATCTCTCTGCATGTTGAGGTCATCAATAGCAGGGCCTTCCCGAACAGGCCAGCGTCGGAGAGGTCGGCCGTCAGAAGAGGGGCTCTCTTCTTCTCAGGTACACGAGCCTGCTCCAGCCAAAGGTGACGCTGGCCCAGGGTGGCCAGGGCGCGCACTTTACCCATGGCTATGGCTAGCACCTGGGAGAGGTGCAGCACAGCTCCCGCAGCCTGGGTGATCTGATCGCACCTCACCTCGTTCAGATCCGCGCCGCCCGTCATTATCCCCGATACAAATCTAGCCAGGTGGGCGATGTTAGAAGCCGCAGCCAGCGACTGTGTACCGGCGATAAATGACTGGTCACCCCAATAAGCCAATCGCCTAGCCGACCTCCCCTGGAGGACCGGCTTGCATAGGGGCTCCCACACCATATCCGGACAGAGGAGCGCGGCCATCGGATTGTCAAGCCGAGGTACGCCCTCCCCCATACCTTTGACCAACCCCGACACCCGCGTAACTGGTACGTAGGCGGGAGTCAGTCCCATGATGTTGGAGACCGCCTGGCCCCGACGAACATAGGCCCCCATCGATGGGAAAAATGGGTAGACAACGTCCACCCCTCTCACCGGGGGACGCTGCCAGGGATGGCCTATGAGGTCATCAGGGACAGGAGCAGGCAATGGCTGCGGCAGCGGCACACCGTTTGCAGCGGCGGCTACCGCCATGAGCTCGGGAAACAAGGCCCGCAGTTCCCCCTGCGGACCCTCCTCCACCGACCCCGCATCCCTCGCATACAGCAGGCTGCGACTGGTCAAGGAGCCACAATCCGATGCGGCCGACAGTAGGGCATCCTGTTGATGAGGCCAAGGTGGTTCCCCGACATCCTCGAACAAGGCGCCCCGTGGAGCCATTTCCCCCCACCCCGGGGTCTCCGGAGGAGGGATACTCTCCTCCACGGGACCATCATACAAGAACCCGTCCGCCTCCTCCATGAAGTCTTCAGTTTCCATCAGAAATCCAGAGTCGGACGCGGCCTCGCTGGTCTCCAGCAATTCCCCAAACCCAGGCCGTTCGCGTCTGCACGCCACCATGTGACGACGTGAGCGAGCAGACGCAAAAAGTTTTCGTCGCAAATCCCCTGGCTCTAAGACAATCCCCCGTTCATCAACGGGCGATTCCCCAGAAACAGAGGAACCAGAGTCGAGATCAGGCCATCGCCGGAGCGACGGCTCCGAACCCTCGGCTCGTCGGTGAGGAAAACTATCCACCGGCAGTCTCCCGGGCTGGGTCGGCAACCACGAGAGTGGCAACAGCCCAGCACCGGAACGCACGACGGAGGCGGGAATGGAGAATCGGTGGTGAAGAGTAGGTCTAGCGGGTCTACTCTCCGCGGAATACATTATGACCCAAACCTTTTTCTTATATAAACAAGTGAGAGAAGAAAAAGGTTAGGCACAATGTAAACCTAGTCACAACTCTTTTCAACTTATCAACGACACGTCAAGTGGGGTACTACCGAGGCACTTCCTTGTGGTGAAAGCGAGAAGGAGGAGAGCAGGTGACCACACACCTGCTTATGAAGGTAAGCTGATGAGGGGTGTGGTCAGACTAATACTGGTATTAGAGGTACATTTGTGGTTTATTCAGTACGCGTGCACGTACGCGAGATAGTGCAGAAGGCGAAGCCAAGCTGAGCCCCTAACGATACAGAACCACTAATACGCTACAAAACCAAAAGGTCTATCATATCAAAACATAATCTAGGGGTGTATAGGTATAATAAAATCACATCTAGAATTTGCCCACCCAGATGGTACCAAATTGTTCAATTTGGGGCTTTGGCCCAAGGACAATTTCACTGAGGCACTGTGTGAACTGTAATGTCATGATCAAAGAGGACCATTCTTTTTACATCCCCACACAGGTCGGAAAATTAATCAGGGGTAGAATTACATGTAGGACTACATGTAATCTACCTATTGCAGTGTCCTTGTGTGGGTTTGTTTTGTTATGTGGGCAGATTGATTGATTTATTGATTGATTGAAAACTTTATTAACAGATTGCAGAATGGGTACAATACAGTACAGCTCAATACACACAATTGTTAAGGGGATGCAGACCAGAGAAAGACTTTCTTCTTGTTTACATCAGGGTCCCCCATTTTCAATTAATCAGGACATATATGACATACATGACATACAGATAGACAGTACTGCTACATCTATACATTTATGACATACCAGATTTGCAAATACAGTACTGTTTGTGATACAAAAATAGTCCAGAAAAGGGAGTATATACATTTGACGTAAAAACTGTACATTGGAGGAGGTTGGGTTGGGTGGGGGGGGGGGGGGGGGGGGGGGGGGGTTGGGTAGTAGGGGTTGGGGGGGGAACACTGTACAACTGTACAAGCAAAACTGTACATTGGAATATTGACAACCATACTAGGTAATTTACTGTACATTGGAGGGGGTTGGGGGGGGGGGGGAACACTGTACAAACAAGCAAAACTGTACATTGTAATATTGACAAAACCATACTAGGTAAATTACTATACATTGGAGGGGGTTGGGTTAGGACATTTACAGGGGCCAGTTTCGAATTGCAGTCTCCCGTAGGTGTTCTTTGAGAGTGGTTTTGAAAGTGGGTAGTGATTCACATTCCTTTACAGCTTTGGGTAGGGCGTTCCACATTGATGTGGCATAATTGCGAAACGTGTTTAGTCCCTTGTTTGAGCCGAATCTGGGTTTTACATGATTTGTGGAGCTCCCTCTGGTGTTGTGATCGTGGTATTCACTGACCTTTGGGAAGTATTTTGACATGTACATTGGTACCTTGGTCATGTAGTGTATCTTGTAGACCAGGCCCATTGCAAGTTGCTGTACTCTGTCGTCTACACTAAGCCATCCTAGGTTGTCAAAGTGGGCAGGGGTGAGGTGGGTTCTAGGAGTAAGGTCAAGCAGTAGTCTGACCAGTTTGTTTTGAGATGTTTGTAATTTTGTTTTTAGCGCCTTTCAAGTCAAGTCAAGTCAAGAGTTTTAATTGTCACGGCATACAGGTATACAATGAAATGCGGCTGGTCTTGCCCGCGACGATGTGCAATACAGTGGTACAACATATAATAGAATCCAATAAAATACAGTGGTACAACATATTAATAGAATCCAATAAAACAGTGCAATAAACAGGTACATGGTGTGCCATCTCGGTATCTGTACATTAGTATTTACAGGGGATATAGGACATGCTAGGTAGCTTTAGTAGTGCAATACACTGTTCCTGATGCTATACTACTTTAAGTGGCCTTTCCTCTGGCCATAAGTGTGCGTGTGTGCGGCATGAGTGTTAAAGTGGCTGCTAGTGTGTGAGCGTGCTCAGCGTGCGTGTCGTGTATGTGCTTGTGTATGGATAGTTCAGTTTCTGTGTCTCTCAATGTTCATTGTTCAAGGCTCTGATGGCCTGGGGGAAGAAGCTTAGCCTAAGCCTCTCCGTCCTAGTAGCTGGAGTTCGCAGGCGTCTGCCTGACCTCAGCAGCTGGAACAGGCTGTTATTGGGGTGGTGGGGGTCTTTCATTATCCTGCAGGCTCTGGATTTGCACCTCTTGTTGTATAGAGCCTGCAGGGGAGGTAGCGCAATACCCGTGGTACGCTCGGCTGAGCGCACCACTCTCTGTAGGGCCTTCTTGTCCTGTGCCGTGCTGTTCCCATACCAGGCAGTGATGTTTCCGGTCAAGATGCTCTCTACAGCTCCTGAGTAGAAGGACTGGAGTATCTTCCCCGATACTCTGAACTTCCTTAACTGTCTCAGGTGGTAGAGGCGCTGCTTCGCTTTCTTTACTACTGTGTCTATGTGTGTTGACCATGTCAGGTCCTCTGAGATGTGGACCCCCAGGTACTTGAAGCTGCTCACCCTGTCCACGGTAGCCCCGTTAATAGTCAGTGGTGTGTGTGTCTCCTGCTGTCCTCTCCTATAATCCACGATCAGCTCCTTGGTTTTACCAATGTTCAGGAGCAGGCTGTTGTCCTGGCACCAACGTTCCAGTACCTCAACCTCCTCTCGGTAGGCCTTCTCGTCGTTGTCCGAGATCAGCCCCACCACCACCGTGTCGTCGGCGAACTTCACAATGGAGTTGGAGCTGAACTTGGCCGCACAGTCGTGTGTGTAGAGTGAGTACAGCAGGGGGCTTAGAACACAGCCCTGGGGGGACCCGATGCTCAGGGTGATGGTGTTGGAGGTCTGACCCCCCACCCTGACCGCCTGGGGTCTTTCACTCAGAAAGTCCAGTACCCAGGCGCTCAGGGCGGAGCTCAGGCCTAGCTCGATCAGCTTGTCCACCAGTCTGGTGGGGACTATGGTGTTGAACGTTGAGCTGTAGTCAATGAACAACAGTCTCACATAGCCCCCCTTCTGACGGTCAAGGTGGGAGAGAGTGCTGTGCAGTACCTGGGAGACCGCGTCATCAGTGGACCTGTTTGTCCTGTATGCAAATTGCATAGGGTCCATATCACTGGGGAGAGAGGCACAAATGTGGTCCTTGACCAGCCTCTCGAAACATTTCATGACCACAGAGGTGAGTGCCACCGGTCTGTAATCATTTGGACATGTTGGGGAGGGTTTCTTCGGTACAGGGATGATGGTAGACATCTTGAAGCAGGCAGGGACTACTGACTCCGCCAGGGATGAGGTGCTTTGGTACCATGAGGTGCAAGCATAGTCGTAGTACCCTTGAATGAGTGCTCCTGCCAGAGTCTTCAGGGTATTCTTGTTTACCAGAGAGGAGATCCGGTACAAGAATCGAGTTCATTCGTTGACTTTTTTATTACATTGGATGCCATTTTGTCACAGGAGAGATTAGCCTCTAGGATGGAACCCAGTTAGGTAATTTCATCTTTCCTTTTGTAACTGAGAAGCCGTCGGTTTTGCTGAGTTTGTTATTTGAACCGAAGAGAATGGACTCTGTTTTGCCCATGTGTAATGATAGTTTGTTATCAGCGAGCCATATGCAGATTTTGCCTAGTTCCGAGCTGAGGGTTTTTTCAACCTGTAACTTGTTCTTGTCAGAGACCAGCAGGGCTGAGTCGTCCGCAAACAGGAACAAGTTGCAGTCACAAGCTGACGACATGTCATTTGCATAAATTAGGAACAGTAGCGGTCCTAGTATGCTTCCTTGTGGAACACCACAGCTCACTGTGAGGGGGGGGGGGGGGATAGGGTACCGTTTACCTCCACCAGAATGAACAGGGCATTGAGAATGAGGATTTCAGAGCATTTCCTGTGACAAAATGTAATAAAAAAAGTCAACCAACGAACTCGATTCTTGTACCGGATCTCCTCTCTGGTAAACAAGAATACCCTGAAGACTCTGGCAGGAGCACTCATTCAAGGGTACTACGACTATGCTTGCACCTCATGGTACCAAAGCACCTCAAAGGCACTAAAAACTAAATTACAAACATCTCAAAACAAACTAGACTACTGCTTGACCTGACTCCTAGAACCCACCTCACCCCTGCCCACTTTGACAACCTAGGATGGCTTAGAGTAGACGACAGAGTACAGCAACTTGCAATGGGCCTGGTCTACAAGATACACTACACGACCAAGGTACCCATGTACATGTCAAAATACTTCCCAAAGGTCAGTGAATACCACGATCACAACACCAGAGGGAGCTCCACAAATCATGTTAAACCCAGATTCGGCTCAAACAAGGGACTAAACACGTTTCGCAATTATGCCACATCAATGTGGAACGCCCTACCCAAAGCTGTAAAGGAATGTGAATCACTACCCACTTTCAAAAACACTCAAAGAACACCTACGGGAGACTGCAATTCGAAACTGGCCCCCACAAATGTCCTAACCCAGTTGTACAGTAAATGACCAAGTATGGCTTTGTCAGTATTCCAATGTACAGTGTACAGTGTCAGCACAAGAGTAGCATCAGAAGTAAAGACCAGGGCCCTCATTTATCAACTTTTCTTAGAAAGTATTCTATTTTCATACGTAAGCACAGAATTTAGAATGTGTGCACGCACAAAACGGGATTTATCACACGTGCGTACACAGGTCCTACACACACCTGTCTTGATAAATATCACCTTGCTCCTAAGCTGGAGCTTGTGCACTGTTTTAAGTATTTGCATACCAGAACCGCCCCGATTAACCATATACGGTAATGGGCCACCCCCATGAAATGTGGAAAAGTGGACTAAGCCGAGGGAAGCGTGTTGTACATGGTGACGTCGGATATTATATCTATTAACTTCCTAAAAGACCATTGCTGCCTGGACACCGCAAACACTAATAAAGACCATTAACCACTGTTTTGCCGTTGCCCGTTGGTGTCATTAATGCATGCTGGAATAAGAATGCCTTTCTTCATTTATTTTTAATATTAATAATTATTATATTACAATAAAAGACAGCTCTGTCTTTTAATACACGCATATATTGTACAGTAACGTCAAATAAATACGTACAGTCCCCGCTGAAATAAAGGTTCTGCACGCACGTACCAGCAGTGATCTACAGCATAAAAGATAGCCACTTTATATACTATTCTGGGTAGATAATTCATCTGTATCGCAACAGAGTCACGGATCTGGTCGGGGCAGGTAGCATTATGTCGGGAAAATCTTCATGAAATAAACAAATGTGAATTAAATAATTTAAAATTAAGTTTAGCATATTAAATCGTTTTTTTAAGCTTTCTGAGTAGATAATTAATCTGTATCGCAACAGAGTCACGGATCTGGTCGGGGCAGATAGCATTATGTCGGGAAAATCTTTATGAAATAAACAAATGTGAATTAAAGAATTTAAAACAAAGTTCAGCATATTAAATCGTTTTATAAGCTTATAGCTTTTTTCGCGCTGATTTGAGAAGGGTCCAGCTGCAGAGCCGGAGAGCAACGCTCTCAGGGCCAAGATAGCACTTATACTATTTTGAGAAAGACAGCAGAGAGACAGACAGCAGAGAGACAGACAGACAGACAGACCTTATAAATAAATGTGATTTGATTTGACAGACACTGTTCCACAGATGTGTGTGTGTGTGTGTGAGCGTGCGTGTGCGTGTGTGTGACGTCTTAGAGACTCAGCCCCCCCCCCCCCCTCTGGACCACCTCCTAGTAGAGACTCCCCCCCCCCCCCCCCCCCCTGGACCACCTCCTAGTAGAGACTTTTAGAGTAGAGATGAGGATTAATGACGACTTCTCTGGTTACAGCCGTGTACTGCAGTGAAAGGGTTAAGTTTTGCTTGCGGTGGTTGCAATTCCCCCTCCTCATCGCAGCCGGTCGTACAGTCTCTACTAGGAGGTGGTCCAGAGGGGGGGGGGGGGGGGTGAGTCTCTACTAGGAGGTGGTCCAGAGGGGGGGGGGGTCTCTACTAGGAGGTGGTCCAGAGGGGGGGGGGGTCTCTACTAGGAGGTGGTCCAGAGGGGGGGGGGGGGGGGGGGAGTCTCTACTAGGAGACTAGTAGTCACACACACACACACACTGTGGAACAGTGTCTATCTGTCTGTCTGTCTGTCTCTCTGTTGTCTGTCTCTCCGGCTCTGCAGCTGGACCCTGCAGAGCCGTGCTTATTTGGGTCCCAAATTGCGGTACAAATGAAGGAGGTGTCTCGGGTAGTGGACTCTAGTTAATATTATGTTCTCTCTGCAATTAGACTGCCCCTCATTCATTCATTCATCCCTATCTGATGCTATCTCTGAAAACAGTTCCTGCGAGCGCAGTCAGTACATCCGATAACGCTATATATAAACCATATGCTGCATTCATTCGGAGAGAAAGACCTATTCCACATGCTATTTAGGGTTTGACAATAATTACACTACTATCGCTATTTCACAATGAACTATAATTAATTACGGGGGTCATACAGAACACGTCAGTCAAGCTTATTTCCGCGTTGAAACTAATGCATGCAACTGATGAGAGCTATGCCGTCCGTCTGCAGTCCCCATATTCTACCGCTGGGCGCCGGTACGCATGGTCCGACCTGTGCTTAAATATAAGCACAAAGTCAAGCACAAGTTCAAATTGATAAATCCCACACTTTGCTTAGAAATGATCGTACGCACGGGTTACGCACATATCTGTGCGTACGCCACATTGATAAATGAGGGCCCAGAGGTCTCCCGTAGCCAGACTTTCATTCTGCTGGAGTTTGTAGCCTACGCTTCACGGATATTAAAGCTGTCGGGCTACTGAGAGGATCATCTCCAGAGAGAGAAAACATCTTGTCTCCAGAGAGAGGAAACATCTGGTCTCCAGAGAGAGGAAACATCTCCAGAGAGAGGAAACATCTGGTCTCCAGAGAGATGAAACATCTCCAGAGAGAGGAAACATCTGGTCTCCAGAGAGAGGAAACATCTGGTCTCCAGAGAGAGGAAACATCTCCAGAGAGAGGAAACATCTGGTCTCCAGAGAGAGGAAACATCTCGTCTCCAGAGAGAGGAAGCATCTGGTCTCCAGAGAGAGGAAACATCTCCAGAGAGAGGAAACATCTGGTCTCCAGAGAGAGGAAACATCTCGTCTCCAGAGAGAGGAAGCATCTTGTCTCCAGAGAGACGAAGCGTTTACTGGATACACCAGAGTACAAATGTAACAGTAAAGTGCAACAGTAATATACAGTGTACAGTGTAATTAGTAAGAGTAGGTAAGGGATAGTACATTATGTACATATAGTATCTACAGATATGTAAATAGGATTATATGCAGGTACTGTATATACAGACGGATGTGGATACATAACAGAACCGATTTTTCCCAACAAGAAAAACAGTTTTTTTAATAAAGTATGGCATTCTTATTTGTGAGTGCTGATGACGCCGCTTGCTATTTTTACTATAGACCTTTCCAATGGAATTGTGTTGCTAGGGAACAGCTTTGGTCCAAACCGTGCAAATGGAAAATCCATCTGGGCTCTTTGAAGTTTGAAGATGTGCACAGAGCAGCTGGCAGCAGCCATACATAACCTCTTCAATCTCTTCCTGACCTCCTGCTTGTTTTCAGTGTTCATATACAGTAGGCTACATCAGGATACTCGATGACTATGTAACATCAACCCATCCATCTACACTAATTGCACACACATCCACATGCACACACTCACTTTAAACAAACACTCACCTTAACACTCACTTTAGACACTTTAAACACTTTTTTGTACCTCATTGCCTACATTTTTACTTCATTGAACTTAGGTTGTACTTTAGTTTGTATATTGTATAGTGTTGGGACTTTATTTCTCTTTTACTTACTTTTTATTTTACTGTATGAAGGACATTCTCAGGGGCAGAACCAAGCATTTCACTGTAATGTACATGTACTTTATACGTGACAAATAAAAGCAAACTTTGAACTTGAACTTGTTGCCTCACAGCCAGAAGGTCCTGGGTTCAGTGGTTAGCACTGTTGCCTCACAGCCAGAAGGTCCTGGGTTCAGTGGTTAGTAGGGATGCACCAATATTAAAATTGGCCACCGATACCGATTGTTCAACTAACACAATCGGCCGATACCGATATTTGTGGCAAAAAATAAGTATTTTGTAATGAAACTACTGTATATTTGTATGTGTATGTTTGTATTTGTATGCCTCTTTACTTACTTAAAAAAAGGAAACATCAAGAAATATGTTTATGGTATTAATTCCACCATGCCATGTAGCACTATCCCTCTCCCAGTATCGTCTGGCGGCTGCAGATGGATACTATTCTCTCAACCAGCGCTCTCAACCAATGCAATAGAACCATTTTGATTGACAGTCAATTCGGCCAATTACGTCACACCGCTAGCACCAACCTCCTGCTGTTCTTACCACCAATCGGCAAGCGTTTATTCATTTTCTACTTCCGGGCATGCCGCCATTGATCTGCTTGCGAGAACCACAACAAGCTAATACGTTAGCTGCCCGCCGACCAGCGCTCCACAAGATGACCAAACGAGACACAATGATTTTACTGCAACAAATGTTATAATAAAACAAAGCCTTTCTATACATTTGTCTGGTCGAAAACTTTATTAACAGATTGCAGAATGGGTAGTTGGGTACGGAATGAGCAACGGAATGGAACTGAGCTATGAACGGAGTAATGCCTTGCTTACTTGCTATCTTCGGGTAAATAATATGCTGATGTTATTGAACGTGTAACACTAACTATATAACGTTAATGCCACAAAACGAATGTTTGTGTCATTTTAACAGCAGATACTTTCTTAAATGCCATATTCCCGAGAGAGGGGTGTTGACGGGGAGCTGTGATGGGTTTGCTTGGTTGTGTTATTAATAGCATTGAACAGCTAACCGAAAGCTAGCGTTAACTAACGTTAAAGGTTTAGCCATAACGTTACCTTGGCTAAAGTTGGGGCTATTCATAATCCAGCAATAATGGCTGCAGACCTGCAAGCAAAGTACAGCAAGTTGGCAAAGGAGTATTCCAACGTAAATCACATTTTCACCAGTAACGTTAGTCTTCCATCTCCCGGTAGCTCATGCTAGCTAACCTAGCTCATGTTAACGTAGTCACTGAGCGACCACCTCGCGTACACAATTAATGACATGTTGCGGACAGCCATATTGGTGACAATGTTTAGCTTTTAGTGCCAAATGATAAGAGTCTGAAGCGGAGTCTCAAAAGAGAATGTTGAATATTTAGTAGTAACTTTGATGCAGTAGCTTGTGTGTGTGTGTGGGGGACTGGGGGCGGCGCCGTTGTGCAGGACGCGACTGAATTTATCGGCTACTGCCATTGGCACATTCGAGCTTATCGGCCGATAGACCGATTGCAGTCAACAAGGCACTTATCGGCCGATACCGATACCCGACCGATACATCGGTGCACCCCTAGTGGTTAGCACTGTTGCCTAACAGCCAGAATGTCCTGGGTTCAGTGGTTAGCACTGTTGCCTCACAGCCAGAACTGGAGTTGGTCCCTTGACCAAGGTACTGACATCATAACTGGAGTTGGTCCCTTGACCAAGGTACTGGCATTACAACTGGAGTTGGTCCCTTGACCAAGGTACTGACATTACAACTGGAGTTGGTCCCTTGACCAAGGTACTGTCATTACAACTGGAGTTGGTACTGGCATTACAACTGGAGTTGGTCTCTTGACCAATGTAACTGAGGGGTACAATTCCCTGACTGTATTGAGAGTATGGTATTATTAAACCACTACTTAGTTATGTACTTTAATTACTGGCCATACAGTACACGGTATATATGGTGAACACCCACACAAGAATACAGCTTAACAAAGAAAGTCATATTTGGAGGGATTTATTATTATAGTAAGCAACAATAGGTTACAAGATTGAGAATTATGAATTGCGCTTATATGGCGAAGAACACTTAAGTAGGTCAAGAGCGTAAGTCCATGAGCATATTACGATGGGTATAATTAATCCCACCTGTAGCATAAGAATTATATAAGGCACACTCGTAGTCAGCTGGAGATACTAAGGGGGTTCCCTCCGGTTGTAAGCCAGCAGGGGAGAGGAATGTTCGGATGCAAAAGTCTGGATCAACGGGGAATCAATAAGCTCCAGCTACGGGAGGCGGTACATATACTCCCCTCGATCGGCAGACAAAAGCAGCAGCTATAATCCAAGTATGCGCGACAGCATGGATGAAAGCCAGCCAGCCTCTTCCTAGAGACGGGCTCGAGTGATGCTCCTCACGGGTAGATCCCACACAGCAGTGGGGTAGACGGTTCTCTGCTCCAGCAGCCACAGTACCAAAGCAATATAATCCAGCCGGAAAAGGCTCTGCATTCGCCGGTGTAGATTCTCCTGTGCACTATACTTCACATTAACTAGGTCGAACTTGACGTTATTTCACTAAACTCGGACACTTTTACTATCCTATTCGCACGCGGTTCTAAGTGCTCTTATTTAGACGCAAGGTTGCTCACTTCACTTGGTCGTTGACTCGTGGTGAAGGCTTTAACGTAATGAACTCAACTAGACGTTACTTTGAACGAATGATGAACTGAATGAACTGAACGAAGTGAACGAAGTGCTGCTGTTTCCACCTGCGCCGTATTTATACGTAAGGTGAATAATCTAGTGCCAACCTCAGTTCTGTCTCGTATTACTGCGCAAACCTGGACATGTTGAGACAAGCCTTAGCGGTGGCTTTGAACTCGCCATTGGGGGTATGGTCGCTGGCGCCTAGGGGTCGCTGTCCAATAGGAGAACGAATATTATGGTCTGGCCTGTACCTAGGTAAAGGGATATTCCGTGTATATGTACAAAGAATATACAAGGGATATCAGACGATATACAAATATTATACAATATATCTCAAGTAATAAATATATATATTCGGTTTAATCTGACCCTTTGTAACAACCAAGGTATTGACATTACAACTGGAGTTGGTCCCTTGACCAAGGTACTGACATTACAACTGGAGTTGGTCCCTTGACCAATGTACTGTCATTACAACTGGATTGGCCAAAACCTCTGTGGCCATGAAATGTTTTGAGAGGCTGGTTAACACTTTCAGTGCCAGCAGGGGGCGCACGATTTAGTGCTTGAATGCCCACCATCCACTTCAATGTTAGCGTTAATAACGCCTAATCTATGTTTTAAATTATGGCTATGTGTCTAATCTGCCCGTCGCTTATCAATGACTCGTTTTCCAGTCAACATTGTCGAAGCGGATTGTTTTTTTATCGGTTCATTTTCGTTTTATAGCATTTTGAAAAGCCCTCGTTTTCAAGGAAAATAAAAAGATTCCATGATAAAAGACGTTTACTGGAATATTCTAGAATACACAAAAACTTTGTAATTTAAATACTATCGATAATCTAGCGTTTATTTAAAAACGATTTATAAATCGGCCGAAAAATGTGTACGTATGCACGCTGGGGCCGCGAGCTGAAAATCGATTATCTGAGTTCCTCATCAGTGATCGCACACACATACACACACACACACACACACATATGGGAGACGTTGATATCTCAGCCAATACAACTCTGATTATCCCCAGACTGGTAAAATAGATTCCTTACCTCAGATCAGATGTTCTCCAAAAAGATCATTCCAATTCCTGATCGCCATTCCAAAAATCGATCACTACTGTCTACTATCGATTGGCTACTGTGAATATATATTCCAGGCTGATTCCCGTCCCGCGATCACTTCCATGTTCATCAGACGGCTTGCCAGCTCAGGGGGCCAGCTGGCCCTGTCTCTAAATAGCGACTGATCCCAGGTCACTCTAAGCGACTGACGTGCAGTTACTCAGGGATAGACGATAGGGGGTGCTTTTTTCCATTCTGAGCTGCTGATGGGGCTGGTGTACCAACGGGAGACTCGGTTGATGAAATATGAAATCATATCATAAAAAAATTAAACGATAATACACGTCGTGGGCATTCAGGCATTCAGACTGATAAAACGTCATATGACGTGATGGGCACTGAAAGTGTTAAGGATCACATTTGTGCCTCCCTCCCCAGTGATATGGACCCTATGCAATTTGCATACAGGCCAAACCGGTCCACTGATGATGCGGTCTACCAAGTACTGCACAGCACCCTTTCTCACCTAGACCGCCAGAAGGGGGGCTATGTGAGACTGTTGTTCATTGACTACAGCTCAGCGTTCAACACCATAGTCCCCACCAGACTGGTGGACAATCTGATCGAGCTGGGTCTGAGCTCCGCTCTGAGCGCCTGGATACTGGACTTTCTGAGTGAAAGGCCCCAGGCGGTCAGGGTGGGGGGTCAGACTTCCAACACCATCACCCTGAGCATCGGGTCCCCCCAGGGCTGTGTTCTGAGCCCCCTGCTGTATTCACTATACACACATGACTGTGTGGCCAAGTGCAGCTCCAACTCCATAGTGAAGTTTGCGGACGACACAGTGGTGGTAGGGCTGATCTCGGACAACGACGAGAAGGCCTACCGGGAGGAGGTTGAGGTACTGGAACGCTGGTGCCAGGACAACAGCCTGCTCCTGAACATTGGTAAAACCAAGGAGCTGATCGTGGATTTTAGGAGAAGACAGCAGGGGACACACACACCACTGAGGATAAACGGGGCTACCGTGGACAGGGTGAGCAGCTTCAAGTACCTGGGGGTCCACATCTCAGAGGATCTGACATGGACAACACACATAGACTCAGTCGTAAAAAAGGCGAGACAGTTAAGGAAGTTCAGAGTATCGGGGAAGATACTCCAGTCCTTCTACTCCGGAGCTGTAGAGAGCATCTTGACTGGAAACATCACTGCCTGGTAAACAGCACGGCACAGGACAAGAAGGCCCTACAGAGAGTGGTGCACTCAGCTGAGTGTACTACGGGTATTGCACTACCACCCCTGCAGGTCCTATATAACAAGAGGTGCAAATCCAGAGCCTGCAGAATAATGAAAGACCCTCACCACCCCAACAACAGCCTGTTCAAGCTGCTGCGGTCAGGCAAACGCCTGCGAACACCAGCAACTAGGACAGAGAGACTTCGGCTCAGCTTCTTCCCCCAGGCCATCAGAGCCTTGAACACTGAACTCTCCACACACAAGCACACATGAGCACACACACAACACACACACTGTACACGCTCACACACTAGCAGCCACTTTAACATGAGCACACACACACTCATGCTGCACACGCTCACACTTATGGTCACTTTACAAAAGGAAAGGTCACTTTAAGAATAGTATAACTTGAGATTGTATAATATAGCATTGTATAGCAGTGTACATAAAGACCCAGTGCCTCATCTGTAGCTAACAGTGTATCACAGGACCTAGCATGTCCTACCATGCTCTGTAAAAACTCATGTACATATACCGATATGCCCTACTTTGATTACTTGTATTATTGCACAATGTCGTTCTATTGGATTCTTATTATATTATTATTATTGTATTATGCACAATCGTTGCGGGCAAGACCCCCCGCATTTCACTGTATACTTGTATGCCGTGACAAATAAAACTCTTGACTTGACTTGACTTGACTTGGAGTTGGTCCCTTGACCAAGGTACTGGCATTACAACTGGAGTTGGTCCTTTGACCAAGGTACTGGCATTACAACTGGAGTTGGTCTCTTGGCCAAGGTACTAGGGCTGCACGATTAATCGTTTTTTAATCGAAATCGCGATTTGGAATGATGCAATTATCAAATCGCCAAGCCTGCAATTTAAAAAAAATCTTTTTTTATTATTTTTTTTATTTAACCAGGAAGTCCCATTGAGATACAAGATCTCCTTTGCAAGGGAGACCTGGCGAAGATGACAGCAATAACATTTGCAATACATCACACAGCAATAAAATGTGCCATACATCACACAAGAACATAATAAATGTGCATGTATACAATACATCACATGTAAACACAAAAACACAAAGTAGAATAGTCTACATGATAGTAAAAGTGTATAATACAGGGTAATACAGTAATTTTGCAGTTGGGACCCGACTACAGAAAGCAGCAACATTCTTCTTGTAGGAAGTTATGTAATACAGATTTAAATTCACCAAGAGAGACCGGGGTGTCTAAGTGGATAATGGTCCTGTAGCCCATTCCATGCCCAAGGTGCGAAGCTTGAGAAAGCTGTTCCTAGCTAACCCTGCTCAAGTCAGAGAAAACATCTGAGCTGAGTAAGGAAAGGGTGGGGGGGAGCGGGGCTCGGGGGGGGGGGGGGGGGGGGGGGGGGGCATCTCTCTCTCTACTGGTTCAATTAATGTAGAAAAGTAGAAAAACGTTGCACTATAAAAACGAACTGGATAGTTGATGATAATAAACATTTAACTTCATTAGCTGAAGTATTCTAAAATCATTTAAGCCATTCTCCTTTTCTGTGTGTGTGTGTGTGCACGCGTCTCATATCTGGTCTGACATCAGAGGAGTTTGATAGTATTTACTGAGGATTGCCAGATAATGTTGATATTTAAACACAAAAAAAATTATAATACAAAATAAATATACATGATCATGCAACATAAAAAAATTGTTGTAGGAACAATTTGGGAGAGGGAGGTAAGGGGTTTTAGATTGTGTGTTGTGAAGTTTACTTCAGAGAGGGAGAGTAAAGTACAGAAAAAAACGGTACCGTTGGGTACCGTACCGGTATCGATTCCCAGGTAAAAAGAAACATTTTCAGACTCGGTGTCCCGAACAGACCCACGCGTAGGCCAGATGCAAGCCGCATTTTATAATAAACCTCTGTGGGGCTTCTTAAAAAAAATTATAATCGCAAATGTAATCGCAATCGCAATATCTGTCAGAAAAATCGCAATTAGATTATTTCCCAAAATCGTGCAGCCCTACAAGGTACCCGTCATTACAACTGGATTTGGTCCCTGAACCAAGGTACTGGCATTACAACTGGAGTTGGTCCCTGGACCAAGGTACTGGCATTACAACTGGAGTTGGTCTCTTGGCCAAGGTACCCGTCATTACAACTGGAGTTGGTCCCTGGACCAAGGTACCCGTCATTACAACTGGAGTTGGTCCCTGGACCAAGGTACCCGTCATTACAACTGGAGTTGGTCCCTGGACCAAGGTACTGGCATTACAACTGGAGTTGGTCCCTGGACCAAGGTACTGGCATTACAACTGGAGTTGGTCCCTGGACCAAGGTACTGGCATTACAACTGGAGTTGGACCATAGGTACTGGACTGTGGCTGCCCACTGCTCCTAAAATAGTTAGAATGGGTCAAATGCAGAGGAAGAGTTTCCCCAAGGGGATTAATGTAAGTATAAATTAAAGCATCCTTTCCCCTTCAGTGAATTAACCAATTAACGAGTTAATTGGTGTCTATTGGAAAGTGTCTATATGAGGTTATATAACAGCCAGTTTTCATGGCATAGCTTCTAAGTTATGAGACAAACACACTCTGAATTATTTTGCTTTCATAAAAGACGATGTATGTTTCAAAAGAGCTGGTTGAGATGGTTCCGGTGAGGGCCTCGACGTGTGGATTCAAACCTCGACACCTGCATAACTGGTTGGGTGGGTGGGGGGAGGTTGGGTAGGAGTGTGGGGGGGGGGGGGGGGGGGGGGGGGGTAGGAGGGGTGGGTGGGGGACACTGTACAACTGTACAAGCAAAACTGTACATTGGAATATTGACAAGACCATACTTGGTAATTTTTACTGTACATTGGAGGGGGTTGTGTTAGGACATTTACAGGGGCCAGTTTCGAATTGCAGTCTGCCGTAGGTGTTTTTTGAGAGTGTTTTTGTGGATAGTGGGTAGTGGGTAGTGATTCACATTCCTTTACAGCTTTGGGTAGGGCGTTCCACATTGATGTGGCATAATTGCGAAACGTGTTTAGTCCCTTGTTTGAGCCGAATCTGGGTTTAACATGATTTGTGGAGCTCCCTCTGGTGTTGTGATCGTGGTATTCACTGACCTTTGGGAAGTATTTTGACATGTACATGGGTACCTTGGTCGTGTAGTGTATCTTGTAGACCAGGCCCATTGCAAGTTGCTGTACTCTGTCGTCTACTCTAAGCCATCCTAGGTTGTCAAAGTGGGCAGGGGTGAGGTGGGTTCTAGGAGTAAGGTCAAGCAGTAGTCTGGCCAGTTTGTTTTGAGATGTTTGTAATTTTGTTTTTAGCGCCTTTGAGGTGCTTTGGTACCATGAGGTGCAAGCATAGTCGTAGTACCCTTGAATGAGTGCTCCTGCCAGAGTCTTCAGGGTATTCTTGTTTACCAGTGAGGAGATCCGGTACAAGAATCGAGTTCGTTGGTTGACTTTTTTTATTACATTGGATGCCATTTTGTCACAGGAAAGATTTGCCTCTAGGATGGAACCCAGGTAGGTAATATCTTCTTTCCTTGTGACAATATTGTCACCCACTGTAACTGAGAAGCCATCGGTCTTGCTGAGTTTGTTATTTGAACCGAAGAGAATGGACTCTGTTTTGCCCATGTGTAATGATAGTTTGTTATCAGCGAGCCATATGCAGATTTTGCCTAGTTCTGAGCTGAGGGTTTTTTCAACCTGTAACTTGTTCTTGTCAGAGACCAGCAGGGCTGAGTCGTCCGCAAACAGGAACAAGTTGCAGTCACAAGCTGACGACATGTCATTTGCATAAATTAGGAACAGTAACGGACCTAGTATGCTTCCTTGTGGAACACCACAGCTTACTGTGAGGGGGGGGGGGGGGGGGGGGGGGGGGGGGTAGGGTACCGTTTACCTCCACCATCTGCTCTCTCCCCTCCAGGTAGGATTGCATCCAGCTCACTGATAGACTATTGTCACCTCCATATATTTATATTAGTAAACACTGCTGGATCCTACACTGTGAACGGAACATGCAATAATGTCAATGTTACTCAGTCACTGTAATAATTTGTGATAAGACTTATTTTAAAATGTTTACATGTAAAACACAACACAATACAGTAACAACAATAACACACAAGACATCACAGGACAGTACTATCACAGACACCACAAAATACATTTCTTCCCCCCATCCCAAGGTCGCTACAATATATATCTTATACCTTTTTTATAAAAAAATATCTCCTTATGTTTAGCATTCGCTTGTATTTAAATTGTTCTTTTTTAGTTAAGTATTGTGTGATTTTGTGTGAAGGGCGGAATACAGTAGCAAAGTAAGATTTTCATTGTACGGCAAACTGTCTGTATAACTGTGCACATGACAATAAATAATCTTGAATCTATATAAATGCACCATATTTACCATTTATAAACAATGCGTTCCGTTTGCAGCTCTGAAGTGCGTCTGTCAGCTGTGCACCACCACCAATCACACCTGTGAGACGGGCGAGGGCGGGGCCTGCTGGAACTCCGTGATGATGAGTGACGGGAAGGAGGAGCCTCTGAAGTCCTGCCTGTCGCCGTCGGAGATGAGCCAGATGTTCTGCTACAGCTCCCGTAACGTCTACAGGCGGAACTGCTGCTTCACCGACTTCTGCAACAACGAGACGCTGCACCTGTACCCAGGTAGCTATGGCAACGCATGTACAGTACCAGGACATGAGGCGGTGGAGTGGAGGGGAGGATGCATCAAAACACTCTCACTCACACAAACACATACACACACACTCTCACACACTCGCATACACACTCACACAAACACATACACCCACACACTCTCACACACACTCTCTCACACACACACACACACACACACACACACACACACACACACACACACACACACACACACACACACACACACACACACACACACACACACACTCGCATAGACACATTCACACACACACACACACACACACACACACACACACACACACACACACACACACACACACACACACACACACATTATAACCGATGGGGCACACGGACCCTCATCTGCACCTTTTCTTTACACTGTTTATTTTTGTCATTTTCTTATTCAGAGTAAATTATATTGTTTACACTGTTTATTTTCCTCATATTTCTATATTCAGATCTAATTGTATTGCCTATATTCATGTATTTCACACACGCCTACACACACACACACACACACACACACTTATTTAGCTATTCAGACATTTGGGTAATGGCATTCACAAACATCTGACAATAAACATTGTATTCTAGTACAGAGGCCTGTAGGTCCTATTATAACCTCTAGTTCAGAGGCTATTTACCTGTAGGTCCTATTATAACCTGTAGTTCAGAGGCTATTTTCCTGTAGTTCCTATTATAACCTGTAGTTAGTGTGGGTGACCTGGCGAAGCCAGGTTGCCACCCACACTATACATATCCATACTCTTTTTATTTATTTATTTATTCCACCGATTTTGCAAACACTTTGCAACACGTAAGCGTTCGCGCCCCATACACGTGAAAGGTATCAAAACGAGCGGCTTGCCGATGGCAACACCGGTCTCCGAACTCGTAAAGTTTCACCGCACCGTCTGGCTACGAATCGACTTTAAACGGTAAAATTTCAGAAATGCATGCAATTTAGAGTGCGAGATCCACCGATTTTCCCAACAACACTCGTGCCAGAGCGTTCGCGCCCCATACACGTGAAAGGTATCAAAACGACCGGCTTGCTCCAACTCGATGTGATATTCGAACTCGTAAAGTTTCACGGCACCGTCTGGCTACGAATCGACTTTAAACGGTAATATTTCGGAAATACAGTGCAATTTAGAGTTTCAAACACTTTGCAACACGTACGCGTTCGCGCACCATACACGTGAAAGGTATCAAAACGAGCGGCTTGCCTATGGCAACTGCGGTCTCCGAACTCGTAAAAGTTTCACCGCACCGTCTGGCTACGAATCAACTTTAAACGGTAAAATTTCGGTCCCATTGGGAATGCATTGCAATTTAGAGTGTAGCAGCTGAAATAATCTTTTTCCCCCTACCTTGGGTGAATTGCGAGTGTGATCTCAATTTTGGACGTAGAAATAAAACAAACACATCAAAACGATGACACGGCTGTCATCCCGCTCACAAAAGAAAAATAAATGGAATTGGACATTTCTATCTCAACTGACGACCATTTGTTTGAAGGTTCTCCCCCCCATTGACCGCCATGCAATCGCCCTCTAGAAATCCATTTTTTTTTAGCCTTCTGTTCCGATCGCCGAAGGAGTGCCACAATATCGCACGAATGCCACAATCTCGCGCACAACCCTTCGCCTACTCGTTGTAGTGCTCTTGTGCGAGTCTCAACGCTTCATCTCTTATAGTTTTCTTTTAATCAACGTGACAATGCAGTCATGTAAAGAAGTTTCAGAATATGCAAGTCATTGTGCTCATGGCTGATTGGTTCAGGCTTAACAGCTGTGAGGCTCAGGGCTCATGGCTGAGCTGACCTGCCAATGACATCATCCACTTAACCCATCATTGGCCATCACTGTGTTGCACTACTGAATTGTTGGACAGCGCCCTCTGTCTTGTGGGTTGTGTCATTGTACTCAGTAGGGATATCCTCTTTCATTTTTCATTGGTCCATGTTGACCACCTTTCATTGGTCGATGTTGACCACTCCCCCGATCCTTAGACCACGCCCCCTTAGGCCACACCCCCTCAGTGTATCTCTTGAACCGTTTGTCGTAGAGACTTGCGGATTGTGCCATTGGTCGATGTTGACCACCTTTCATTGGTCGATGTTGACCACTCCCCCTGTTGACCCCCTTTCATTGGTCGATGTTGACCACTCCCCCGATCCTTAGACCACGCCCCCTTAGGCCACACCCCCTCAGTGTATCTCTTGAACCGTTTGTCGTAGAGACTTGCGGATTGTGCCATTGGTCGATGTTGACCACCTTTCATTGGTCGATGTTGACCACTCCCCCTGTTGACCACCTTTCATTGGTCGATGTTGACCACTCCCCCGATCCTTAGACCACGCCCCCTTAGGCCACACCCCCTCAGTGTATCTCTTGAACCGTTTGTCGTAGAGACTTGCGGATTGTGCCATTGGTCGATGTTGACCACCTTTCATTGGTCGATGTTGACCACTCCCCCGATCCTTAGACCACGCCCCCTTAGGCCACACCCCCTCAGTGTATCTCTTGAACCGTTTGTCGTAGAGACTTGCGGATTGTGCCATTGTACTCGGTGTAATAGTGTAATAATGTGTAATAGTGTAATAGTGTGTAATAGTGTAATAGTGTGTAATAGTGTAATAGTGTGTAATAGTGTAATAGTGTAATAGTGTGTAATAGTGTAATAGTGTGTAATAGTGTAATAATAGTGTAATAGTGTGTAATAGTGTAATATTGTGTAATAGTGTAATAGTGTGTAATAGTGTAATAGTGTAATAGTGTGTAATAGTGTAATAGTGTGTAATAGTGTGTAATAGTGTGTAATAGTGTAATAGTGTGTAATAGTGTAATAGTGTAATAGTGTGTAATAGTGTAATAGTGTAATAGTGTGTAATAGTGTGTAATAGTGTAATAGTGTGTAATAGTGTAATAGTGTGTAATAGTGTAATAGTGTAATAGCGTAATAGTGTGTAATAGTGTGTAATAGTGTAATAGTGTGTAATAGTGTAATAGTGTGTAATAGTGTAATAGTGTGTAATAGTGTAATAGTGTGTAATAGTGTAATAGTGTAATAGTGTGTACTAGTGTAATAGTGTGTAATAGTGTAATAGTGTGTAATAGTGTAATAGTGTGTAATAGTGTAATAGTGTGTAATAGTGTGTAATAGTGTAATAGTGTAATAGTGTGTAATAGTGTAATAGTGTAATAGTGTATAATAGTGTAATAGTGTGTAATAGTGTGTAATAGTGTAATAGTGTGTAATAGTGTAATAGTGTGTAATAGTGTGTAATAGTGTAATAGTGTAATAGTGTGTAATAGTGTAATAGTGTGTAATAGTGTAATAGTGTGTAATAGTGTAATAGTGTAATAGTGTGTAATATTGTGTAATAGTGTGTAATAGTGTGTAATAGTGTGTAATAGTGTAATAGTGTGTAATAGTGTGTAATAGTGTAATAGTGTAATAGTGTGTAATAGTGTAATAGTGTGTAATAGTGTGTAATAGTGTAATAGTGTGTAATAGTGTAATAGTGTAATAGTGTGTAATAGTGTAATTGTGTAATAGTGTAATAGTGTGTAATAGTGTGTAATAGTGTAATAGTGTGTAATAGTGTGTAATAGTGTGTAATAGTGTAATAGTGTGTAATAGTGTGTAATAGTGTAATAGAGTGTAATAGTGTAATAGTGTGTAATAGTGTAATAGTGTAATAGTGTGTAATAGTGTGTAATAGTGTAATAGTGTGTAATAGTGTAATAGTGTGTAATAGTGTGTAATAGTGTAATAGTGTGTAATAGTGTGTAATAGTGTAATAGTGTGTAATAGTGTGTAATAGTGTAATAGTGTGTAATAGTGTAATAGTGTGTAATAGTGTAATAGTGTAATAGTGTGTAATAGTGTAATAGTGTGTAATAGTGTAATAGTGTGTAATAGTGTAATAGTGTGTAATAGTGTAATAGTGTGTAATAGTGTAATAGTGTGTAATAGTGTGTAATAGTGTGTAATAGTGTAATAGTGTAATAGTGTGTAATAGTGTAATAGTGTGTAATAGTGTAATAGTGTAATAGTGTGTAATAGTGTGTAATAGTGTAATAGTGTGTAATAGTGTAATAGTGTGTAATAGTGTGTAATAGTGTAATAGTGTGTAATAGTGTGTAATAGTGTAATAGTGTGTAATAGTGTAATAGTGTGTAATAGTGTAATAGTGTGTAATAGTGTAATAGTGTGTAATAGTGTAATAGTGTGTAATAGTGTAATAGTGTGTAATAGTGTAATAGTGTGTAATAGTGTAATAGTGTAATAGTGTGTAATAGTGTAATAGTGTGTAATAGTGTGTAATAGTGTGTAATAGTGTAATATTGTGTAATAGTGTAATAGTGTAATAGTGTGTAATAGTGTAATAGTGTGTAATAGTGTAATAGTGTGTAATAGTGTAATAGTGTGTAATAGTGTAATAGTGTAATAGTGTGTAATAGTGTAATAGTGTAATAGTGTGTAATAGTGTGTAATAGTGTAATAGTGTGTAATAGTGTAATAGTGTGTAATAGTGTAATAGTGTGTAATAGTGTGTAATAGTGTAATAGTGTAATAGTGTGTAATAGTGTAATAGTGTGTAATCGTGTAATAGTGTGTAATAGTGTAATAGTGTAATAGTGTGTAATAGTGTGTAATAGTGTGTAATAGTGTGTAATAGTGTGTAATAGTGTAATAGTGTGTAATAGTGTGTAATAGTGTAATAGTGTGTAATAGTGTGTAATAGTGTAATAGTGTGTAATAGTGTAATAGTGTAATAGTGTGTAATAGTGTAATAGTGTGTAATAGTGTAATAGTGTGTAATAGTGTGTAATAGTGTGTAATAGTGTAATAGTGTGTAATAGTGTAATAGTGTGTAATAGTGTAATAGTGTGTAATAGTGTGTAATAGTGTGTAATAGTGTGTAATAGTGTAATAGTGTAATAGTGTGTAATAGTGTAATAGTGTGTAATAGTGTAATAGTGTGTAATAGTGTAATAGTGTGTAATAGTGTGTAATAGTGTAATAGTGTGTAATAGTGTGTAATAGTGTGTAATAGTGTGTAATAGTGTGTAATAGTGTGTAATAGTGTGTAATAGTGTAATAGTGTGTAATAGTGTGTAATAGTGTAATAGTGTTGCGGGTTGTGTCGTTGCACTCAGTAGGGATATCCTCTTTGATTGGTCTATGTTGACCACTCCCCCGATCCTTAGGCCGCGCCCCCTTTTTGTATCCTTTGAACCGTTTGTCATAGAGACTCGCAAGAGACCCTCTCCCCCGTTGGCCGGCGGTGCACAGGCGTCACCCACACTTTCACAATTTCCCCCGCGTGGAATTGTCTAGTTCTTATTATAACCTGTAGTTCAGGGGTGGCCAACCAGTCTGAGACTAAGAGCCACAAAAATGACTGTGGTACCACAAAGAGCCACACCATATACTGTACCAGCGTTTCTCAACTTTTTTTTCAGTCACGGCACCCTTCATGTGTTTATAGGTCTCACCCTCTGGCCTCTGAAGTTGCTAATGTCTTTTTTATTTGGGCCTCACAGGGTTAAAAGTACAAAAGTACAAAATTTAAAATTAAAAAATGTTTATTTACATTTTTTTAAAGGGGAACTATTTTACAATTTCTTTCACTATTTGGGCACTTTTACACAATTCCTGTGAGTCTATGGAACACCTAGGTTTTTTTCAACAAAAAAAATTATCATTGTTTTGTATTTCTAATCAAGTACTCAAAAACCACATTTTTCTACCTCAAGATCTTAAGCCGTTTTGAGGCTGGGCTCCAACCACTGTGTGGCCTGGTGCCAACTGCCACATCAACTGCCACATTATTATGCAGCTGAGAAATCTCTGACATCACAGATATGCACATTTTCAGATGACTCAGTTCACTAGTTCAGTGAGGGTGAATATTGTGAGGAGAATTGGAAGAATGCACCAATATGAGAATTAGAGACATAGATCCTATTAATATAAGTCCACATAGCTAAGAAACAATGGTAAACACTGAAAAAGGCCAATTATAAGATAGTTCCCCTTTAAGCACATTTATAGTCAATTGGTCCTTGTTACAAAGGGTCAGATTAAACCGAATATATATATTTATTGCCTGAGATCCCATGTATAGTATTTGTATATCGTTTGATATCCCCTGTATATTCCTTGTACAATATGCACTGAATATCCCTTTAGTCTAGCAGGACGGACCATGGTATTCGTTCCCCTATTGGAAGCGATCCCCTGGCGCCAGGTACCGAGTAAAGCCTTGCCCCCTCGAGCTGACTTGAAAGCTGCCGCCAGGACTTGCCCAGGCATGCCCGCTTTCGCCCACGGCTACGAGACTGAGAGGCGACAGAAATGAGATAGGTACTATTTGTTCACGGTACATATATATATGGCGCAAGAAATGTAGAACCCCCCTTGCAGTTCTCTTTCAGTTCGCCTTCAGTTCAGTCTGGTTCAGTTACCGAGTAAAGCCTTACCCACCACGCAACGTGCGGTACAGCAGGGCTCGTATCGCCCCAAATAGAGTCGTATTATCCTAATACCTTTGTTCAAGGTACCGTTCGCTATTTACTAGTAAAAGCCTTCATTACGAGTCAAAGACCACGTGAAGTGAGTAATTGTGCGTCTATACAGAGCACTTATAGCCGCGTGCAAATAGGAGAGACCAACGTCAAGTTCAACTCTGAACCACCGCGCACTACCGCGCAACACGGAGGATTTACCCCGCCAGCAGAGCCACTTTCCGGCAAGGATTATTCTTCAGTGCTTTGACTGTGGCGGCTGGAGCAGAACCGTCTGCCCGCTGCTGCTGTGGGATCTACACATCTACCGTGAGGACCTCCACTCGAGCCCGTCTCTGCCGGAGCAGAGACTCCACGGCTCTCACCTACACGGCGCGCATCCTGGGACCAGGTTGCCTATCCCCGCTGCTCCAGGGGTGATATTGCCCCCGTGAACCATTGACTTGCATAGAGCTTTGGCCCCCTCTGCTGGCTTACAACCGGTAGTACCCCCTTTTCCCAGAGCACCATAGAGATCATCCTTAATATCCATTATTGATTTACCTGCACATTCTATTTGCCTTATAAGCGCAACTAAGTCATGTAATACTATTCCCTTTGTGTAATAAATATTCTAAACTAGTATTCTGTGTGGAAAACCGTGTTATTGTGGGAGTGTTCCAATCTAATAATACTCATGTACAGTATTGGCCAGAAGTACATAGACGGTAGTGATTAATGATATCAGTACTTGATTAATACAGTCAGGGAATTGTACCCCTCAGTTACAGTCCTGTTGTTCAGCCTCACAATGCTATTTGATAGTAAATGTGTTTATATGTCCCACCCTCTGGCCTCTGAAGTTGCTAATGTCTTTTTAATTTGGGCCTCACAGGGTTAACCTCTTAAGCCCGAGATATACAGTAAAAGTGTATATTTTCAGCATTATGTTTGTTTACCAATTATTTTAACTGTTATTAGTGAAATATAAGATTATAGAAATCTCAGGGCATTGAGTCTTCCCGGGTCCTCTCTGTCTTCCTGGGTCATCACTGTCTTCATGGGTCCTCTCTGTTTTCCTGGGTCCTCTCTGTCTTCCTGGGTCCTCACTGTCTTCCTGGGTCCTCTCTCTGTCTTCCTGGGTCCTCTCTGTCTTCCTGGGTCCTCTCTGTCTTCCTGGGTCCTCTCTGTCTTCCTGGGTCCTCACTGTCTTCCTGGGTCCTCGCTGTCTTCCTGGGTCCTCTCTGTCTTCCTGGGTCCTCACTGTCTTCCTGGGTCCTCTCTGTCTTCCTGGGTCCGCTCTGTCTGTCTTCCTGGGTCCTCTCTGTCTTCCTGGGTCCTCTCTGTCTTCCTGGGTCCTCTCTGTCTTCCTGGGTCCTAACTGTCTTCCTGGGTCCTCGCTGTCTTCCTGGGTCCTCGCTGTCTTCCTGGGTCCTCACTGTCTTCCTGGGTCCTCTCTGTCTTCCTGGGTCCGCTCTGTCTGTCTTACTGGGTCCTCTCTGTCTTCCTGGGTCCTCTCTGTCTTCCCGGGTCCTCTCTGTCTTCCTGGGTCCTCTCTGTCTGTCTTCCTGGGTCCTAACTGTCTTCCTGGGTCCTCTCTGTCTTCCTGGGTCCTCTCTGTCTGTCTTCCTGGGTCCTCTCTGTCTGTCTTCCTGGGTCCTCTCTGTCTGTCTTCCTGGGTCCTCTCTGTCTTCCTGGGTCCTCTCTGTCTGTCTTCCTGGGTCCTAACTGTCTTCCTGGGTCCTCACTGTCTTCCTGGGTCCTCTCTGTATTCCTGGGTCCTCTCTGTCTTCCCGGGTCCTCTCTGTCTTCCTGGGTCCTCTCTGTCTTCCTGGGTCCTCACTGTCTTCCCGGGTCCTCTCTGTCTTCCCGGGTCCTCTCTGTCTTCCTCGGTCCTCTCTGTCTGTCTTCCTGGGTCCTCACTGTCTTCCTGGGTCCTCTCTGTCTTCCTGGGTCCTCTCTGTCTTCCTCGGTCCTCTCTGTCTGTCTTCCTGGGTCCTAACTGTCTTCCTGGGTCCTCTCTGTCTGTCTTCCTGGGTCCTCTCTGTCTTCCTGGGTCCTCACTGTCTTCCTGGGTCCTCACTGTCTTCCTGGGTCCTCTCTGTCTTCCTGGGTCCTCACTGTCTTCCTGGGTCCGCTCTGTCTGTCTTCCTGGGTCCTCTCTGTCTTCCTGGGTCCTCTCTGTCTTCCTGGGTCCTCTCTGTCTGTCTTCCTGGGTCCTCTCTGTCTTCCTGGGTCCTCACTGTCTTCTTGGGTCCTCTCTGTCTTCCTGGGTCCGCTCTGTCTGTCTTCCTGGGTCCTCACTGTCTTCCTGGGTCCTCTCTGTCTTCCTGGGTCCGCTCTGTCTGTCTTCCTGGGTCCTCTCTGTCTTCCTGGGTCCTAACTGTCTTCCTGGGTCCTCACTGTCTTCCTGGGTCCTCTCTGTCTTCCTGGGTCCTCTCTGTCTTCCTCGGTCCTCTCTGTCTGTCTTCCTGGGTCCTCACTGTCTTCCTGGGTCCTTTCTGTCTTCCTCTGTCCTCTCTGTCTGTCTTCCTGGGTCCTCTCTGTCTTCCTGGGTCCTCTCTGTCTTCCTGGGTCCTCTCTGTCTTCCTGGGTCTGCTCTGTCTGTCTTCCTGGGTCCTCTCTGTCTTCCTGGGTCCTCTCTGTCTTCCTGGGTCCTCTCTCTCTCTCTTCCTGGGTCCTCTCTGTCTTCCTGGGTCCTCTTGTGTGATTTTTTTTTTTTTTTTTTTTTTTTTTTTGTGTGATTTTTCTTCACTCAAAAACAGATCTGAGTCACATGATATGACCAAAAAAAATCTGATTCAGGTCACTTCTGCCGTAGCCATAATTGCTGCTATGGCTTCTATTACTTACTATTCCAGCCCTTAATTCAGACTCTATGGACAGTTTTCTGGTCATTATGGAGTATTGTGATTCTGACCTTGGCTTGTCTGTGTTATTCACTATGGTTGCATTCACTCAGTCTGTCTGTCTGCACCAGCCATAACGTCCTCTACAGTTCTGATCTGATTTGGATGGAACTTCGCACATAGGCTGGGCAGCAGGCAAGGGTCCTGAATTCTCGAATACATTTCAAGCCGGTCAACGACAAGTATTTTATTTGAATAAAATGTCCATCATTGCCCAGTGAGATCAATAATGATGGTAAACATGAACACAAGAAGGCGCTACGGCACAAAGCCTGCACCTCACATAGACTCCTGTATCAACCCAGCTCTCTAACACTGTATAAGAGCCTCACATAGACTCCTGTATCAACCCAGCTCTCTAGCACTGTATCAAAGCCTCACATAGACTCCTGTATCAACCCAGCTCTCTAGCACTGTATCAGAGCCTCACATAGACTCCTGTATCAACCCAGCTCTCTAGCACTGTATCAAAGCCTCACATAGACTCCTGTATCAACCCAGCTCTCTAGCACTGTATCAGAGCCTCACATAGACTCCTGTATCAACCCAGCTCTCTAGCACTGTATCAAAGCCTCACATAGACTCCTGTATCAACCCAGCTCTCTAGCACTGTATCAAAGCCTCACATAGACTCCTGTATCAACCCAGCTCTCTAGCACTGTATCAGAGCCTCACATAGACTCCTGTATCAACCCAGCTCTCTAGCACTGTATCAAAGCCTCACATAGACTCCTGTATCAACCCAGCTCTCTAGCACTGTATCAGAGCCTCACATAGACTCCTGTATCAACCCAGCTCTCTAGCACTGTATCAGAGCCTCACATAGACTCTTGTATCACCCTCATCACCATTTGTACATAAAGAACATATAGAATCTTGTCTAAGTCCCATTCTGTTCAATCTTATAGGAGTCAGGTATGTCCTGTGAATATAATTAAGATTAATTTGTTGATGATCCGGGTTGCGTGATGCAATTCGACCGTTTGCCCAGACTTCTTGCCAATCAAAATCTACTTCCAAATCTGGTATATCCCTCCTCCATACTAAGTCTAGGGGAAGGATTTCATACGAAGACGTTAGTAAGTGATGATAAAAATCAGATACGAATCCTCTCGATGTCTCTCTTTCATAGAAGAATTTGTGATATCTGTGATGCTCAATTGGTATTTTTAATGGGACTCCATGAGCCTTCAAACATTTTAATAACTGTGTGTAGAAATAATATGTGGAACTGGTGAGGTTACATTTTGTATGTATATCATGATGGCTACAAAAACCCTGTTTGTTGAAAACATCACCCAATGTATGTACAGTGATGGGCAGTAGCTTGCTACAAGTAGCGACGCTACATAGCTTAACTACAATTCTCAGTAGCGTGCTGGTAGCTCGCTACTTTTTAACCAGGGTAGCAGTCTCTGTAGCGGAGCTCTTTATAGAACGAAGTAGTAACGTAGCGACGAGAAACGTTACACGCTACTTTCGAGAGAAACAGTCATTCATTCATTCATTCATTCATTCACTAGAATATCTGCGAGGAGAAAAAAAAATCCCCGTAAAAAACCCACTATGATTGGTTGCTTGGTTTGTTTAGATATGAGTGACGACTTCACGATTGGGTATGGTAGGCCAAAACGTTATGGGTAGGCCAATCAGAGGCAGGATAGGGCGGGACTCCAGCCGCAAAGCAGGAAGTGAAAATCAAAACAGACGTATTGAATGAATGCAATTTAACGGATTACATGAACAAGAACCAGTCTGAGCGAAATGGCAGAGGGGTTCGATGGCATTGATGAAGATGATGATGTCAATAACAACAATGACTCTCCATGGCCCTATCTGGGACACATTTATGAGTTTGACTGAAAAAACTGCTAAAACTATGCTGCTCTCAACTTGAAGACACATTCAGGTGAGCTGATGAAAATCAACTGTTCCCAAACAGCACACAAGTCAGTACACTTTGTCAACAGCTTTAACTAAGATAGCTGCTATCATGATGTTTCACTGTAGGCAGAAAATGAACAATATTATTGGGGTGGAGAAAAGAAAAAAAGAGGGAAAAGCAGTGGTTCTCAACCTGTGGGACAGGACCCCCAGGGGCGGTCCCCACATGATTTTGGGGCCATGGAATGTTTTGTGAGTTACATATTTAAATACATTTGGTCATTTAGCTGACACTTTCATTCAAAGCAACTTACAAATTGTGTACAACAAGTCAGTAGGAGTGGTACATATCTAGCAGCCAAGGATAAGTAGTATTGTTTGTCAGTGTCAAGCTTGAGTGTTATACTCTGAGTACATACTGTAGTAGTATAGACATATTAGCATAGTTGGTACTGGTAGTAGTATATACATGGTAGCATAATACTAGTAAAATGAAGTAAAACTATTCAGATATTGAAGAAGTGTGTAATACAAGTTCATGTTAAAAGGATGACACAAAAAGCCAGACCGAGGGCTTGTTTCAGTTTTATAATAAACAATCAAACTGAGAATTTTTTTTTCCTGCCTATTTGTTTGGTGGAAACTTGGTCACGAAGTAAAAAATAAAATAAAAAAGTAGTGCCGATGTAGCTAGCTATTTTTGCCATATTCTTGTAGTGTAGCTTGCTACATTTCTCTGGGGATAGCTTCCATTGTAGTTGAGCTATATTTAATCGAGAGTAACTTGTAGTGTAGCTTGCTACATTTTCCAAGTAGCTTGCCCATCACTGTTTATACGCCCTGCTTTTCCCATTTGGGGTATCTGATAGGTTGTTTCCCAATAAGGAGTTCATTGTTATTGAATAGGGGAGTATTATTATTAGTATATTATGTTGGTTAATATATTTTTTGTGTGTTTCTCACCATAACCGAATCACATGTGTAATAAGAGGGCCAAATTTCACTTCATATTGCTTAATTGATAGTTTGGTGTATACTATGTCCTGCAGTCTATGTGGTGCTACTATCTTTTCTTCTAAGTTTCTCCAGGATACTGATGCTTGGGAGTCAAACCAGGTTGTCAGTGGTCTTAAAGAGTCCGCTTTAAAATAGTGGTAAAAGTCTGGGAATGCTAATCCACCGTCGGCTTTGTTTCTCTGTGCGGTGAATCTTTTTATTCTTGGAGGTTTATTATTCCAAACAAATTGTACACTCCATTTTTTCCAGTAACCATCAGGAGGGGGTAGCGGTAACATTGAGCTAATGAAGTTGATTCTAGGTAAGACATTCATCTTAACTATTGATACTCGGGCCTGTACTGAATTTTTAAGTTTGGACCACCTGTCAAAGTCGTAATTGATCTTATCTTGGACTTTTGTGTAATTGTACTTCACCGTTTGGTTTATAGTAGGGAATACCTCAACTCCTAAACATCTGAAGTGTTTTACCATTGGTATTTTTCCTGGAAGGAGTATATTCTTTGCAAGGGCGTTAAGTGGTAGGAAGGCCGACTTTGGCCAATTTATCCTAAATCCCGATAGATTGCCAAAGTCATCAATCAACTTGAGAAGATGAGGCATTGAGGTGGTAGGGTTTCTGTTGAATGCCGACGGGTTGTCTCTTATCTATCTCAGATCACCTACTCGAGATAGAACCCTGTGGCCGCCCGATATCCCCCAGCGAGGTGCTAAACTCGCTAAGTTCTTGGGTCAATTACTATTCCTAATCACGCTTACTTCATAGTCGCTAGTTAGTTATATCCAGTTGATATGAAATATAAGCGTAGAAGAGTTGTTAATCTCTTCTTTGTTTGTAATAAACCGAATGTATGTCTGGGAGAACTCTTTGCCTATAATAATAGTAATTATACAACGGCATGCAAATTTCTCGATTCTGATTGGCTGAAACAGTCCATTTACACGTCTTTATTGGCAACAATCCACGGTCCTGGGCTCAGGACCCGCCCACAACCGAATCACATATCACTCCGCCGGCTCACTCCGGGAGAAAACAAGATCGCGGACAACAAATGGATATGTTGATAGCGCCATAACGACTAAATATGAAGCGATTCTGTCACTGCGAATGTGTTAGTCCTTTAAACAATGTTGGATGATGTAATTGATGGGTCTTGAGTCATTCTAGAACAAAAGAAAAATCGCGATTTGATTGATTGATTAATTTGCATTTTTTTTTCAATTTCTTTTTCCTTCTCTCTGACTGTCAGCGCTAGCTCTAGTCTCCACCCACCGCCACACACCCCCCACACACACACACACACACACACACACACACACACACACACACACACACACACACACACACACACACACACACACACACACACACACACACACACACACTCCTGTCTGCAACGCAGGTCAGACTGAGAGAGAGCTGGGTGCTGCGCTGTTCTAAGTGAGCATGGCCTATTGAGTTGATTGATTGATTGATTGCTAATTTTATTACTGTACGCTTGGTGTCCAACTGGTTAAGTTTAGGCCCTCTACAGTAGGTTTAAAAAAATAAATAAAAAAATAGGGCGAAGAAAACGTTTTTTTCCTATAGGGCAAAGAAAACGTTTTAATTTGTTTTACCTACTTTCTATAGAAGCATCTAAGAATGAAGTTCTATGGAAAGTAGGTCTGCATTCCCTTAACAATTGTGTGTATTGAGCCGTACTGTATTGTACCCATTCTGCATCTGGTAATAAAATGTTCAATCAATCATTCCAATAATACACAGTTGGATGTGTTAGTTGGTTGGATGCACTTCAAGCTGCTTCCACATGAGGCAACTTCTCTCAATCATTCCAATAATACACAGTTGGATGTGTTAGTTGGTTGGATGCACTTCCGATCTGCTTCCACATGGAGGCAAATTGTCTTTTTTGTAGTTGTGGGAACTACTTTTTCTGGCGGATGGTTTTTTCAATAAATCTTCGATTAATGTGTGTTTATTGTATAGAAATAAGGTTGGATGAATGTGGCAGTTGTATAAAAGCCTTACACCACTTGCAGTCGTGATTTGTGAACAATAAACCATGCCTAGGGGTGGTCGTTAGACCCCCCTAGGCATGGTTTATTGTTCACAAACCACTCCTGCGCGTGATGTAATGCTTAATTATATTATCACCATCACCGTCACCACTATTATCATAATTTTTTAGGAAAGGCCTGTAATGCTAATCATTTGAAAGCCTGATGATATTACTTTGCCTACAACAATAGTAATTATATTATCACCATCACCGTCACCACCATTATCATCCTTTTTTAGGAAAGGCCTGTAATGCTAATCATTTGAAAGCCTGATGATATTACTTTGCCTACAACAATAGTAATTATATTATCACCATCACCGTCACCACCATTATCATCCTTTTTTAGGAAAGGCCTGTAATGCTAATCATTTGAAAGCCTGATATTACTTTGCCTACAACAATAGTAATTATATTATCACCATCACCGTCACCACCATTATCATCATTTTTTAGGAAAGGCCTGTAATGCTAATCATTTGAAAGCCTGATGATATTACTTTGCCTACAACCATTAAATGCACACAGCACACACACCCACACGCACACACTCACTCAAACAAACAACACACTGCAGCACCCACTCTCCACACTTTACACTTTATATTTATTGATAAAGGATTTGCACTACAACTCGTACACCTACTGTGAATTGTACCTAAATTGCACCTCGTCCCATTTCTGCCTTGCACTATATAGTATTGTATATTAGTACACTGCACAGTATTGTATATTGTATGGTAACTACGTCTATTCTGCATCGAACATTGTACATATGTCTAAACTGAACACTGTGACCTCATTTTTTTACTTCTAATTTTACTATGTTATTTTATTTCATACTTATCTTGTCTTGCACAGTCTCTGGAGCGTAACAGTAAGAAGCATTTTGTATAAAAGTATTCTGTACTTCTGTATGACAAATATTAAAGAAACTTGAAACTTGAAACAACAATAGTAATTCTATTATCACCATCACCGTCACCACCATTATTATCCTTTTTTAGGAAAGGCCTGTAATGCTAATCATTTGAAAGCCTGATGATATTACTACTCTTTTAATAAGTATTACTACTGCCAATAGTGTAATATTAGCGCAATAACACTTAATAATCATTTGCAAGCCCCAGTACCCCTTATCAATTCGACAGGTCCATCAATTCCGTGGCCCGATCGTCATGCCCTGCAGTGGCTAGACTCTCAGTTTCCCACAAATCCAATGGAGCCCGTCGAACACAGAGATACCGGCGCCCGCAAACGACAAACAGTGCCATATATACATATATATATTATATCCTTTATATAACTTTAGCTAAAAAGCAGTAACCAGCAATTGATTCAATCTGCATGGCTTCCAGAATATAGCTATACCGTTTTACCTCAGATGAGAGCAGCGCGAGGCCAGCGTCGTGGCACATTGTGATAGAAAGCAGTCCACGAATTCAAAAAGTATTATAACAAAGTTGTTTTAATTAGAAAAAGTAAGTTACAAAGAGACTGCATTGGAAATGTCCAATTCAGGAATAATAAGTATAAAACAAAACATCTCTTCTCTAGCATAGCAAAAACTCTCTTTGTCGCTATCATTTAAAAGATTTAGAGCATCTAAAAAAACAGAGCTTTGTCATAGGGACTCCACTCTGAAAAATAGACAGATTCTGTTCCATACATCGCTCAACAGTATCTGGCGCTATAAAAGCTCTCAAAGTGGAAAAGTCTAAAAATCTCTGAAAATCTGACTGGGATCAAGCGAGCTGGCCTTTATATACAGGTTCTGCATCATATCAAAACCTCTTTACTATTGGTCTAAATACAGTGATGTCATAGTGATGCCATTCTACCAGCCAATCAACACATAACACATAAAAATGACCACTCCTCCCTTTTCCAGCCGTTACTGTAACTTGAGAAAGTAATAGATTTCTTTGTGTTGGGAAAAACCCTATGTCTTCATCTGTATCTAGCAGGGGCCCACAAGGTCATAGACACATTCCTAAAGGCGTCCAGCATTATTGAATGAAACAATTGCCCTGCTGTAATATACAGTACATGGTCCTTCTAGCATGAATAGCCTAATACGCTTATATATATATACAGATATATACAGATATATATATATATACATGTACAATACAGTACTCATATACTTAAACACTGATTGATATGCCCACACATCATAGTAGTTTAAAGTATAGTTCTCTGCCTCATAACTGCAAGGGTTAACTCTGCAGGCAGCGATTCTCTCCTCTGCTCCTCTGCTCGGAGCCGTTGTCAAGGCCACATTCCTGGCTTTACTAACAGTAAGATAAGAGGCCTCTTCTCTTTTCCATTCTCCAGGACTACACAATATATTGTAGTCTTACACAAGTTACTGTTTTTAGAGTCTATAGTTATAGTTCTTACAGTTTTACACAAGTAGGAGGAAGAATACAAAGACATTCTTCATAATTACAGATATATATAATAAACATATGCTTAATCCTTTATATCTTACAAGTGACAGGGAGAACAGGATGTCATAATAAAAAGTGTCACTAGTTGTTTGTGGCACTTCAACAGTTTCCCATGAACAATATTACGTCGTCCGCATATAAACTAATATGATGTTGTGTGCCCTTGATTGAGATTGGTTCTATGGATTGGGATTGTCTTATATACTGTGCTAAAGGCTCTAATGATAAAGCGAATAGTCCGGGACTAAGAGGGCAACCCTGTCTGGCGGAGCGCGATACCGGAGAAATTCTGGAGGTAATTATACCTGTTGTGATCATGGCCGATGGGTCTTTGTATACTACTTTTACCATATCAATGAATCCGTTTCCTAACCCCATCCTTTCTAGTACTGCCCATAAATAAGACTATTCCAACCTATCAAAGGCTTTCATCGCATCCAGGGACAGCATTGCTATAGGTGGGTTGACATCCTTGCTGGCATCTAGCACATGTAGTAACCGTCTTATATTATCCGTGATCAAGCGGCCTCTTATGAAGCCAGTCTGATCCGGATGAACTAAAGTTGTCATATGCTTTTGAAGTCTGATGGCTAATACCTTGGAATAAAGCTTGATATCGGTTCCGAGGAGACTCAAGGGTCTGTAACTACCGCAATCGGTGGGGTCTTTGTCTTTTTTTAGGAGGACAGTTATAAGTGCAATATTGTCAATCTTATTGAAATTCCCCTCCTTGATTGAGTATAAAATCATATTAAGTAATAGGGGTCCAATTACATCCCAGCATGAGAGGTACAATTCTGGTGGGATACCGTCCCTTCCAGGAGCCTTACCAATTTTCATTTCTGATATAGCCTCCCTAAGTTCCTCTAGTGTGATGGGTGTTTCTAATTGTTTAGCGTCTTCCTCTGATAGTTTAGGTAGGTTAATTTTATTAAGATATATATCCATTTTGTTTTGATCGAAGGCCATTTCTGATTTGTGCAAGTTGGAGTAAAACTTTTTGAATGTCTCGTTGATTTTATTGGGGTCTGTAACCAGTCCTTGCTGGGCCTTAATGGTAGGGATATCTGCAAATTTTGCGTTGGCTCGTATCTGCATAGCTAGTAGGTGACTTGGTTTAGAACCATGAAAGTAATAATGTTGTCTTGTGTTACGTATTAGAAATTCAGATTATTGTCTTAAAATGGCGTTAATCTCTTTTTTTAACACATCGATTTGAGATTCCAATCGATCCAAATAGTTGTATTGTAAAGAGGAAAATAACGAAGAGTAAAGTGTTTCCAGCTCTGCCAGTTTTGAGCAACGATTCTTGCGTAGTTTGGAAGAAAAGGTATCTGTGAAAGTCTTGATAAATCCCTTCACCGACATCCATAATATTCTGGGGTCCTGCGTCGATTCCGCATTCTCCTGCAGGAATTCAACAAGTGCTTCTTTGAATTGTGTTGTGAATTCATTGTTTTTCAGCAATTTAGAGTTAAATCGCCATCTTGGGGCCCGGGATGACAGTATACCAAATGATCCTTTTAGTAGTAAATAGCAGTGATCTGATAATGCATTGGGAACCATTTCCACCTCATAATTATCAAATAGTCTAGGGGATGCAAAAACATAATCTATCCTGGAGAATGTCTTGTGTCTTAAAGATTGACAGGAGTACTTTCGGGTCATTGGGTTTAGTGATCGCCATAGGTCATTTACACCTGTATTCTTAGACCAATCCTTTTTTCTGCTCATTGGAAATAGTGGGATAAGATTTATCCATCCCGGGATCCCAAATGGCATTAAAATCCGCGCCTATTATAAATGAGTATTCAGGAAGGTCTAACATTTTTCTAGTGAGTGTAGCGTAGAAGTTAGCCTCGTAAGGTTTGGGGCATATGCCGCTACCAGCGCTATTTTCCTGCTTCTGTATATAATTTTAGCTATGGTTATCCGACCATCTGTATCAGACCATACGTCCTGCAATTCAATATTCAACTTCCTTTTCACGACTATAGCAACTCCACGGGATCTCGTTCCAAAGGAAGAGTGGCTAATGTTATGGTATATGTTGTCCGCTAGCCTTACTTTATCTTCCACTAAAAGGTGTGTAACTGAGGGGTACAATTCCCTGACTGTATTACTAGATATGATACTTACTACCACTACCTTTGTACTTAATATTCGGCCACCCAGTACTCGGCATAAATATATTATGATGAACACTGTCACGTAGATGAAACGGATCCAACACAAATGTACGAATTAGAAATAGGTCTTTATTTCTACACAGCGATGGTGTGTAGAGCAAGCACTTAATCAAATCAATCACATTTATGAATGGGAATTAGTATGCACTTTTATGGCAAGAGTATTCGTCGGTATATCAATAGAGAATGTCCAATCTCTGAAGGCGCAGGTGGTACATATACGACCTGGAATAGTTAAGGAATAACAGCAATGATACTTTAATGATTATAGACTGGATACACTAGGGGGGGTTAATCCGGTCGCTTGTAAGCCGACAGGAGTAGGAAGGGGGGGGGGGGTAGAGTCCGGCTGCCTCATCCGGCCAAGGGTATCCCAGGTGAACCCACTGTAGTGCCGTTCAATGCGCCGGCGATCCTTGGACCACAGATGAAAGCAGGTGGACTCTCTGTGAGCCGGCTCTCTCCGGTCCACGGGGGAGAGACGTGAAGCGACCTCGTCTTGCAGAGCGTCTCCTCACCTTGCGTCCTCTCCAGGGGGGGGGGGTTCCAACACACGGCAGTGTCGGGGGTCTTTATCCATGGAATAATCAACGTATACAAAGCATAATCCGTGCCTGGGAAGGCGGGCTGTCGTCGGTAGAATAATCCGGTATACAGGTCCACTCGCTCGTCGGCTCTGGGGCTCCTCGGGTGCAATCTCACATGGGGTCGATCATCCTGGATAAGCAGCCAGTTCTCTGCCCGAAACGATGGGGTACTGACTACGGTAGTATTCTCACCGCACGAAGCACTATATATTAACAGACTATTATTAGCTTAATAGACTACGTCCAACTCGACGATATAGTGCCAAATATGACTATTCAAATATTAATATACACGATGTCTCAATACCGATGGTAGGCCGAACTTGGCCTTACTCCCACACGTGGCGTCGCGGGGAGGCTTTACGTCTGTGACTCTATTGGAGGGTAAGAAACTGGACTGAAAAAGAAGTCCTACTTTAGTAGCGCAGCATATATACGCACTATGAACAAATAGTACCGTTAGTGGTGCGGTAGCCAGATTCCTACGCGGAACTAGGACTTGTTCGTACATGTTGAGCGGTACGTTTGAACTGGGTCTGGGGGGTATGGCAGCCTGGCACCAAGGTCTCGACCAATAGTAGAATGGGGACTATTATGGGATGTTCAGTAGGCTAGAATGGATATTCAATGCATATTGTACAAGGAATATACAAGGGATATCAGGGAATATTAGAGAATATACAAATACAATTAAATATATATATATAAATAAATATATATATTCGGTTTAATCTGGCCCTTCACAACAAGGTGCGTTTCGCTTAAAAGAGCCACATCCACCTGTTTGTTTTTCATCAGTGTGAGCACGCTTTTGCGTTTATTTCGGTTGTTTATACCCCCAGTGTTCCAAATCATTATATTCAAACTAGCCATAATCTATACAAGTTGTTGTGTATTTGTTTGTAATTCGTCTGGAGTACAAATTCACTATGGATATATATCCAATCATTGAGGTCCTGTTGAGCGCCGAGCTTAAAAACATACATATATATAATCCCCTGAGATCCCCCCTCCCTTAAAGAGCCGTACAAGGTACCTATTTGATACCTCCTTCGCGTACAACTCCATCCTATCTTGCACCTCCGGTCAGCCCAGAATGAGCAATTTATCCTAAACCTTCCTATGTAAATTACCATAGAATCTAAACTTTTAATTCTAATTTAATAGAATGTCACCTGTGGCCAAGCCACTCTCCCGTTAATGTAATTAAACAAAATGAAAAATATACCTCAATTAGTATACTCATTTAAACCTATTTTTTTTATTTTTTTTTTAAACCTTCTACTAACATGTATTGGTTAGACCATTTCAGAAATAAAGAAAAAGAAAGAACGATGTTTAGAATTAGATTATCGAAATCCATAAAATCAGGGAATAACTAATTACATTTTTTTTCTTTTTTTAAATAACTTTGCATGTTTACACATCTAGATAACAAGGAGGTTTCTAAATACTTGTATGCAGATCGTCCCCCGTCAAGAGTGGTCATTAATCTGTTATGGTGGTCGCTGTTCTTCACATCTATTTCATGTACAAGTCTCATATCGTTGTTATTTTCGAGGGCCATCATTGAAAAAGGCATTGTATTCCAGAATGCTGTCAGCCGATCATGACTTGCAGATTGTTGTTGTAATGTTCCAGTACATTCCTCATGTCATAGAACAATATCAATCCAGTGTATTCCAGTATATTCCATTATGACACATAGCCTTCAAGAAAAAAAAGAAAATAGAAAATTCTAGAATGTTCCAAAAAAGTCGGTATCAAATCATGACCTGCATATTACCATGAATCTATATATATAGTGTTTAGCGTTTTATATTCAATTATTTATACCTCAATGTTGTCAAAAGCTTGTATGATGGCGTATTTGATGTCCGTGCGATTGCAAAGTTATCCAAAAAAGATGAATCTTGTCATCCACTTTTTGTATTCTTCATGTAATCTTCTGCCGCCTCAAGCGAACGTAGCACGAATCTTCTTCCATCTCCCTCCACAATGGAAAGATTAGCTGGATAACGTAGGATGGGATGGAGACCTTTCTCATATAGCTGATGCACCACATCCTTGTAACGGGCACGTAGAGTTATGGCATCCTTGCACATGTCCTCATAGAACGACACCTTTTCCCCTTTATATATCAGTTTTCCCCATTTCTTGCGTGCTTCCCTGATGATCGTGTCTCTTGTTTCAGTTTCACGTAGGCTAGCAATGATCACTCTTTCTTTGTTGTTGTTGTAGTTTACGGTGCCTATTCTGTAGCGTTTGTCCACTATCGGTTCTGTAGGTAGGATTTCAGAACCTAGAATTTCGACTAGCACTGCAGCAAACGAGGCATCTTTGCATTTGACTGATTCATCCAAACCCACTATACGGATATTAAATCTGCGGGAGTGACGTTCGATTTCGAGCAATCTGACCGTGTTTTTCTCGAGGTTGTCATGTATCATCTGCCAAAGCTGTTTGTCCCCCACTTGCATCTCCTTCGATACTCCGGCGATATTATCATATAGATCCTTATTCTTCTCCTCTTGTTTCAGTGAGTATTCGTTTGCAGTATTTTCAACTGCCGTTATGCGATCGGTTTGTACTACAGCCTCTGCCCTGAGGTCTTCAAATGTAGCTTCTATAGCTAACTTAAATGCGTTAGCATTAGCTTCGGCTCTCTCAACAGCCCTATCCGCTCTGTCAGCTATATTACCAGCCTTGGCGTCAAAATTATCAACCTTGTCGGTTAAGATCTTTATCAGAGTGGTCAGCGTTTTGAAATCGGGTGAAGTATTCTCCATGTCTGTCTCGGATGAGGTCGTAGGATCGTTGGATGCCATGGTATTGTCGGACGCTTTATTCTCAATCTCGTCCGCTCTCTCCTTTACGGAGCGTCTACCGTTAGAGTGTCTGCTTCACGTCTCTTTGTAGTATCTTTCTTTGCTGGCATGTTGATTCTTTCTGTTGATATAGTTAGTTGAAGGTCTTAGTTAATATATATGTCGAGGTTTAAACACATTAGTGTTGTAAAAAGTTGGTTTTTAAGCGAAATTAACAGAAACGGGAGCGGAGCGTGTGACCAATGCGACGTCACATGCCGTTGTCAAACCGGAAGTCTCTTCCTATTTCTTTATTGCATTAAGGCACGTACACACATAGAGCCCAAGGGGTGATTGAGCACCTGCCTTTTTGAGCCTCATAAAAAAAGTGCCCTTTCTGAAAAAAGATTTTTTCTTTTTTGTTTTTTTTACCGTTACACATAGACTGCCATTCCAACTGAAAAATGTCAGGATAGAATAAAAATATTAGGTAAAGAGAGAGAGATGCCCCATATTCCTTTGCAGTTTGCACGGCCTCCTCAGCGTGCCTCTCCGCGGACCTATATATTTTATGCATAGCGTGGGTGGTGATGCTGATGATGATAGAAACCGCTGTGGCGCATACAGTTGAATGCTGGTATTCAGTGATGTCACAGATTACTTGTAAAAGTAATCTGATTACTGATTACTGATTACTCCTTTAAAAAGTAATCTTAGTTACTTTACTGATTACTTGATTATCAGAGTAACTTAGTTACTTTGAAAGTAACTAGGTTACGAAGTCGTCCCCCCTGCTGCTGCCACAACATAAGAATGACAAAAAAAATTAGTAAAATGTACTCAGTTTGAGTAAAATGTACTAATAGGGCAGGTAGGCCTATCTTGCTATCTATAGATCTATAGATTTCACAAAAGATAAATGGTCAATAACACCACATGTAGGCATGTAGCCTACCTTTGAGGCCTGCCCCATTCAGATATGGTTCTACGTTATTATTATTTATTATTGTGTGAATGAATGAATGAAAACTTTATTTAACAGATTGCAGAATGGGTACAATACAGTACGGCTCAATACATACAATTGTTAAGGGGATGCAGACCTGAGAAAGACGTGTGTCTTGTTTCCATCAGGGTCCCCCATTTTCAATTCATATAGACATTTATGACATACACAACATACATGACATTTATGGCATAGGGACATATAGGTATTTAGTACTGATACATTTGTGACATAAGCGGTATTCAAATACAGTACTGTTACCCCTAGATCCTGACAGAGTATATACATATGATGGGGAGGGGACTGTACATTAGGAGGGGGTGGGTGGGTGGGAGGGAAATATACATACGGCGGGGAGGGAATATATATACTGCAGTGTTGTCAGTGTGCTACTGACAACATACATACTGCAGTATGGTGTTCCATGTTCATGAATAGTGCAATGCAAAAGATGTTTAACTCAAAGGTGGAACATACTGTTTGGCTGGTGCAGCTCCGAGTCCTGTAGAAGTCGATGGTCGTGCTGTGCTGTATATTCCATATGCGGTAGACAGTATTTTGTTTCCTCCGCAAAGTGAATGTTTTTTTCACCCGGCTTAGCTGACACAAACGTTAAGTAGACTAGTGAACTTCCAGTGCAAGAAAGCGTTACGAGCGCGAGCGTCTCCCTGCTAGCTCGCAGTTTAGGTCAGCCTGAAAATAACAATAACAGCCGCGCCCACCAGCATGGCTCAACACGCGAGGTTGCGTGCTGTGACGTCACTCCCCAATACAAGGAAAAGCTTTCCAAATGTATATTTGACTGTCGAAAACAAAAGAAAATACTGCATTCCGCCTGCATTATGATGAGATAATAACGAAATAGTAACGCACAGCCACTTGGACAAGTAACTGCAATCAGATTACTGGCTTGTAAAGATTAACGCGTTAGATTACTATTTTCGGGGAAAAGTAATCAGATTACAATAACGCGTTACTTAGTAACGCGTTAGTGGCATCACTGCTGGTATTACACTCATTGAGGGACACGAAGAAGTCAAGTCTGATGGGATTTGGGAATCTCAAATACAAATCGGGATTGGAATAAAAAATGCATTTATATTAAACAATACAGAATATACAGCACTTCTTGGGGTCTGTAGGGTAAGCACTTATTCCCTCCCCCCTGAACATTTATGGAGATGTATGGGCCTTTTAAGTCAGTGATAAAAGTGTCTTTCAAGGATAAGTGAGCTCCTGCACTGATTATTATAGTTCAATACTCAATATTTGATCACCAAAACCCCGAAAAACGCCCGAAAAGGGCCCTTAAAAATCAGGCTCGGCACGCTCGGTTAAAACACACACAGGTATAGTGCCCTTTTCAGCCTTTGAGCACCTGCCCCTCTAAAGTCCTGTGCACATCCCTGCATTAAAAGTCTACAATGTTTCGAGCCTCATGGGCAAACTTACCTGATGAAGAGCCCATGAGGCTCGACACGTTATCGATGTTTAATGATGCATGTATACTGTAGGTTAGTCATGATGCATGTAGACAGTAGGACCCTGTAGGTTAGTCATGATGCATGTAGACAGTAGGACCCTGTAGGTTAGTCATGATGCATGTAGACAGTAGGACCCTGTAGGTTAGTCATGATGCATGTAGACAGTAGGACCCTGTAGGTTAGTCATGATGCATGTAGACAGTAGGACCCTGTAGGTTAGTCATGATGCATGTAGACAGTAGGACCCTGTAGGTTAGTCATGATGCATGTAGACAGTAGGACCCTGTAGGTTAGTCATGATGCATGTAGACAGTAGGACCCTGTAGGTTAGTCATGATGCATGTAGACAGTGGGACCCTGTAGGTTAGTCATGATGCATGTAGACAGTAGGACCCTGTAGGTTAGTCATGATGCATGTAGACAGTAGGACCCTGTAGGTTAGTCATGATGCATGTAGACAGTAGGACCCTGTACTGTAGGTTAGTCATGATGCATGTATACAGTAGGACCCTGTAGGTTAGTCATGATGCATGTATACAGTAGGACCCTGTAGGTTAGTCATGATGCATGTAGACAGTAGGACCCTGTACTGTAGGTTAGTCATGATGCATGTAGACAGTAGGACCCTGTAGGTTAGTCATGATGCATGTAGACAGTAGGACCCTGTAGGTTAGTCATGATGCATGTAGACAGTAGGACCCTGTAGGTTAGTCATGATGCATGTAGACAGTAGGACCCTGTAGGTTAGTCATGAGGCATGTAGACAGTAGGACCCTGTAGGTTAGTCATGATGCATGTAGACAGTAGGACCCATAGGCGGAGTTTGAACTTGACGCCAGGGGGTGCGACTGCTTGGCGAACTATACCCGCGCGCACGCGATTTTTTTTTACCTTTATTTTATTATTTTAGCGTTTTTACAATGCCCTAACCCCTAATTTTTTATTTTATTTAGGTAGTACAGCAGCACACACACACACTCACACACACAGCACTACGGGGGATCATTTTTAACTGACTTAGGCTCTAATTATTATTATTCATAGAGACTCTCGAGCAATAATAATTATTACAGCCTCCATTTTTCGTGGACGAAAAATATACCAGGCTATAGATATCAATTTTCCCGAAATAACGCTACCTGCCTCGACAAAATTCGTGCATTGGTTATCCAGATACATTAATTATCATCTCAGAATAAGTGGCTTTGTATCGCGCTGCTGCTGCTGCTGGCCGCGCGTTGCCGTTAACCCTTTCACTGCCACACTACAGAAGGTTCGCCTTATAATGTGACATGATTACTACTATAAAATGAATGTATTGTAAAACAAAACATAATAGAATTCAGATTTGTTTCTCACAATTATTATAATTTTATTAAAATAAAAATAATCTTGATTTAAAAAAAAAAAAAAAAAGAAAAAAAAGAAAAAAAAAAGGCAATTTCACCCCCGGCCACCAGGGGGTGCAATGCACCCCCTGAACCCCCATAAACTCCGCCCATGGTAGGACCCTGTAGGTTAGTCATGATGCATGTAGACAGTAGGACCCTGTAGGTTAGTCATGATGCATGTAGACAGTAGGACCCTGTAGGTTAGTCATGAGGCATGTATACAGTAGGACCTCCCCTCCCCCATGCTGCTATGACGCCTGAATTTCCCCAAGGGGATAGAGCTGTCCCCGAAGCCTGTTTTTAGGATTCCAACTTCGGCAGGGTTCTTCGAATGGACCTTCGAACCATCGTTTTTAATCATATGAATAATTCTTCCGGTTCAGTACTGTTGAGTCTTGACTTTAGGCACATAGCGCACATTTACGCATATAACGTAGCGTATATTATATTTACGCATATAACATAGCGTACATATGCCTATATTGCTGCGGTCAAAAATGGTTAGTAAAAGTAGTATCTACTTACTGGTCACAGGAGTCTTCAATAACGTTTGGATGGTAATCCATTTTGTGAATGCATTTGTTGAAATAGATATTTGTTGGCAGACGGCTCCTGCTATTTTAATGTTGGCAAGCTAAACCTGCATAGCACGACTAACGTGCATACCATTTTGATTCATTTCCTGATGTATGACGGTGACCCCTCCCCACGCGACTCGTTGACTGTGTTCTGTCTGTGTGTTCGTGCGTGACTTTTGAATTATTGTAAACACAACATAGTACTGTGATATTCTGATATATATCACACATAAATAAAAAATGAAGATCATTTTTTAAAGCATCCAACTGTCTTTAAAGAGTTTTGAACCCATTAATTAAGATTCGAGTGCCAGTGTAACGAACGAAGGTCCGAACCTTCAAACGTTTGGGCTCAGCCCTACAAGGGGATGTAAAGGAATATCTGATATCTCTCCTCTCACTTCAGACAGTCAGTCAGTCAGTGACTTAGTAATTCTGTTGAATAGGTTGTTATATAAACAGTATGAGGACCTTTGGCTATACCACATAATATAACAGTTGCTGGTAAGTCAACATCTGCTCTCTCTCTCTCTCTCTCTCTCTCTCTCTCTCTCTCTCTCTCTCTCTCTCTCTCTCTCTCTCCTAGAATAGCTCGATACCCTAGAATAGCTTGGAAAAATCTTGTCCTGTTTATCCCGTGATTGACATATGATCTTCGCTGTAGAGGAATTATATATAGTGAACCTTGTACAGCCCCTCCCCACAAGCACAAGTTGTTAGTTCCTATCCATTCAGAGTTCAGATACATATCAGTTTAATCGCTAGGCATTTGCCTTGTCAAGTTGGTGCACCTAGAAATACAGCAGTATATAATACCTGGCTTACAGTATATCATACTTTGTTACCCTCGTTTACAGCGACGACAAGCTTACAAAACAATACATGACATCATACTTCTAAATGCAGCAAGAGAAGGAAGAACCTTCAGCTTCAGTCAGTTGGAGGGCTGGGTGGCGCAGCGGACATTGCGCTCGTCACCAACGCAAGAGACGCCAGGTTTGACTCCGGCCAAGGGCGTAACTTTGTTGTCAGTTGTGGAGGGGACACATTTGGGGGTGTGGTCAGTGGCGGAGGGGTGCTACGTATAGTTGTGTGGTCGCGGGGGTGGGGGGAGGGGGGGTGAAGGCCCCCCCCCTCCCCCCCTTTCGTAGATATTTTTTTTTTAATCAGTTGTGCAAGTCAATTTTGGTGAGTTGTTTCTATATACAATTCACTTATGACAAGTCATAATGCCGCGCGAGTCTCGGAACGTGCGTACTGCGTAGTGTGTGTGTGTGTGTGTGAGAGAGAGAGAGAGAGAGAGCCTTTGTTTCCTCCAAGCTGGATTACTGCAACGCACTCCTCATCAGGATCCCTAGCAAGAACATCCAAAGGCTACAATGTATCCAAAACAGCGCTGCTAGGATCCTGATGAGAGTGTGGAAATACCACCACATCACTCCCATCCTCAAGTCCCTTCACTGGCTCCCTGTCTCACTCAGGTTTGAGTTCAAAGTCTCCCTGCTCACCCACAAATGCCTCTACGGAAACGCCACCCTATACCTCAAAGAACTCATCACCCCTCACTCCTCCTCTCGACATCTCCGCTCTGGCCAGGCAAGCCTCCTCCAGCGCCCAAGGACCAATCTCTGCACTATGGGAGATCAGGCTTTTTGCTCTTCTGCTCCCAGTCTGTGGAATGCTCTCCCTGACTACCTGAGAGCACCACAGACTGTGGATGCTTTCAAGAAAGGCCTCAAAACTCACCTTTTTAGTAGAGCCTTCTGTTGACTTTTTATCAAATTTTTAGCTCCACACATTTTATGTTCTTTTACCAATCTCTTTGATCAGTTTTATTTATTCTATGTTTCTCTATGTTATTCTATGCTTAGTCTTGCCTATTTTTATATTCTTTCTTTCCTTTATTCTCTCTAGTTTTTAAGTTCTTTTAACTGTAGCGCTTTGAGGAGAGAGAGAGAGAATCATTATCTACAATGTATAAAACAACAGCCTAGAGGCTTTTAAATACAGACAGAGAGACATTTCACAGACACCAAGCAATGCTGTTGCATTTCATGGCAATCTCAGTCACACAGACCATCGTTCAGTTTCACACCAAACTTTGAGGGGAGGGGTGCTATGTAGCCTATTTGAGCACACCTGAAGACTGGGCTGTTGTTATGCAAAGAGCTGTGGTCGGTAGTACTTAGCCGGGTGCTCACCTGGCTACTTGACTTTGCATGACAATGGCTCAGAGATGGACAAGCAGCCGTTTTCCGTGTGGTCCTATCACGTCGCGTCACCGTTTATTATCGTGCAGGGGACAATAACTGCATTCTGAAAACATGCAGGGGACATGTCAGCTGGACCAGAGCTGAGAAGCCACTTTCACAAAGATAGGTAGTGCAAAAAAATAAATAATTAAAATAATTTTCTTTATTTTTTGTATATAATTTTTTTAGATTAGTCGACTAATCGAAAAAATTATCGACAGATTAGTCGACTACCAAAATAATCGTTAGTTGCAGCCCTAGTCTCCCCCCATAGTTACGCCCCTGACTCCGGCTGTCGGCGTTGCCTCCGGCTTGGGCCAGTCGTCATACTAACTCAATTGGCAGAGTTAGAGGGTGTAAGTTGATGGGTGGTAATCTGGACGTTGTGGACAGCGACTCCTACAGGTCGGTTGGGGACGCCTGCACAGCAGAGACAGGAAATGGCGGGGGTAGTGTGAGCCTCCCACACGTTACACCTCGCCAATGAGAGTCCGCGCTGGCAGGTGAAAAGATGTGACAGGCTGCCTCCTCGTGTATCGGAGGGGACACGTGATGCAAGGCTTCTAGCCTCCCTACAACCGGCCAGTGGGGGGCATATGCGAGCAACGTTCAAGACAGGGGAGGGGAGAATTGGCACAGTGGGTAATTGGTATGGGAGAAAAAAATTGAAAAAGAGGAGAAAAGGTGCATTAAAAAAATAGTCAGTTGGAGGGCATTCCAGGCGTTGGAAGCATCGAAGGAAAACGTTTTTCCTAGTTCAGAGCAAACTAGGAGGAACTCTATGAACCAACCAAGTAATTTGAACATGTAGAATAGGTTCCAAGATTCCATTCCAACAGTGTGTAAGGAGTAAGTTCACCAATAAGGGCTCTAAAAATAAACAAATACCGATGATAGTTACGCCTTTCAACCAGAGAAGAACATTCAACCTTTTCATAAAGCCACAGTGGTGGGTATCATATCTGTCTCCAGTAATAAATCTGAGGGCAGAATGATAGACCGAGTCCAGTGGTTTATATACATGGTAAATGGCTGCATTTATAGAGCTTTTATACAAAGCAAGCGCTTTACAATTTATTTCTCACATTTTACCCATTTGCTCACACATTCACACACCGATGGCAGAGGCAATCATGCAAGGTGCCAACCTGCTTATCAGGAGCATTTAGGGGTTAAGTGTCTTGCTCAAGGACACTTCAGCACACTGCCCGGGAGGAGCGGGAATCGAACCGGGAACCTCTGGATTACCAGACGACTGCTCTACCTCCCGAGCCACCGTCACCCCCTCGTTGATACATGGTGAGAGTGTTATTTATTGACAGTATCATGATGAATAGAGATATTTGTACATCTACTGTATTACTCTATTTTAACCCTTTCACTACCACACTACCAAATGTTAACCCTTTCACTGCGACAATACAGAATGTTAACCCTTTCACTGCCACGCGACAAAGGGTTAACCCTTTCACAACCGCACTACATAAGGTTAACCCTTACCGTCTGTAGTGTGGTAGTGAAATGTTAACCTTCTGTAGTGTGGTAGTGAAAGGGTTAATAAGTAGAAGTATTTTGCAAACCTTTTATTTTGAGAGGTAGAGAGGCCTTGGTACATTTATTACTTTTGTTGCTTCCCTCATGACGACCGTTTCCCTGGTTACTACATTGATCGTACTGAGGCCAGACACACAAATGTGTTTCCAAATTACAGATAAAAGGGTGTGATCATCTCTATAAACATTTATCTAAAAAGCACACCAAATATGAACTACTATTTTTCGATGACGTGTAATATAGAGTTGATGGAGTGAAAGTATTAGGAAGCGTCTGGGCTGTTTGCTGTAATTTGCGAGGACACTGTCCTGAGGCTGTGAGACAGCGTTCCAATTAGACAGACACCAGAATAAATGTGTTCCTGCTCCAAATGAACCCGAGTGAGGTCAGGCAGGCAGGGGAGCTTTTATCCATCAAGACTTTCCACTTTTACATTATCGGGGACGACAGTGGCTGGCTCTCATGCATGTGTTATAAGTATAAAGTATAATAAATCGCAAATTACTTTGGGTATGCAATCGTCCAAATAAATTAATAAAAACAGCCCCATTTTTCCCAGAACCTTAACTCAATCAGCGCCGGAGCGATATGCGTGATGTGTTGTTAAAAGGCCAACGCTCTAAAGCAGTGGTTCTCAAACTGTGGTACGCGTACCACTAGTGGTACTTGGTGGTACTGCTGGTGGTACTTGAAAACATTTCCAAAAAAGCTTTTTTTTCTTTTTTTCTTTTTCTTTTTTTTTTGCAGTCAGGCCACTGAACTTAGAAGCAGGCCAGGCCAGTGTTTCTGGTTGCGGCAGCGCGATAGTTAGATAATCTAAGTGGGGAACAACCAGGAGATCACTGTGACAGAGAGTAATGCAGTCTAAACAGTCATAAATCTTTAATTCAACTTCAGCCCTGATCATAACCATTTATTTTTAGATTTCTTGTAATGTCAGATAAAAAATGAAATACTCCCACTTTTCTGAAAAGAGTTGGTGTTAAATCTGACATTACAAAAAATCCATCAAAATATGTGTTGCTGCTAATCATTGACACATGCCTAGCCTGTAATAATCCCCCCCAGAAAAATGTACTTTGCATTTGATATATTGTAAATATTTTAAATATTTTTTTTAACAATAATGTGTGATGCCATCACACAAACTGGCATTTAAAGGGTAAACATTCAAAAATGTATTGAATATGTGTTTTCTTTTCTTTTTTACAATAATTTGTGATGCCCATCACAAACACTGGCATTTAAAGGGTAAAAATTCAAAAATTCCTGCACCAGAATGCGAGAAATTAAGTTTTTGTAACAAAATAATTGTGTGTGTGTGTGTGTGTGTGTGTGTGTGTGTGTGTGTGTGTGTGTGTGTGTGTGTGTGTGTGTGTGTGTGTGTGTGTGTGTGTGTGTGTGTGTGTGTGTGTGTGTGTGTGTGTGTGTGTGTGTGTGTGTGTGTGTGTGTGTGTGTGTGTGTGTGTGTGTGTGTGTGTGTGAGAGAATGACGGACAATTGCTTGCTGTGTGTGAGAGAGAGAGAGAGAGAGAGATAGAGAGAGAATTAAGTACATTTGCTGAAATACAGTTGTTCTTAATTTTCTCACTTGCTATGTGAGAATGTTAGTTATTATGTTCTCAATGCCCCTTGCATTGTATGAGTTGTGTGGAAGCGTTTGCTAGTTCTAGTGCTAACCCTTTGTACATTGTGGCTGTGTCTGACAAAAGTTAACAATAAATAATGGTATTAGGAATACATTTGCCTCCTGCGTGAACTGTGCATAGCTGAATAGACTGTATTTTAACGCCGGTCATATGGTGGTACTTGGAGAGCCAGCTACGTTCTCAGGTGGTACTTGGTGTAAAAAGTTTGAGAACCACTGCTCTAAAGTATACGAATACGTGGCAGTGTTTGCAGGGCTATAACTATATTCTATATTATAGCTATGGATACAATACTATGGCCCATTTGTCATCACATTTTTCCATCCATACGTTCCCGTGTTATACCGTGGTGAATATAAGTATGGTTTTAGAGCGGTCTAGGGTAATTCCCGAAATGCTGAGTTATAGCCGTATACGTCAATTCCACTATAGATGTTACCGTGTCTTGCATGTACACGCTATTATTCTGAAATCAAGTCTATATCATAGATATTATGTTCCATCATGAATGCATGAAAGGGGGGGGGGGGGGGGGTCGTTTCTGATGATTAGATTGTCAGTAACGGCATTCGTATTGAACACTAAAAACGCTTATCAGCCCGATCGGTATAAAAGCATTGCAGGATCAAGCAAAAATGTACGTCAGATCGTGCTTACCTGTGATTGGGAATATTCCAAAAATAATATTCCAATTGTTTGATCGCCATCTGGTACATCCAATGTCCATTTGCTCCACGGCATAATCCACCACAACATATGGATCGGGGATATTTGACGCGCTTCAATGGAACCAGGAGAACCGTTCGCCTCGCCCGACAAGGAAAAATTAAACCTGAGACATTTGGCCATCCCATAGGCCAAGATACAAGGTTACAAAGGGTGCTCGATACTGCCACCTGGGTGGATGCGGCCGGTATTGCACTTTGGCATTCTCAGGATGATTCCCCATGTTAACCCAGATGTCCGTGTGCCTGTAATGAATGGAAATATCGAATAAAATAAATAACGATGAAAACCCAACTATACTCGGGTTTGGCGCCCAAGCGTCGGCGAGTTAACCCGACTATCTGTCTGGCGTGGATTGAGTTAAGAGGTTAAAGGTCGGACGGCCCTCGTGCGCACGTCGCGATACTTTGCTCTCGTCTGTCGGCTCCGGGCTGCGTTTCCGCCCATCAACCAATTGTTGGAAAGTTGAATTTACCGCCTTTTGATCGTCACCCCACTCAACCTATTGTGTGCTTCCATTCTGAGGTTACAAGATGAAACATCCGGCGAGTGTCATTTAACAAGCCATTCGGACAAGTGACCACGTCCGGTTGTGAACGGTCTTGAACTAACCAGTCACCGCTGAGAGTGGGGGAAGGTGACACAAGAAGACGAAGAAGTCAATTGTTTTGACGAGAGCCTCTGAATGAATGGGAGCGTTTTGGATACCCATGCTGAATTTTTACCGGTACGCACATTACAAAAACCTTTTGTAAAACATGCATTTTCCGTGGGATCTTTATAAACTTTGGACCTGTACTACATAAGACTTCAGACTATGGAACCGTTATGTTTTCCAGATCCTACCTCTCAGCTGGAACTTAAAAACCGGCATCTGGCAACCAGTAAAAAGAAATTTGAGTACACAAAACTTTTACTTCAGTGTGTTCAAACCTCTGTTACTCTATTTCATTAGCACTCAAAGTGATTTATTTTGTAAGAAACATCAGAATGTTACCTTTCAAAGAGACTAGACTAGACTAGACTCTTGTGCATGTGTGCTATACTCTTTTGAAAGGAAACAATCATAATCAAGTTTATTTATATAGCATATTTACAACAGTTGTGACTGTACCAAAGTGCTTCACAGATAAGAGCATAGAGCAAGACATACATATACAATACATATATACTAAATATAATGGTACAAAAAGTGCAAATACAAATAAGTGCAGGGGTTCAGATAGAAATACAAAATAAAATAAGAATAAAAGAAAAAAGTGCAGCAGATTAAAAAGATAAGGCATAAAAGGACTACAAGTAACAACCTAGGAGGCAGGCTCAGCTCTGGTCAAAGGCCAGGGAGAAGAGGTGAGTCTTTAGCCGGGACTTAAAGACATCGAGGGTCTGGGCTGACCTGATGTGGAAGGGGAGGCTATTCCACAGCTATGGAAAAGGCTCTGTCCCCCTCTTTTGAGCCTAGACCTGGGTACCTTTAGCAGCAGTTGGTTGGCTGACCTTAGGGCTCTGGATGGGGTGTGGAGATGCAGGAGCTTGGTCAGGTACTGTGGGGCCAGGCCATTTACGGATTTAAAAACGGTTAAAAGTAGTTTAAAATCAATGCAGTAACAGAGCCAATGGCATGAGGCCAGGACTGGGGTGATGTGCTCACGCTTTTTAGTGCTGGCGAGGAGTCGGGCAGCCGCATTTTGGACGAGCTGTATGCAGCAGAGTGATGCCTGATCAATGCCAGTATAAAGAGCTTTGCAGTAATCCAGCCGAGTTGTAATGAAGGCCGCGGCGTGCTATTGTCATAGAGTTACAGAAGTTTGACCACACTGAAATAAAAGTAATTAAAATTTTCGTCTGAATTATTTTGCAAACCAATGCCTGCAGATCTATCTACTCTATAGTTATTAGCTGAAAACAATGCTGGGGCCATAGCCTGAAGTCTTACCTAGAAAACATGTCCAAAGTCGATAACAATATCACAATAAATGGTCGCCTCCACCATCAGTGTGTGAATGTGTGAGTGAATGGGTGAATGTGGGTAACAAATTGTAAAGCGCTTTGGATAAGAGATATATATAAATGCACCATTACAGTATATATATATATATATATATATATATATATATATATATATATATATATATATATATATATATATATATACGTTTTATTGTCCAACTGTGGGGAGAAATCGAATATAAATTAATTCCATCTGGGGTCATTGTCTTCCGGTTGCCTGGAGGGAGAGGGGTCAGGGTTAGTGGGGTAGTAGCTCCAGGCTGTGGCTCCTGTTCCCTGAGCTTTCTTTAGCTCCGCCTCCAGGCCTTCTTCAGATGTATTTCTAGACAAATCAACACAGCAAAATGTCCATATCCTCTAATACACCTGTAGGGCAAAACATCCCTCGTCACAGTTTTCCTCAGTCTTCAATAATTTTTACACGTCAAGCATGTGCTCACTCAGCACCTCCATCTTCACTCTGCTTAAGAGCACTCAGTATAATTAGTGGAGTGCAGGTCACCTGGGCTGCTCACCTGGGCTGCTCACTTGGGCTGCTCTCCCTGCTAACGATCACCTTGGCTGCTCACCTGGGCTGCTCTCCCCACTAACGACCACCTGCTGCTGCTCACCTGGGCTGCTCTCCCTGCTAACGACCACCTGCTGCTGCTCACCTGGTCTGCTCTCCCCACTAACGTTCACCTGACCTGCTCTCCCTACTAACGACCACCTGCTGCTGCTCACCTGGGCTGCTCTCCCTGCTAACGATCACCTTGGCTGCTCTCCCCACTAACGACCACCTGCTGCTGCTCACCTGGGCTGCTCTCCCTGCTAACGACCACCTGCTGCTGCTCACCTGGGCTACTCTCCCCACTAACGTTCACCTGACCTGCTCTCCCCACTAACGACCACCTGCTGCTGCTCACCTGGGCTGCTCTCCCCACTAACGACCACGTGCTGCTGCTCACCTGGGCTGCTCTCCCTGCTAACGATCACCTTGGCTGCTCTCCCCACTAACGACCACCTGCTGCTGCTCACCTGGGCTGCTCTCCCTGCTAACGACCACCTGCTGCTGCTCACCTGGGCTGCTCTCCCCACTAACGTTCACCTGACCTGCTCTCCCCACTAACGACCACCTGCTGCTGCTCACCTGGGCTGCTCTCCTGGGCTGCTCTCCCCACTAACGACCACCTGCTGCTGCTCACCTGGGCTTCTCTCCCCACTAATGACCACCTGGGCTGCTCACCTGACCTGCTCTCCCCACTAACGTTCACCTGGGCTGCTCTCCCCACTAATGTTCACCTGACCTGCTCTCCCCACTAATGTTCACCTGACCTGCTCTCCCCACTAATGTTCACCTGACCTGCTCTTCCCACTAACGACCACCTGCTGCTGCTCACCTGGGCTGCTCTCCCCACTAAAGGCCCTCCCATAGTCGAGCAGACTGTACACAGAGCAGACTCCGCGGAGGTCCGCGCGGACTCTTTGAGCTTTTGATCTCAGCGGACGTCCGCGTGTCAGAAAATAGGAGCTTCGCACTTTGCACTCTGCTGTGGGTCTGCTTTGACTCCCTTTGAGTCCGCGCGGACCTCCGCGGAGTCTGCTCTGTGTACAGTCTGCTCGACTATGGGAGGGCCTTAATGTTCACCTGGGCTGCTCACCTGACCTGCTCTCCTCAATAACGACCACCTGCTGCTGCTCACCTGGGCTGCTCTCCCCACTAACGTTTACCTGGGCTGCTCACCTGACCTGCTCTCACCACTAACGTTCACCTGGGCTGCTCTCCCCACTAACGACCACCTGCTGCTGCTCACCTGACCTGCTCACCTGGGCTGCTCTCCCCACTAACGATCACCTGGGCTGCTCACCTGGGCTGCTCTCCCCACTAACGATCACCTGGGCTGCTCACCTGGGCTGCTCTCCCCACTAACGATCACCTGGGCTGCTCACCTGGGCTGCTCTCCCCACTAACGATCACCTGGGCTGCTCACCTGACCTGCTCTCACCACTAACGTTCACCTGGGCTGCTCTCCCCACTAACGACCACCTGCTGCTGCTCACCTGACCTGCTCACCTGGGCTGCTCTCCCCACTAACGATCACCTGGGCTGCTCACCTGGGCTGCTCTCCCCACTAACGATCACCTGGGCAGCTCACCTGGGCTGCTCTCCCCACTAACGATCACCTGGGCTGCTCACCTGGGCTGCTCTCCCCACTAACGATCACCTGGGCTGCTCACCTGGGCCCTCATTCATCAACGTGTTCTACGCACAGATTTGTGCTTACCCTGTGCGTACGATCATTTCTAAGCAAAGAGTGGGATTCATCAATTTCAACTTGAACTTGACTCCATGCTTACGTCTACGCACAGGTCAGAGCACACTTAGCTGACGCCCAGTGGTAGAATATCGTTACTAGTACTACGCATAAGCACTCCTCAGTTCTGCATTAGTTTCAAGGCGGAAATAAGCTTCCGTGCATTAGTGTTCAACTTCTGTATGACCCGTAATTCATTATAGTTCATTGTAAAATAGCGACAGTAGTGTAATTATAACGGGCTCACACGCGAACAAGAGGTTGGCCTGCTGACGCAAAACACCAACCTCCAAACGCGATTAGATATTGTTTCAAATAAAAAGCTAATTATTTTGTGTCATGTTTCCAAATAAGATTGGTCACGAAATGCTTTCTACTTCAATTTGTTGGTTAGAATAGATGACTTCCGTTGAACCTTCACTGAGACTAACAGTCTATTTGTGAGCTCCCGCACAGATGTGATGATAATAATAATAACAATAATAATAATAGCTTCATTTTATATAGCGCCTTTCAAGAGACCCAAGGTCGCTTTACATAGATAGGGGGGGGGGGGGGGGAATAACAAAGTAACAAACATAGTGGACAGACACACAACATATATATATGATGATGGAATTCATTCAAGATCCTCTCCACCCTCGGGTCTTTGCCACCGGCACGGTCCATCGTGATATTGGAGATGGATCGAGCAATAGACTGTTACTGTAGCTGTCAAAGCTCCATCACAAATGCAGTTATGTGAATAGAAAGGGATTCCACTCAGTCAATGTTGCGATGCGCATTTGCCTGATACATGTTATTGCTGGATGCCGGGAGGAAGGCGATGCTGAATGTTTTCAATTCATTAAATAAAACGGATACTTTTTGCAAGGGTTTACTGACTGTCATACAAATAATCAACCAACTACATACTGTAACTTTTCAGTGCACGTTCTTATTTACATTGTGACAACAGCCTTGTGTGAGTTCCCGCAGTGACCCGCACACAGACATGATGGAATTCAAGTTCATGTTTGTATTGATCACATATAGGCAGGCTACACATGGCGTATCTGCTACATCATACATGGCAGTAAGATTCATTGTTCTTGTATATGCTCTCGTATTATTGTTTATATAGGCTACCCAATACTGACATCAAAATAGATTGTAGTATGTCTCTAGAAATCATATGCAGCAGGTAGAGAATTGACGGGAGATCCATCGCGATTTGGAATAAAATTGAGGAGAACTTTAATCCCTGGGTATTAATCAAACAACACGGGAAAAGGCAGTCATATTCCAGCGCGGTATTTATTAGTGTTTGCGCTGCCCAGGCAGCAATGGTTAATAGATATCATATCCGACATCACCGTAAGTGTACACGTCTGTCAGCCTGTCTCATGACACGCTTCCCTCGGCTTAGTCCATTTTTCCACATTTCATGGGTGTATTCCATTACCGTATATGGTTAATCGGGGCGTTTCTGGTATGCAAATACTTAAAACAGTGCACGAGCTCAAACGTAGGATCAAAGTCATATTCATCATGACAGGTGTGCGTAGAACCTGCGTATGCACGTGTGATGAATCCCGACTTCCCTGTGCGTACACTCATTCTAAATTCTGTGCTTACGTGTGGAAATAGTGTTCTACGCACACGTTGATGAATGAGGGCCCTGGGCTGCTCTCCCCACTAACGATCACCTGGGCTGCTCACCTGGGCTGCTCTCCCCACTAACGATCACCTGGGCTGCTCACCTGACCTGCTCTCCCCACTAACGATCACCTGGGCTGCTCACCTGGGCTGCTCTCCCCACTAACGACCACCTGCTGCTGCTCACCTGGGTCTGTGAGCAGGTAATTGGGGAAATACTTTCAATGATCCTCCCCAATTACCCGTGGAAGGCTGAAGAGGCACTGGTGTGCCACAATATATATATATATATATATATATATATATATATATATATATATATATATATATATATATATGTGTATATATATATATAAATGTGTCTAAAATGAAGACTGCTCAGAGATACAGATGCTTCACTGACACGGTTCCCAAAGTAATAATAATAATAAATTATATTTGGATTGCACTTTTCGTTCACTAGAATCCCAAAGTGCTACAGGGTTAAAACAGTTAAAAAAACTGTAGTTAGAAACATAGTATAAACAGAAAATTAAAGGCAACAGCACAAAAAAAGAAAAAGAAAATAGCAATCAAAGGCCTTTTTAAACAGGTTTTCAGGCCTGCTTTAAAAGAGTCCAGGCTCTGTGGTGCCCTCAGCTGGATGGGAAGGCTGTTCCACAGGCGTGGTGCAGCCATGCAGAAGGCTCGGTCACCCATGGTGCAGAGCCGGGTACTGGGGACTCGAAGGAGCAGGCTACCTGCAGATCTGAGGGTACGGGTGGAGGATTGTGGAGTGATGAGTTCCTGAAGGTAGAGGGGTGCGTGTCCGTAGTAGTCATCCTGCACCACAAACAAACTTGATACCTAAATCATTTTGGGAACTGAATATGCGAGTGAAACAGACTTGATATTCATCATGTTGAAGGGCAGTTATTTTTACGACCGTGATGCTTTATGACCGTCTTCCCATTGGGTCATAGTTGAGAGGCTTGCTTCTTGTTTTCACTCGGTTCTCGCTGGCCACGAGGTAGAGAGCGCTTCTAGGTAAAAGGGCAAAGATATGTTGGGAAACACTCGTCTGTGTAGTTTTGACCGACTGCAGATGTTTCCATGTTCCTCTTGATGAAGACATCGCAGGGCTTAGGAATTCGAAAAAGACCCAAGAGAATAAACAAAACAGAATATGACACCACCGTATTACACTGCAATAGTGTTAATAATTTGGTAGTCAACTAGTCGTTTTGGTAGTCAACTAGTCGTTTGGTAGTCAACTGGTCGTTTTGGTAGTCAATTAGTCATTTGGTAGTTAACTAATCGTTGGTTTTTGGTGTGGTCTTAGTTTACCAAGACTTTCTTTCCATGCTGAATGAGTTATTTCCTGAGAAATGAGCGGCACATCTCTGGTCAGCACTAGATTTAAAATGATGAGCACATCTCTGGTCAGCACTAGATTTAAAATGATGAGCACATCTCTGGTCAGCACTAGATTTAAAATGATGAGCACATCTCTGGTCAGCACTAGATTTAAAATGATGAGCACATCTCTGGTCAGCACTAGATTTAAAATGATGAGCACATCTCTGGTCAGCACTAGATTTAAAATGATGAGCACATCTCTGGTCAGCACTAGATTTTAAATGATCAGCACATCTATGTTAAGCACTAGATTTAAAAGAGACAGATCTGCACTACTTATTAAAAACACCAGTAACAAGCGTATTGGTTGGTTTATACCTCCTCTCTCCACCCACAGAGAGAGCCAAGGACAGAGGGGGAAATGTCAGAGCTTGTTATCAGGGAAGCACTGACAGGAGGCAGTTTCTTTAACCTGACACGGATATCTGATTTAAAATAAAAACAGACTAATTAATGCTTTTTAAAGTAATAATCTCAGAAGTTTTCATATAAATTAACACATTTGCATACAGACACGCCCCGCCAGCTCCTTATAAGGCGAATGCAGCGTGCGCGAGGGCGGTTTGCAAAACAGCTTGAGAGGTTCGGCATTGCATGCTGATCTGCGATTTGTGACTGATCTCAAAATGAGATTAGATTAAAATGTATTATACAGCACAAGTACAATACACCATCCAACCAGAGTGGATAAATAAATGCTCCATAAATAAATAAATATAAATAAATAAAAACTTAGCGAGGCAGCCTCTCAGCACACACACACACACACACACACACACACACACGTACTGTATACGTGCTAAATGAATAGTTCCAGCAAAGTAGGCTTTGTCAATACTGAACCACTGCGGGCGGCTAGAGATGGCGCCGCAACGAACGGCTGCCTGTCTGTGCGCTCCGTCGAGACTGTGCTTACTTTTGTTAATATTTATAGTTTTTAGAGTTTTGTTTGTACCAACTGTTGGTGCATTTAATGTGTATGACCGTCAGTCACTCATAGACATTGGATTACGGGAAACTTACCAACTGGATTACTCACTGGACCAGCTTTCCGAACCGCAACAATGGCCTGAAGAAATTCTCCGGAGATTAGGACCAGATCCTTTGTTCCTTGATCCCAGGAACAGAGGACCCAGACGGCGAGGAAAGAGAGCTGGAGTCCGTAACAGGCTGAGAACCAGGCGGCACAGGACACCACTACCCAGTATATTGCTAGCCAATGTACAATCAGTTGACAATAAACTGGATGCGAGCAAGGATTCAATACCAAAGAGACGTTAGGGACTGCAACGTTCTCTGCTTCACTGAAACGTGGCTCACGCCGGAGGTTCCAGACCACGCAATCCAACCAGCCGAACACTTCTTTATCCATCGCAAGGATCGGACATCAGAGTCCGGTAAACAACGTGGAGGAGGTATTGCCTTCATGTTTAACAAAAATTGGAGCGATCCAACTAACGTGAAGGAATTATCCAACCACTGCTCCCCAGACCTGGAATATATAACCATCAAGTGTCGTCCTTTCTTCCTCCCGAGGGAGTTAACGGCGATCATCCTGATCGGAGTGTATATTCCACCGCAAGCCAGCAACAACGCCGCGCTCTCCAGACTCCACAACGAGGTAAATAGAATACAAGCGACGAACGTTAACGCCGCCATTTTGGTGCTTTCAACAGCGCCAATCTGAGAAAGGTATTACCTGACTTCTATCAGCATGTGACTTGCAACACCAGAGGCGGTAACATCCTAGATCACTGTTACACGCAATTTAAAGGTGGCTAAAAGGCTCATTCTGATAGTGGCTTTGGTAAATCAGATCACGCGTCAATCTTTCTTTCACCAAAGTACAAACAGAGAATTAAAAGTACTCCTGTAGTCTCGCGAGAGGTGCAGAAATGGGATTTGACGTCAGAGGAGACGCTCCGGTCTGTGTTTCACTGCACAGACTGGAATGTGTTCCGCGACACAGATAACATTAATGTCTACACGGAAACAGTGCTGGACTATGTTTGTACTAGGGTGGAAGAAACAATCCCCACTACCAAAATGAGAGTTTACCCAAATCAAAAACCCTGGGTAGATAAATCCGTCCGTGAAGCTCTGAGAGAGCGCACCAAAGCATACAACGACGGCCTAGTGGCAGGCAACATGAATGACCACAAGGTGGCGCGATACAACGTAAGGAGGACAGTGTCAGAGGCCAAACGGCGCTACAGGGATAAAATTGAACTCCAGTTTGAACAAGCTGACTCTAGAGCTATGTGGCAGGGGCTCAAAACGATGACAGACTACAAAGGCGCCTCCCTCAAACTGAACAGTGACATCTCCTTAGCAAATGACCTCAATACCTTCTATGCAAGGTTTGATGCTGGTAATAACAACACCAGCTCACAAGCCACGGCAATGGGGGGGGGGGGGGGGTCGGCTGCTGATGGAGGCGCAGTGTTCAGGGTAACAGAGCATGAGGTGAGGCGGACCTTTAAAAAAGTGAATATCAGGAAGGCAGCAGGTCCGGACGGCATCCCCGGCCGCGTCCTAAAAGTCTGTGCCGACCAACTGGCCCCAGTATTCACTGACATATTTAACCTGTCCTTAGAACAGGCTGTCATCCCCACCTGCCTGAAGAAGTCCACTATTATCCCTGTACCCAAAAAATCCAAGCCTGCTTGCCTCAACGACTACCGCCCTGTAGCTCTCACCTCCATAGCCATGAAGTGCTTTGAGAAGCTAGTAAAGGGCTACATCTGCTCCTCCCTCCCCATCAACATGGACCCCCTGCAATTTGCATACCGCCCCAACAGGTCCACGGAGGACGCCATAGCCCATGTGCTGCACACAGCAGCATCACACCTGGACAAGAGGCAGGGGAACTATGTGAGAATGCTATTCATCGACTACAGCTCGGCATTCAATACCATAGTCCCCTCCATACTCATAGCCAAGCTCAGGGACCTGGGCTTGGGCTATGACCTCTGCCAGTGGGTCTTGGACTTCCTGACTGGCAGACCCCAGGTGGTGAGAGCAGGCAACTGCACCTCCTCATCCATCACCCTCAACATAGGGGCCCCCCAGGGCTGTGTTCTGAGTCCCCTCCTCTACTCCCTGTACACACACGACTGTGTGGCTCAGCGGAGTAGCAATACAATCATCAAATTTGCTGACGACACAGTGGTGGTGGGCCTGATCTCTGCCAACGACGAGAGGGCCTACCTGGAAGAGGTCAAGGTCCTGGCGGGATGGTGCCAGGAAAACAGCCTCTCCCTGAACGTCAGCAAAACAAAGGAGATGATTGTGGACTTCAGGAGGTCGGGGGTCAAGGACTACAGCCCCCTCAGCATCGACGGGGCACCGGTTGAGAGAGTCAACAGCTTTAAGTACCTCGGAGCCTACATATCCGAGGACTTGACATGGACCACACACATTGACAGTGTTGTGAAGAAGGCACGACAACGCCTCTACTTCCTCAGGCGCCTAAGGAAGTTCCAAGTCAGTCAGAAGATCCTTAAGAACTTCTACTCATGTACAATAGAGAGCATCTTGACCGGCAACATCACCTCCTGGTTTGGGAATAGCACTGCACAAGACCGAAGCAGACTACAAAGAGTGACACGTTCAGCCGAACGCACAATTGGAGGGGGGCTCCCCACCCTCCAGAACATTTACAACAAGCGTTGCAAGGGCAAGGCTAAGAGAATCATTAAAGACTCCAGTCACCCGAACAACTGCCTCTTTGAACTGCTGCGGTCAGGCAAGCGATACCGGAGTCTCAAGGCGAGCACAGAAAGACTCAGAAGAAGCTTCTATCCCCAGGCCATCAGGCTGCTAAACGAACAATGAATGAACATTACACAACAACAACCACCAAACGCACATAGCACACACATCCACACGCACACACTCACTTTAAACAAACACACTGTAGCACCCACTCCACACACTTTATAGCACACACCCACTTTAAACAAACACACTGTAGCACCCACTCCCCACACTTTATATTTATTGATGAAGGATTGCACTACAACTCGTACACCTTACTGTAAATTGTACCTAAAATTGTACCTCATCCCATTTCTGCTTTGCACTAGATAGTACTGTACATTAGTACACTGCATAGTATTGTATATTATATGGTAACTCAGAACATTGTACATATGTCTATACCGAACACTGTGACCTCATTTTTCTTCTTCTAAATTACATGCTATATTATGTTATTTGATACTATCTTGTCTAGCACAGTCTCTGGAGCGTAACAGTAAGAAGCATTTTGTATGAAAGTATTCTGTACTTCTGTATGACAACTATTAAAGAACTTGAACTTGTCAAGAGCCAATCGCACCTGTCACCTATCTCTCTGAAAGGTCCCTGTGGCTAAAACCCAGAGTGCGCTCAGAACTTGTAGGTGTGGAGGCACAGGATTTGACCGGCGTGTGTTGTGTCTGAGTTGAGGCTCCAGAGTATTGCATACATCTAAAATGACCACTCTAGGCTCATCTGGCTCTGCAAATAGATCTAGAATATCTCTAAATATGCGTTCTATGCGTACGGCCTGCCAGAGCACAATATAATCCATTTCAGAAGCAGAACACACGCAATAAGTTCTGTTTTTATTTATTTGTATTTGGGGGCAATTGACCAATGGTAGCCTTTTTATTTTATTTTCTCATCTGGGTAAGAGTTTCTTATCTGGGTAAGAGTGCTCTCGACCACTCTTAAAATTTGGTCTTGCCTAAGAGAAAAGCTAAAATAAGAAAACAATGATGAATCCCAGATGAGAACAGAATAAGAAAAAATGCTAGTTAAGAACAAAATAAGAGGAAATCTGTTCTTATATATTGCTTCGTGAATGAGGCCCAATCTTTTCTCCTTGTTCATTGTAAAGTCAGTCTTTTCTCCTTGTTCAGTTCAGTTCAGTTAATTTTCACTTCATACACTTCAATATCCAATGAGACAGGCACCCTGCCAGCAAGCCCTTTCAGAGGAGCCGTCTTTGGAAGAGAAATCTATGACCCATCAATTCTTTCCATCCTAGCATAATTCTCTCTTCTTAGCAGTGAAACACTCAATCACTATCACTTCTTGTGACTCTGTGTGATTTCATGTCTCCCCACTTCCTTGAAATCCTACCACCTTATGTGGATTTTGCAGGATATTACCGACTTTCCTCTGCAACATACATCCATCTTCACCCCTATAACATACAACGCTTCATTAACAACATACAGTATGACCCATATCTTCACCCCTATAACATACAACTCTTCATTAACAACATATGACCCCCATCTTCACCCCTATAACATACAACTCTTCATTAACAACATACAGTACGACCCATATCTTCACCCTATAACATACGACTTTACATTTTGTCATTTAGCCGAGGCATTTATCCAAAGCGACTTACAAGTTTTGTACGACAAGTCAGCAGGAACTCTATCAGCTGAGTAATGATGTTCATCAAAGTGTTGAGTGCTACAGTGTAGGTTAGTATTAGGACAAGTGCATGACAGTAACTGTCTTTGGAGAAGAGATCTATGACCCATCAATTCTTTACATCCTAGCATAATTCTCTTAGCAGTGAAACACTCAATCACTATCACCTCTTGTGACTGTGTGATTTCATGTCTCCCCACTTCCTCTTGAAGTTCTACCACCTAATAAAGTCAGTAATATCCTTCCAGGATATTACTGACTTTCCTCTGCAACATACAACCCATATCTTCACCCCTATAACATACAACTCCTCATTAACAACATACAACCCCTATCTTCACCCCTATAACATATAACGCTTCATTAACAACATACAACCCCTATCTTCACCCCTATAAGTGTAACACAGGGTCTGGAACAGGGTTTACTGTCAGGATGGAGGTAGGTGAGTTCCAATTGTTGTAGGCAATCACAGAGACGGAGATGGTATACTCTTGAACAGGTTCGACTTTAACACTTTGATCGCCGGGGTTAAATTCATAATTTACCATCCCTCGTCAGCCCTATTTAACATGGAGAAGTTCCCCTTCTTTGCAGGGCTATAACTTTTTTAATTGTATTGCTCAATTGACATTACTATGGCCCATTCAACATCCTATATCTATTGTTCAGGGTGTAGCAACGTTATACTTTTTCATTCACATATTCATACTAAAATACGGTCTAAAGTATAAGTATGTTTTTATCGTTTTCTGCAGCTTTCTCCAGAACTTGATTTATAGCCCTAAATGCATTATATTGATGATCAGATACAGTTTGGTAGGAATCTGTGCGAGATAAAAAAAATGTCAACTGGACGTGGTTCTAGGAGTTACTACGTATGATCTGATGTTGACCGGATGGGCGGGGGGTCGTTTATAATTCAGTGGGCAATGTTATATCATTCATCTAGTGTGGGTGATATGATCATCAGAGCAGTTAGTATCGAAGACATTAACAAATAACGCTGAAACTTACCGTAGCTTCCTCTCGCGGTTGGGAGATGAGCGTGGAACAGAATTTTTTCTATTATGGGATGTTGAAATATCCGATATCATTTCCAGGTTGTATAATAGTATATACGTCCAAATCATGTTGTTTATCGAGTTATTGGTAACGGATCACTATCCGTTGTGATCAGCTCGAGTCCTGGGACTATTAGCGAGTGATCGGACAGAATTGAAATGAGCACCAGCTTCCACTTCCTGTTTCTCCCCTGGGCGATCCACCGATCGGCCACCAGATGGCGCTCTTGAACCGTTGTAGAGTTGAGAGGGACTCAACAGTACATCTCATGTCTCCGGGGGAGAAATATGATTTCGATCACAGATTTTTGAAATATTGATATCAAAGACGCTGTCCAGCGTCTTCGGCAGAATGAGCATGGCGGGGAAAGACGTGTTTCAGCGTCAACGGCGATTAAAGTGTTAATAGTAAAGAACACAAAGAGTAATACTAGGATACTATGTCGAGGGCAAAGGAACGAGAGAATAGATAATGGAGCTTAGTGGTGGTCCAGAACTGGAACCGGCCGCGTTATCTCCGAACGCCTATAGTGAAGACCTGACGAATGACAAGCAGAAGGAAGGAATGTTAAATAGCCACCAAATACCAACATTCCACACACACCCCCGTGACAGCCAATCAGAAGCCAACCCCTAAGTGACAGCACTAAATGACAGGGAAAACAAGTGACAGCAGTCAGGTGCCAGGTGACAGAGATGGTGGGTGGTTCCCGACCGTAGTCAGTAACCAGAATCGTAACAGTACCCTCCCCCGATGAACGGCACCAGACGTTCACCTGGGGGCCTCGGGATTCAGCCGCCGGAAATCAACGATCAGGCTGGGATCTAAAATATCCCTTTGAGGCACCCAAGAACGCTCTTCTATCCCGTACCCCTCCCAATCCACCAAGAACTGAAACCCCCTACCCCTCCGCCTACAACCCAGTATCCTCCGCACTGTGTAAATGGGCTGACCACCAATAAACCGAGGCGGAGAAACCGTAGGCAGTGGCGGGGCCAAGGGCGATGAGAGGAATGGCTTCAACAGGGACACATGAAACGTCGGATGAACCCTCATAGAGCTCGGAAGCCGTAGCCTGTAAGCCACAGGATTCACCCGATGTACCACTTTAAAGGATTCCACCCGGAGAGGGAGATCCCGGGTGGAAAGCCAAACCCGCTGCCCAGGACGGTAAACCGGAGCCGGACGACGCTTGTGGTTAGCCTGCCGCTGGGTACTAACCGAAACCGAAACCTTCTGCAGCGCCGCCCGGACCCGCTTCCACGTCCTGTGGCAGCGAGCCACGTGTGCCTGGGCCGAGGGCACCTCCGCCTCCTGCTCCTGCTCGGGAAACAGAGGAGGTTGAAAACCATACTGACACTGAAAGGGAGACATACCGGTAGAGGAGGAGAGGAGGGTATTATGCGCGTACTCAGCCCAGGCCAACCTCCTACTCCACGTTGCCGGGCAACCGGCAACGTAACACCTCAAGACCCCCTCCAGGTCCTGGTTGACGCGCTCCGTCTGCCCGTTCGACTGCGGATGAAACCCAGACGAAAGGCTGACGGAGGCGCAGAGACCGGCGGCAAACGCCTTCCAGAACCTGGAAGCGAACTGAGGACCCCGGTCCGACACGATATCCACCGGAAGCCCGTGGACCCGAAAGACATGCTGTATCACCAGATCAGCAGTCTCCCGGGCCGATGGAAGCTTGGGGAGAGGAACGAAGTGAGCCGCCTTAGAGAACCGGTCCACCACCACCAAAATGGCGGTGAACCCGTCCGAAAGGGGAAGGCCAGAAATAAAGTCCAGGGATATGTGCAACCAGGGCCGTTTAGGAATAGGAAGCGGCCGGAGGAGACCTGCTGGTGCACGGCGAGAGGTCTTACTGCGCGCACACACCGGGCAGGCCGCCACAAAGGAACGCATATCCCCCTCCACTGTCGGCCACCAGAACCTCCTACGGATAAATTCCAGGGTCCTGGTGGCCCCAGGGTGACTGGTGCAGCAAACGTGAGCGTGCCGCCTTGGGCACATACGACCGCCCCGGAGGGCCCCCACCAGGATCGGGCTCCCGCGTCAGCTCCGACCTTACCACCTTATCTATGCCCCAAGACACGGGTGCCAAAATCAAGGCCGGTGGAATAATGGGATGGGGCTGCTCCTCCCGACCAGGAAGATCAAACTGGTGCGATAACGCGTTGGGTTTGATATTCTTGGAACCGGGCCTATAGGAGATGGTAAATCAAAATCTTGTGAAGAATAACGCCCACCTGGCGAGCGTTAAGGCGTTTAGCCCCTTGGATGTAAGCCAAGTTCTTATGATCGGTCCAAACAATGAAAGGATGTGCCGCCCCCTCCAACCAATGTCTCCATTCCTCCAGTGCCAATTTGATAGCCAATAACTCCCGATTACCCACGTCGTAGTTACGCTCGGCTGGTGACAGACGGCGAGAAAAAAATCAATATCAATACAGGAGCGGATGTAAACCGACGTTTGAGATCGCAGAAGGCCGACTCTGCCGTAGGCGACCATTCAAAGCCAGGGAGAGAGGCTTTAGTGAGAGCTGTTAATGGATTGGCTAAGGCGCTAAAGTTGCGAATAAAGCGCCTGTAAAAATTTGCAAAGCCCAAAAACCGTTGTAACCCCTTGAGCGACGAAGGCCGCGGCCAGTCCAAGACTGCACTCACCTTGGCCGAATCCATGCGCAGATCACTATTCGTCAACACAAAGCCCAGGAAGGAAACGGTATCAGTGTGAAACACACACTTCTCAGCCTTAACGAATAGTTGATGCTTGAGGAGATGGTCTAGCACCTCCCGAACATGCAGTTGGTGTTGCACCATATCGCGAGAACAAATTTGGATATCATCTAGGTAAACAAACACCGACACCCCAATCAAGTCTTGCAGCACGTCGTTAACCAGGGCTTGGAAGACTGCCAGAGCATTAGCCAAACCAAAGGGCATGACCAAATACTCATAGTGACCATTAGGCGTATTAAATGCAGTCTTCCACTCGTCTCCTTCTCTAATCCTGACCAGATTGTATGCATTACGTAAGTCAAGTTTAGAAGTAAGACCTGCGCCCCCTGTAAGCACTCAAAGGCCGTGTCCATGAGAGGTAAAGGATATCGGTTCTTGATGGAAACGTCATTCAATCCCCTATAATCAATGCACGGACGCTGATCCCCATCTTTTTTATCAACAAAGAAGAAACCAGTGCCGGCAGGGGATGTGGAAGGACGTATGTGCCCCGCAAGCAATGCCTCCTCAATGTAGGTGTTCATGGCCAAGGTCTCGGGCGTGAGAGAGAGAACATTCGCCTGCGAGGCGGGGAGGTACCGGGTAGGAGATTAATGGGACAGTCGTATGATCTATGAGGTGGTAGTGCTTTAGCACGCGTCTTGCTAAAAACGTCCGCTAGGTCCCAATAGATCTCAGGAACCCCTATCAAATCGGGATTAGAGGGTAGAACAGAATCTGCGACGCTCCCCACCATCCTGGAGAGAGAAGAAGGAGAAAAAAGAAGAGGGGGGGGAAGACAAGGGAATGGATAAACTCTCGCCGACGACCGACTTCACGTCGACCTCCGTTGAGAGCTTGCCCGTGCTCCAATTAATATGACGTATACACGAAGACAACCAGGGATGACCCAACACCATTACAGAATAGGGGGAGACAATGACAAATAATTGAACCCACTCCCACCCCCCCCCCCCGCCACCCGGATGTGCATAGGAACTGTGCGTTGAGTGACGCTCCCACTGCCCAGGGGCTGACCGTCCAGGGCGTAGATAGGAATAGGAACCCCCAACTCCTCTACTGGGATTCCCCATTCTCTCACCAACCCCAAGTGAATGAAATTGCACGCCGCCCCTGAGTCAATGAGAGCCTTAGTTCCCCTAACGTCACCCCCACAGTTAACCGCCACCTCCAGAAATGTACGTGTGTCTGATGGTAGTGCTGGGATGAGCCCACCTGCTGGCGCCCTCTCGAGGCTTGGCGGAGCACCTCCTCTTCCCGACTGGCGCCGAGTTGAGCCAGCCTGGTCACGACAGCTGCCGAAGAGGTTGATCGGTGCGGCCGCACCGGAAGCAGCGTCGCTCCTCGATGAAGTGCCGCCGCTCGTCGTCTGAGAGCGACAGAGCCCCAAGCTGCATGGATTCATCACCCAGTGGCCCACTCGTGTAATGCGGGAAAGTATCAACACCGGGAGGAGAAGGGACACGTACCTGGGTAGTATCTTCACGCTCTCTCTCTCTCTCCCGATGTCGGTTGTCCATCCGTATGGCGGTGTTGATGAGCATTTCCAGCTGCTCAGGGATCTCACGCACGGCGAGCTCGTCCCTCATCCGTGCAGAGAGTCCCTTGACGAACAAGACCACACAAGGAATTTCCGGCCAAGCTGCCTCCCGAGCCACGATCCGAAATTCTATGGCGTAATCTGAGACTGTGCGGAGGCCCTGCCGGCAGGCAAGAAGCCACCCACCGGCCTCGAAGATCGAGAGTACTCGGGAAGTATCGAATACTCTTCTCAACTCCCCGGTGAAGTCGTCCACACTGTCGCAGATTGACGAGCCGCTCTCCAATTCGGCCGTAGCTTAGGAGAGTGCTCGACCGGTGAGGAGGGTGATAATATATGCGACTTGTGATCTGGAAGAGGGAAATAAACGTGGCTGCAGCTGGAACACGAGTGAGCACTGGGTGATGAAATCCCTGCATCCCTCCGGTGCTCCCGCGTAGCGGCCTGGTGGGGGTAGCTGTGGCTCCTGGGTCCGCTCCTGGTGCCCAAGAGCTCCCCGACTCTCCTCGGTGTTGAACATCGTGTTGAACGCCGCCTCTCCTGCCGCCGTCTATCCCACCGTCGTCCTTACCCCAGCCACCTCGACTGGTGCCTGCTGGGCTGTGAGTAGCGCCGAATGCGCCGTCTCCTGCGACGAGCTGACGATCCCGCCCAGCCGAACCAACTCGAGGTAGGTGGGTTCCAATTGTTGTAGGCAATCACAGAGACGGAGATGGTATACTCTTGAACAGGTTCGACTTTAATAGTAAAGAACACAAAGAGTAATACTAGGATACTATGCCGAGGGCAAAGGAACGAGAGAATAGATAATGGAGCTTAGTGGTGGTCCAGAACTGGAACCGGTCGCGTTATCTCCGAACGCCTATAGTGAAGACCTGACGAATGACGAGCAGAAGGAAGGAATGTTAAATAGCCACCAAATACCAACATTCCACACACACCCCTGTGACAGCCAATCAGAAGCCAACCCCTAAGTGACAGCACTAAATGGGAAAACAAGTGACAGCAGTCAGGTGACAGGTGACAGAGATGGTGGGTGGTTCCCGACCGTAGTCAGTAACCAGAATCGTAACATTTACTGCACTCTCGATACTGCCACCTGGCAGGATCTGGCCGGTACTGCACCCTCGGGGTCCCAGTATGCCTTTTAACGGCAACATACATGTCCTTGACATTGAATAGAATATTAAAATCGAAAAAAAGAAAAACTGACCAAATAATGAGTTTACAGGTGCGGCCGGGTAGCGCAGCGGACTAAGCGTCTGTCTACCACCGCAGAGACAGTGGGATCGAATCCAACTGCCAGCGGTACCTCCGGCTTGTCGATCGTCCGTGCTGACACAATTGGCAGTGTCAGTGGGTGGGAAGCCGGTGAGGGTGGGTCCTGGTCGTTGTAAACAGCGACTCCTACAGTTTGGTCGGGGCGCTTGCACAGCGAGGGAAGGATCTGGGAGAGGTAGTGTGACCTTCCACACGTTACACTCTCCCAGTGAGAGTCCATGCTGCCAGGTGAAAAGAAGCGGTGGGTTGGCTACACATGTGTCGGAGGAAGCATGTGATAGTCTCCGCCCTCTCGGACCGACGGTAGGGGGGGGGTGGGGGGGTGGTAAGTGCGCAACGACCAGGAAGGGGATTCACCCTATAACATACAACTCTTAACAACATACAGTACGACCCCTATCTTCACCCCTATAACATACGACTTTACATTTTGTCATTTAGCTGACGCATTTATCCAAAGCGACTTACAAGTTTTGTACGAGAAGTCAGCAGGAAGGGTACAACTCTATCAGCTGAGTAACAATGTTCATCAAAGTGTTGAGTGTTACAGTGTAGGTTAGTATATTAGGACAAGTGCATGACAGTAACTGTCTTTGGAGGAGAGATCTATGACCCATCAAATCTTTACATCCTAGCATAATTCTCTTAGCAGTGAAACACTCAATCACTATCACCTCTTGTGACTCTGGGTGATTTCATGTCTCCCCACTTCCTCTTGAAGTTCTACCACCTTATGTGGATTTGCCAGGATATTACAGACTTTCCTCTGCAACATACGACCCCCATCTTCACCCATATAACATACAACTCTTCACATAGACCCATATCTTCACCCCTATAACATACAACTCTTCATTAACGTTTGTTCAGATTCCTTCCTGATCCGTCGCTCCGTCAGTTTCTTCTTTACTCTCTTCACTCTCACCGTCTTCAACTTCATTCATTCCACATTTACCAGTTCTGAGTAACTTTTACCAGTTCTCATTAACTTTTACCAGTTCTCAGTTACTTTTACCAGTTCTCAGTAACTTTTACCAGTTCTCAGTTACTTTGACCAGTTCTCAGTTACTTTTACCAGTTCTCAGTTACTTTGACCAGTTCTCAATAACTTTGACCAGTTCTCATTAACTTTGACCAGTTCTCAATAACTTTGACCAGTTCTCAGTAACTTTTACCAGTTCTCATTAACTTTGACCAGTTCTCATGAACTTTGACCAGTTCTCAGTTACTTTTACCAGTTCTCAGTAACTTTTACCTGTTCTCAGTGACTTTCTGCTCGTAACCTCTTCAGAGCGAGATCCGTTACGTCACTTTTTGAACCAACGCGCTTTTCAAAGTTCCCAGTTCTGTTGCGTTTTCTTGGTTCTCTTCACAGTCATCCCTCTTTCTTTTGGCCACTTATCCTTGTCCTACCGATGAAGGATACAGCGGTTTATAAGGGTTCTGGGGTTCCTCAAAAATACCTCTGCCTGGTGAAGTCTAATTGCACTATTTTCAGGGCTTGCTGCACAAATTTCAGGGCTAATTGCACTATTTGCAGGGCTAATTGCACTATTTTCAGGGCTTGCTGCACTAATTTCCATCTGATCTTTTTTAAAACTCCCTCTGTCCCTTTGCCTCCTCCTACCCATTGTCATTTTGCCAAATCAGCATGGCTGTGAGTGTGAATCTTTCACCTTTTACATATCTAGCTTTGGCATGGATTGGTTGTTTAGATTGCTAGCATGGCTAACAGAATGCAAATATATTGTAGCCTGCCCCGTTTTTCTGACCAGGATTACATTCCTTTTGCCCCCTTGATGCACGCGGTCACTGAGTCTGACGTGGACATCGAACAGGTCTATAACTCAGTGGATATTGCCCCCCCCCCCACTGGTATCAGATTGAGTCCAGTTTCTTTTTTCTCTGCTTGCTCCACTTGATGCTTTGTTCACTAAATGAACCTCTGAGCTACAAACTCACCCCATTATAACCAGTCTTTCTAATATATGGAAGAAGATTTCCCAGGCCTTTAATATAAATGTGTATGTTAACTCTGAATCCTGTATCTGGAATAACACCAAGCAAATCATCCTTTTTATGGAAGGACTGGGTAAATAAAGTAATCCTTCTCTAATAAATCAAGTAAAGGAAACTAGCAGACATACTGTATATGAGCGAGATAATAATAAAGCCATTTGAGAGACCTGTTCAGGAATATAATCTCTCCAGAAGTTGCTTCTGGCAATATTTACAACTCCGGTGTTGCTGACTCATACTATTCGGTTGTTAAGTTGTGACCTATCGACCAATAAACTGTTTCTGGGACCGAGCTTCCTGTGTTGGCTTCCTCTCATCTTTCTAACATGCCTCAGCACAGAGTCCCTTGTTGTTTTAATAGATCCGAGTCATAAAAAAACATCTCCCGCTGTCTGAAGCGGAGCATTTGGCCCCGGACATTAATATATTCATATATATGGTGTCAGATTTAACAGCCGAATAGGTAGAAGTGTGAGTCTCACCTCAACAGTCGCATTACAGATGTAATTGGTTGAGGACATGATACTTCTATCTACTACTCAATGGTGTTTCAGCAGACAGTTGTTGCATGTCTCGTGCTCTGAAGGTAACCTGGGAAAGGGATCTGAAAACGTCCATTACAGAAAAAGAATGTAAGATAAGATAAGATATTCCTTTATTGATCCCCTTGGGGAAATTCAGGCATCATAGCAGCAGGGGGGATGGGAGGTACACATAGTATAAGACATGATACAGGTCATAGAATTATAGTACAGTGGAGAAGTAAAAATAGAAATATAATAAAAATAGGCAGTGTAAACAATATAACAATATAATTAACTCTGGGCATGCACATATGGGGAAGTAGGCAGTGTAAAAAGGTCAAGGTGCAAGATGAGGGTATGTATGCCCTCTGTTATATTTGACCTACAATATAGTTACAATATATATAATCTAATAATCGAATATCTAGTCTAATATGTATAATCTAAAAATGCTAATGCAAAAAATGCTAAATATATGCTCTGATGAAGTAAGTATACAGTATACACATAAGGTGCAGTATGCATGAGGTATGTATGCCGTGATTTACTTCATACCTTATATATTGTCCGTTTAGGTGGAAGTCAGACACACTCACTGTGATGGAAGTTCCTAGTAGTTGGATGTCTGCCGGCGGTCCCTGCCCACTGTTGTGGAGCCTGATGGCCGCTGGTATGAAGGATTGGCCGAGGTGGTTAGTTGAATGTTGGGGGGGTATGTGATTGTACAGTATGTGTAAAAACACTAGATATCTAGAGACGTCCAAATGAGACTTGTACATTTTAAGATGATTAATGGATATCGCTGGATTCCATCCAGAATGTCTAGACTCTTCCCGACACCGCTGACTGTTGGGAGACGCCAGAGGTGTTGAATGTCCTTTTAATCAACAACGTTTAAAGAAAATGACCCGTGTCAATTGTGAGTTCTGCCCGAGGCGACGTGTTCTTAATGATCCTGTGAGATCTGACTCAGACCGGTGTGCTGGAAGCCGATGCTAATGACGACCTGCAGGAACCAGAGCTCTGTCTTTGCCAACGCTTCACGGAACAAAAGTAGCCTCATTAAAAAGTCTTCTAACTCGGCAGATCTGATATTCATAACGTGAACGGATCATGAACCTGTTCCTGGAAACACAGCCCTGTTCTAGAAAATATTATTTTGATAATTTCAAAATAATACAGATCTTATAGTAGGAGTCTGTTGCAAACTCGTGTATGCATTTTTATTATTGATTCATTCATTTATGTATATATTTAGATTTAGTTTACATTTAATAATAATAATAATAATAATAATTTATTGGATTTATATAGCACCTTTCAGGAGACCCAATGCGCTTAACTTAACAGTACTTAGTGTATACTAGCTTAATTTTATTCGTGTTTACCTTTTTTCACTCTTACCTTCTCTATTGTACAGAAGCACACTTTGTTGTAGAGTCAGCCGACATGTCACTGCACATTGTATCTGTACGGCAGAGATGTGACAAAAAAGAACTTGATTTGTTTTATTTGAAAATACATTTGGATTTAATGGACTGCATTTATATAGCCGCTTTTATCCAAAGCGATTTACAACTCATGCCTCACATTCACACACTGACGGTGGAGGCAACCATGCAAGGTGCCAACCTGCTCATTGGGAGCAATTAAGTATCTTACAAACATCAAATTACAAATTACAAACATCTCAAAACAAACTGGCCAGACTACTGCTTGACCTTACTCCTAGAACCCACCTCACCCCTGCCCACTTTGACAACCTAGGATGGCTTAGAGTAGACGACAGAGTACAGCAACTTTCAATGGGCCTGGTCTACAAGATACACTACATGACCAAGATACCCATGTACATGTCAAAATACTTCCCAAGGGTCAGTGAATACCACGAACACAACACCAGAGGGAGCTCCACAAATCATGTTAAACCCAGATTCGGCTCAAACAAGGGACTAAACACGTTTCGCAATTATGCCACATCAATGTGGAACGCCCTACCCAAAGCTGTAAAGGAATGTGAATCACTACCCACTTTCAAAACCACTCTCAAAGAACACCTACGGGAGACTGCAATTCGAAACTGGCCCCTGTAAATGTCCTAACCCAACCCCCTCCAATGTACAGTAAATGACCAAACATGGTTGTCAATATTCCAATGTACAGTTTTGCTTGTAGAGTTGTACAGTGTCCCCCACCCACCCCTCCTACCCAACCTACCCAACCCCCCCACCCCACCCACCCAACCACCTCCAATGTACAGTCCCCCGCCCGCCCGCCCAACCCCCCCCCACAACCCCACCTACCCAACCTCCTCCAATGTACAGTTTCTACGTCAAATGTATATACTCTCTTTTCTAGACTCTTTGTATCACAAACAGTACTGTATTTGCAAATGTAAATGTATAGATGTACTGTCTATCTGTATGTCGTGTATGTCATATATGTTATGATGAATTGAAAATGGGGGACCCTGATGTAAACAAGACGAAAGTCTTTCTCTGGTCTGCAATTGTATGTATTGAGCTGTACTGTACTGTACCCATTCTGCAATCTGTTAATAAAGTTTTCAATCAATCAATCAATGCTCAAGGACACTTCGACACGCTGCCAGGAGCAGCTGGAATCGAACTGGGAACATTTTAATTAAATTAAATTAGATTCAAATGTATTGTCATTGGATTGGCACAAAAGAGGTTTGGCATTCAACCAGAGTGAAAATGTAACGGTGAAGTGCAACAGTAATATATTAAACTGGATATAAAATATATGAATTAGTACTACTGAGTAATGGTGCTAATCAGATGTATGTACAGAGTTGTAGTATTAATATGTACAGTGATACAGGTATAAAGACACTACTAAGTCCTATTGGCCAGCATTGTAACTAGTAGGTAAGGGATATGTACAGATATAGATAAGGTATCTACATCCGATTACTAGACGACTGCTCCTCCTCCTGAGTGACTGTTGCCCCCAATTAAAGCATCTTTTGGAGCAATGTTGTTGCAGTGGAAAGACTTACAAATACATTGTATTGCCAGTTGGAACCATGTCTCTGTACCAACTCAGTGATGTGGCTCTTGTATTTACTCTTGATAGAACATTAGATATTTTTGTCAATAGGTTGTGTTGGGAAAACCTTCTCATGCTGAAAGTTCTACTTCCTGAATTGGTCGCATTGAAAGCGATGGCGTCACTGTCACACTAATGGAAGCTTTTCCTGTTATGAAACGACCAATCACAAACGAGCACCTCTCTATCGACTGAATGTTGTTCTTACATTAAAGATTTTTCCACTGACCTAATTATAGCAAATGAATGCATATGAAAATGGCAACACAAACAGTGGCCACTGGAGGGTGCAGTGGACATAAGAATCTCAGCTACAGTGAAATACTATCCTGTGTGTGTTGTGGCAGTCGGTTATGAGCGGAGGGCTCCATTAAATGACATCACCTCTGTCTGTAATGTAGCTCTGCCTGTAATGTAGCTCTGTCTGTAGCTCTGTCTGTAATGTAGCTCTGCCTGTAATGTAGCTCTGCCTGTAATGTAGCTCTGCCTGTAATGTAGCTCTGCCTGTAATGTAGCTCTGCCTGTAGCTCTGTCTGTAATGTAGCTCTGCCTGTAATGTAGCTCTGCCTGTAATGTAGCTCTGCCTGTAGCTCTGTCTGTAATGTAGCTCTGTCTGTAATGTAGCTCTGTCTGTAATGTAGCTCTGTCTGTAATGTAGCTCTGTCTATAATGTAGCTCTGTCTGTAATGTAGCTCTGTCTGTAATGTAGCTCTGTCTGTAATGTAGCTCTGCCTGTAATGTAGCTCTGTCTAATGTAGCTCTGTCTATAATGTAGCTCTGTCTGTAATGTAGCTCTGTCTGTAATGTAGCTCTGTCTGTAATGTAGCTCTGCCTGTAATGTAGCTCTGTCTAATGTAGCTCTGTCTGTAATGTAGCTCTGTCTGTAATGTAGCTCTGTCTGTAATGTAGCTCTGCCTGTAATGTAGCTCTGTCTAATGTAGCTCTGTCTGTAATGTAGCTCTGTCTGTAATGTAGCTCTGTCTGTAATGTAGCTCTGCCTGTAATGTAGCTCTGTCTAATGTAGCTCTGTCTGTAATGTAGCTCTGTCTGTAATGTAGCTCTGTCTGTAATGTAAGTTAGCTCTGCCTGTAGCTCTGTCTGTAATGTAGCTCTGCCTGTAATGTAGCTCTGCCTGTAATCAGTGGCGTCGTGTGGGTAAAATAACAGAGGATGCCAAAAAGAAAGTTATAAAAGAAAAATTTATTAAAAAAGTTTATTGATATTTTTTTTATATATATTTTTGTATATTTAAGCCAAATAATATTGTGACTAAATAAAAATGCACACTAAATAAAAATACACATTTCAAGTGTAAACAATAGATACAGCTATAGCTACTATAGTCCATGGGCCAGACCAGATATCGGCAGTGTTGTGCTAGTTACTACAAAATTGTAATTCAGTTACTTTACTAGTTACTTACACCCAGTGACTGTGAAAAGTAACTATTTAGTTACTTAAAAAAAAATATATATATATATATAATTGCTCCCACCCTTACAGATTCTTAGTCAAAATCTGCCGATCAACTTGACAGTTTCCATTCATTTGCATTCACATCACTGAACTTTAGCAAACACAAAGAATGGGTACAATACAGTATGGCTCAATACATCAACTGCTAAGAGGATGCAGACCAGAAAAATACTTTAGTCTTGTTTACATAAGGTGAACGATGAATTATCTTTTTCCTCTCTCTCTCTCTCTATCTCCTAGTATGTCTCTTGCTCTCTGTCTCTCATTCTCCCCCTCTTTCCTTCCTCCCTCCCATTATAAGCGTCTTGCAATGTTGGTTAAGATATGAAATACTTGCCAGTAGTGTACTGCATAGTGCATACAGAGACTGTAAACAAACACGCTCACAACGTGTCTCCGCAGTCCGCACACAGGAGTCAGGACTGCAATTATTAATGGGAATAGGAATATGCTGACATGGTAGAACATACAGTATACAGTTATTACAGTATGGCTTGGCGGCCCATCAAACCAAGCAGTCATCATGTACAGTATGGCTCGGTGACCGTCAAATAATAACACAGTATTACACTCTGATAACGTTAGTTAGCAACCAAGCTAGCCTATGCAGGCTTACCTGGCCAATGTGGGTCGTCCTCCTGGACAGATAGATTTGTTAAATCAGAATATCCACAGTGGTGTGCTGGTCCCCAGTAAAGGTCCCGCTGGCCGAAAATAAGTTGCTGCTCAATGAATGAATCCGAGAGAGGAATCTGAATTTCCCCTCTAACTAGTGCTATATGCTTCATTGCGTCGTTAATAAAGTTTTCAATCAATCAATCAAACAATGCCGTTTGTTTAGACATTCACAAGACTCGCATAACGTTACAACATAACGTTAGCTAGCAAGCAAGCTAGTCGACAATATCTCCTTCCTCCATGATTGCAACGCTATCTACAGTACTAGATAATTTGAAGGTGCCCACGAGGCGATGGCGTTGTGGTCACGTTTAGCTTTTAATGTGATTTGATTGGCCAGGGGGGGGGAAGAAGCCAAATTAGAAAAAATGCCCCATAACCTAGAACCAAGCTGGGCCGTGTTAAGGCTTAGGCGCTAAACCCAACCCAGCTTGAATCTTATTGGCTAATAATTAAGCAATAGGACGAATAAACAAACCAAAAAACGGCCTAGCGTCCAAAAAGCCTCCAAATGTCAATCAAAATAATGGTACCAGGCTGGCCAGTCAGTCAGTCAGTATGGGCTGCCTCAGTCAGTGACAGTGTTAGAGAGAGTGGGCGCAGTTTCGCCCGTTCGGTTAATTTCTCCAGGAGGGAGAAAATTATTATAACACAGAGATGAAAAAGAATGATTTTTTTATGATTGTAAACTATAAAAAAATAAAATACATTTTTTCTTTTAATTTAATTTTCTTTGACTGTTTATATTTTTGGGGAAGCTTGGCTTCCCTTGGCTTCCATGAATATTCGCCTCTGCCTGTAATGTAGCTCTGTCTGTAATGTAGCTCTGTCTGTAATGTAGCTTTGCCTGTAATGTAGCTCTGTCTGTAATGTAGCTCTGTCTGTAATGTAGCTTTGCCTGTAATGTAGCTCTGTCTGTAATGTAGCTTTGCCTGTAATGTAGCTCTGTCTGTAATGTAGCTTTGCCTGTAATGTAGCTCTGTCTGTAATGTAGCTTTGCCTGTAATGTAGCTCTGTCTGTAATGTAGCTCTGTCTGTAATGTAGCTCTGCCTGTAGCTAAAGTTAATTTAATTGTGTTGATGTTTTCATTTCTGCAAAATAAGTATGTACATTTTGTTTGGTTTGGTACACAACATAGCGCTATGAATAGTCTTATCAGTGTACTATGTGTGTAGGGGCAGGTACAATAAGAGTTTTCTTCTTCCTGTTCCTTTCGGCCATGGAATTTAGTGGATCATATTAAGTGAACTATATGTATTGAAGACGCTGTTGGACTGTAACAATTCCATGTACGAATAAATTAAAATGAAGGGGTGTAATAATATTTGTCAATTCAAAAAGTATTAAACATTTTATATTTTGTCATTATCAAATCTGAATAGTGATCTTTTCTTTTCTCTTTCCTTTTTTCTTGTTTAATCTGTGAATTGTTTTCTTTGTATATTGTATAAATTATTATTTTGTGTAAATTAGGTTGTACACAGACCATCAAGTGTTACTTGTTTAGTTCAGGAATAGGGGGCAGGTAATTTTATACGATGTTTTCTTCTTCCTGCTCCTTTTGCCCATGGGGGAACTGGATTTACGTGTTTGTATGAGAACTGTATGATTTATATTACTTCCATGTGGCAAATATAACTCTGAATCAAGTTTCAAGTTTGTTTATTAATTGTCATAGTAAAATACAGAATACTTTATCATGAAATGCTTTTTTCTGTATGAGCCCTTGGGAGTGTGCTAGATAAAAATAGAAAAAAGTATAAAATAGAAAAAGTCAAAAGTACGTAAAATAAAGTGTTCAGGCAATATACATAATACAATATACAATACAGAGTAAAAAGAGTAACAGTGAGGTACAATGCAGAAATGGGATGAGGTACAAACTTAGGGTAAGGTGCAATGAGGCATGAATTGTAGTGCAAATCTCTTTACTAATAAATATAAAGCGTGTTAAAGTGAGTAAAGTAGGGTGTTAAGGTGAGTGTTTATTTAAAGTGAGTGTACATGTGGATATGTGCCGTGATTGTAGATGATGGGTTGTTACATAGTGTCATTGTCATTGAGTATCCTGTGAATCTGAAATGAAGTTACAGTACGTTCTCTTCGTTTCTTCCGTGTCTGCAGACGAGCCGGAGGAGGAGGAGCCCGGCTGGGGCAGGCTGGAGCTGGCCGCTCTGATCCTGGGGCCCTCCTGCCTGCTGTGCGTGTCCGTGCTGCTGGGCGTGTTCGCCGCGCAGGGCCAGCGCTGCTGCGCCTACGGCCGCGCTGCTCGCAAGCGGGACGCGGAGGAGGAGGCCCCGGACGACCAGACCCTCATGTCCCCCGACAAGTGTCTCAAGGAGCTGATCTACGACATGAGCACCTCCGGGTCTGGCTCCGGTGAGAGAAAGCGTTATTTATTTAAGTTCAATTCAATTCAAACCTTTTTGTTTATTCTCGAAAAAGGACAATAATTGAGGTCACCCTCATTTTCAATGTCATTTAAAATGTTTACAATAATAATACATATATAGATCTATATAGCACTTTTCACACATGGACCAAACAGCAATTAGTATAAAATGAACATAGGCATAAAATCAGCACACAATTTACAGAATTAAAAACAATGCATGAATTGCAGACATAAGAATATCTCTAAAAGACAATAAAAGTAGTGCAACGTCAACGTGCAGATATATGAATCGGCATAAAATATGCTCACAATAAAAGAAAAATGGTAAATGGTGCATTTATATAACAGCTTTTATCCATTCACTCACACATTCACACAGCGACGGCGGAGGCAACCATGCAAGGTGCCGACCTGCTCATCTGGGGCAATTAGGAGTTAATTGTCTTGCTCAAGGACACTTCGAGGAGTGGGAATCGAACCGGGAACCTTCTGATTACCAGACGACTGCTCTACCGCCTGAGGCACTGTCGCCAGGGCCACGCTTCCCAGTTTCCACCTTAACGTTTTACGAAGTTTCTAAGTTTCCACCTTAACGTTTTACGAAGTTTCTAAGTTTCCACCTTAACGTTTTACGAAGTTTTGAAGTTCGTCCGGTGAAACACATAAATCAAATCAAATCAAATCAAATTTATTTATAGGGCCCGACAACACACGTTAATGTCCCCATGGGCCGTACAGGTCTTCTTTAAACAAGTCAAGAAGACAACATAACAATAAGTCAAGAACAGAACAAGAACACCATAGGGTCCAAACATTTTTTAGATGAATGCAAATAAATGAAAGAATGCAAGCACTCCCAGACATACCCCACGCGAAGGTAAGGAAAAACTCACTAAAACCTAACAATAGGGAAAAAAGCTCCACAGGCAATGTGGAGGAGAGAAACCTTAGAAGGGCCGTTCAAGGGGGGATCTCCCTTCTTAGATGTCGGTGATAGTAGTGTTGCAGACGGACAGTTGGTAAGCATGCACTCATGTGTGTGTGTGTGATCGTTAGAAAAACACGTTTCAGATTTGGTAAAATAGACATAGAATGTACCTTACCTTAGCCAGAAGGTATTCAAAAAGAAGAATTCCAAGTGATCGCATCGCCATCGCGATTACCAGTGTATATGTCTATACACGTTTTTGATGGTCAAATACGCTTATGCAACGGAATTATTGGGCCTGGATTTATTTTCCAAGAGGACAATGACCCTAAACATTCTTCTAACTGTCGCTGCAACAGAAGGAATCTGTTGAAACATTGAAAATGATGGACTGGCCCCCTCAAAGTCTGGACCTCAACCCCATCGAGCTAATTTGGGGCGAGTTGGACAATAAACTAGACAGATCTATTGTACATTCAAAGGAAAGCCTTTGGCTTGAGTTGCAAAAGGCATGGGATAACATTAGTGTTGAAGTTCTCAGGAAATATATTGACACTATGCCAGAGAGATGCTGTAATTGCTGCAAAAGGTGGACATACTAAATATTAACCTCTTCCGCCACGTCATAAATCAATCTCTCCACTGTCTGACAAAATTATCGTTTTATTTTTCAAACGTATTCAAGAATAAACATCATAACCATGTCACAACAGCAGTTATAAATAATGTATATTTTCATCAATACGTTTGTTTACCAATAGGTTAAAGTGTTATTAGTGAGGTTTTAGTTTTTTTTATGTGGTGTTGTGATTGTGAAAATCCACCATTTTGAATTACCGGAAGTCGCTAAATTGTAGTCATTTTGAGGCCATTTTGAAGAGGACATCCAGAGCTTTCAATGAGCGTTGGAATAAAAAAAAAATACACTTCCCAAAGGCCTCTAGGTCCCGGCAAGCAAATTACTTGTTATGAATATTTTTTTATTCTCTTATTACTCGGGATAATATACCACAAAACTGAACGTTATTGGCATATATTGGAGCACAGTTCTGTTTCGTAATGGATCTCGCTCAGCGTCACGACTGCACTATACTTCACTTGTGCACGCGCACTGAATAAAAAATTCCACAATGTACCTTTACATCCCAACATTCGTCTGGCCACACCCCTATCAGCTTACCTTCATAAGCAGGTGTGTGGTCACCTACTCGCCTCCTTCTTCGCTTTCACCACAAGGAAGTGCCTTCGGTAGATCCCCACTTGACGAGGTTGTTAGTAGAAGAAAGTTGGAAAACAAGAGATACGTTGACATCATATCTTTATTTTCTCTCTCACTATTTTCGAGAAAATACGGCGATAGTGTCTTCGTTACTGGAGTGTCTGGAAGATGATGATCATTCTACACCTCCACCGGCTTTTTCGTATTAGGAGCTCACGCCGCTGACCCCAGGCTAAGGTCCTCTGCTTGGCTTAAAACGGTGGTCGGAGGATCTTGGCCTGATGCCCATGATGACTAATCTAGTGGCCCGCGCTAGGTTCTGGTGATCCCAGGATTCTAGAGCGGATGCTTCTCTGTCCCGTGTAGGCCCCATCTTTCATATACAAATGAAAGTTTACCCTAACGAGGAAATGTGGGCATAAGATCTTCTTTATCGGAAGTTCCATGCTCAAAGGGCCCCGTGTGTGTCTGGATCACCGTTGAAACTGTGTTCTGACATCTCTTTTTCTTTTCCCTGTTAGGGAAGGGATTGGGACAGCGGCCTGTCTGCAGTGTAGCTTGTTATGTCATTGTATACAGTTCAGGTGTTGGCTGGTTAGCTTGCGTGCTAGTTATGGCCTACTGCCAGTCAGCTGTTAGCCGCGCAGCTGTTAGCTGCGGCGTTAGCTCGCTGTGTTTACCAGGCTGGTATACGTTAGCTTGTGGCTATCAGCCGATCGGCTGTTAGCTTAATGCTACACTGTTGAACGTTCTGAGACTATAACATGCTTTAAACACTCTGACTACGACGTCATCTTTGACAGAGGATGTTAGTCGAACCTACCGGGAGCCCGGCCGGCGAGGACTGCGTCAACAAGGAGAACCATAGCGGCGGGGTGGAGCAGCGACGCTGCCCGTGTCGTCAACACAGGATGCTGTGTTTACTATCGGTGCCCTGTTAGCCAGACTGCAGTTCGCGTGCTCTGCGCTCACGGTAGGAAAGGTCCCGACCAGACCTTAAAACGCGTCTTCTTCCTTTCCTTCTAATGTTTTGTAATAACAATGTTTTCCAAATGGGTGTTGCTGCAATACATTTAGGATACAACGCGAGTTGTGTGTGAATTGTCTTGTCACTGGTATTAGCATCTCCATGCAAATCGGGTTTTTTGTTACATAAATTATGTAAAAATGATCTGGTTTGTTGTGTTGAGAAACATCATGTGTGTTCATGTACCGTGTACTCACAACTAAGGGGGTTAAATTAACCTATAAAGCTATGCTCAGTAACATATGAGTGAAGAATGAATTCTTTTCTCAGCCTGTAATGACAATGAACAGTGTGTTCACATATTAACGGGTTTACCTGTTCAACTGGCCGTATTAAGGGTAAGGTAGGAGGCGTGTTCCCCCCGGTTCCCTGGGGACTTCCCCACCCTCCTCTCAGACATGTTGTTTACAATATATTGTGTCACTGTGTTGTGGGATACGATGTAACCCTTAGCTTGGTTGCTGGGGTTGTGCTAAAACCGCTTGAGAAACTATATTTTCCTAAAGAAAAGATTGTTTGGTCACTTTTCGTGTGTGCTTAGCAAGGCCAGTGGCCGATACTAATCGAGAATTGTGTATTCTCTCATTATGAAAAACGGCGTTCCTCTGTAGAGTGTATTTGCCATTTTTTGTGGTGATAAAGGGTTGTGTGTGTCTTGTGATCTACAACTGGGTTAGGTTGGCCACAGAAGCACATGTGTAAGTCTGGTACCGGGGCTCTTAAGGGGGCCCTCTCTATTCTGTGTTTTTTCCTTAGTAAAAATCAGATAGCAGGTTAGCACATGAGCTGTGTGAAGCTGTTAGACACTTCATGTAGCTGACTGTGACTGTGTCATGCTCTTTTTTGTCATTACATCGTATCATGGGTGTGGGGTCGTAAAGGGGTGAACTGGTAATCCTTTCCTCCCCTTTTGATGGGCAGGGGTTACAACCTCCTGTCCTTCAATGTTCTTGTCACGTTGCTGTTCGGCACGTTACAGGGTAAGGGGGGGGGGGGGGGGGTTTCCTGGTCCCACGCCCTGGAATATTGGGCGTGTGTACCGCAGAAATTCCCCCGCCATAGAGTACGTCACTGTGCGCGTCTCTGTTGGTAAGACTTCCGTGAGCTGTTCAGGTCCATATGATGGATCTGTTTCAGGGAGTGGTCAGGGCTCCTCCTCACGAAGCTCCTACTCGGGCCTTCTGTGAGTTAGGACTCTCCTTCCCTGTGAGGGAGCCTCCTCAGAGTTCAGAGCCTCCTCCTCAGATTGTCAAGGTGAGTAGAACTTCAAAAAGGAGTCCTGCTCTATTGTGTGTGTATTCGATTCAATTCGATTGAGTGTGTATTGGTTCAGTGCCTCCTCCTCGGAGAGCCCTAACCCAACATTTTACATGGCTCAATGTTGCAATATATTCTTTTCAATCTATACAGCTCGCGTGGGAAGTCTCTCTGGGGATTTCCGTCTCCTCCCTATGAGAGGGTGGTGGGATGTAAAAATGTAAAAAAAAATTACCCCCAGCGGCGTCACGAGGGATTCATGTCAGTCTGTGTTCTTTCTTTTTTGAATAAAAAGAGGAAGGTACATGAAGCACGACGGCTCCGTGTCGTTCTCCCAGGCGACTTGGAGGAACAATGTTTGGTGTCTTGCTAGACTATCCATTGATGTGTTTGGGTCTCGACGCATACATAGTGCTGGCTCAGGTGTGTTTCTGTGACAGAATCACACAGGGGCTAAGTGCGCCTTGGTTGCTTGTTAAAACAGCGTTTTTATAGGGCAACTGGGATGGAGTTTTGTCTCTTCCGAGCGCCAGTTTACTAGGTTGTCTCGATGAATTCTCGTTCATATCTGGGGGATGTTAACGGAATAGATCTGAACATAGGTAGAGGGGTCTCACGCCCTTGGGGTGGGCCACTGAGCACGGTCTAAATGGGGACCGTCTGGGTGGCGCCGTCTTTTCATGTTTTAGATCGACACGCATACCTACCCCCTCTCCTGGAGTGGGCACGTCGGCGTGGTTAGGACATGGGACTGGTCTGGTCACGCTGGTCCAGGTCAGTTAACCCGTTGTCCGCCGGGGATGCAGATCTGCTGTTCTGGTACCCTGAGGGACTTGTGCTTTTTTCGGGGGGAAAAATGCCGGGTCGGTCCGGGTGTCACAGGGTTAGGCGCTATGGAGACCCTTTGTTGGGTACATGTTGTACTCTGCACTATCGTAATGGCTTACGGCCATGCCAACCTGTACACGCCCGATCTCGTTCGATCTCGGACGCTACGCAGGTTCGGTCCTGGTTAGTACTTGGTTGGGAGACCGCCTGGGAATACCAAGTGCGGTGTGCTTAGGGCTGGTTCTCCATTATTTTCGCTCCTCTCTCACGCGTGGCGAAAAGGGGGCTGTTGGGGTGGTCTTGGACCTCCTCTGGTAACCCTGTGCTTCCCGTGCCGCCGGGCCCGGTCCGAAGTAAAGTTTCGTTGATACCGTAGGCCTGGGATAACCCTTTTTTGAAAACTGAAACACTTGTACTGCGGTATAGCCAGTGTATGCCCGCAGGTGTGTTTTGGAGTTTTTTCTTGAGGGGTTATAGGAACAACCACCGCATAGGGTAACGACAGGGTGGTTGGTGGTGTGTTGGAGCAGAGTCAACTCCCGGGTTACCCGGTTGAGTGTGCCCCTGCACGTTCATGACGTCTGCCAATCATGTCAGCCTTCTCTGCCTCAAACCCCTCTGGGTGTTTTTTTTTTAATGGAGGCTTTGTCATGCAACAACGCCAGCATACGCCCCTTCCGCCGGGGGGGCTGTTTTCAGCTGACTCCTTTGGCGCCTGTCTCGTCCGCAGTGCTCCAGGCTCAGGTTACAGCCTGTTGCCTGGTTTCCCCGGTGCGCTGCCTGCTTCCGTTGGTTAACCTTTTTTGTGTGCTTACGGCCATGCTGACTGCCTGTTCTGCAGGGTCAGTGTGCCAGGCGGTGTGCTATTGGGGGGAAAGGGCCTGCTCTTGGAGGGGCCTTATCCGAATACGCTGGCGATGTGGGGGGCGGTGTCACTAAGTGACCACCTGGTGGGGTCTTGATGCCTGGCGTCATTGACCTCTCCGGGCCCCCGTTTTCCAGGGGATCCAGTCCCTTCAGTGGGTCTGGGTCTTCCTTCGCGCTCCGCTGCTACGGCCTTGCCACGGGGTTGGGTTTGCTCTTGACCCCGTGATTTTGGGGGCTGTAACGAGGTTGTTCCTTCCGTTCGTTCCCGGGTGGCATGCGGGTTGTGCATGTGTAGTCGTGGGGTCAAGCCACGGTCTGCTCACCCTGTGCGTTGAGTTGCTTGAGTGCCTCTTCGCACGGTCGGATCCGTCGCCCTCCCGTGAACCTCCAATAGGGGGGGTGACCTCCATTAGGGAGGGTCGGGGGGGCTCGGTCCTCCCCGGTCTGATGGTTGTGGGGGGCCTCAGCGGGGTACATTTGTCGGGCTCTCACTCAGCCTCCCTTGTGCAGTCGTGACGCTGAGCGAGATCCATTACGAAACAGAACGATAGATTATAACTATAACCAAGTTCTGTGAGTAATGGTGACGCTCAGCGTCAGGCGCTGCTGCGGCCCTTGATCTCACCTTGTGGTGAAAGCTTGGGAAGGAGGCGAGTAGGTGACCACACACCTGCTTATGAAGGTAAGCTGATAGGGGTGTGGCCAGACGAATGTTGGGATGTAAAGGTACATTGTGGAATTTTTTTATTCAGTGCGCATGCACGAGTGAAGTATAGTGCAGTCGTGACGCTTACTCACAGAACTTGGTTATAGTTATAACCTATCGTTAGTTTGTCTCCCCTATTTTGAGCATTTAGCAACAATCCGATTTCAAATCAGTAAAAAAATGTCGGACCTCTTGCAACATTAAAAAACCTACTGTACATACAGTCGATTTCATTATCTGTTCCTTATGCACGCCTGGTTATACTAAATCCAAATTGAACTCGGACATTTTAAAGATACGATTTGGCACAATCCATAAATGTGCGAATTGGCTACAATAATGTAATTTATAAGCCTGCTATTCTATATTCTATAATAATATTTCAAATTGCATTGGTCTGGATGGGAGAATTCAGTACTGTATCTACAAAACCTTCTGTTTAATCATCTTCCCTTTATTTATTTCCTTAGATCTTTTGTACACATGATCGCAAGAAGGTACTGAACGAGATCATTGTCAGTTTTTCATGTCTGGTCATTATTAGCATGGTGTTATTCACTGTCAAAGATGCAAAGAAAAATAATAATTCTTATTCTCCTTTGTTTCATCACAATTTAAGCAAGCCTAGTAATAGACACAATATTTCTGACACTGGGACTACATTCACTGAGGTCCATATTATGTCCCTAGATACCAAGAACATGCAAATGGACCTTGTAGAAGTGGAGCAATATTCCATTTACTTAGGTATGTATTTTAGGCGGATTTTCAGAAAATAGGGTTCCGGGCTTAAGAGGTTAAAGTTAAAAGTGGATAAAAACAGTAGGACTCGCTTCATATGATATTTGTTGTGCTCCGAGGAACCATCTGCATGTTTCATGAACATTAGGAAATTAAATCATGTTTTGGAGGCAAGAAAAGGTCAATGTTTTCAGATCCGTCAGGTGTTCTAATAATTTTGGCCACCACTGTAGATTTATAGACATACAGTAGATATAGATATATAGTAGATATATTTATTACATGGCGTTTTAACATTCGCCAAAATGCTTGATTGTGATTGGTCAATAGTGCTCGATTGCCCATAGCAGCGGTCAATTATTTCTCGATAATTCACTGCTGTCAGGGGCAACCAAGCAATAATGGCCGCTGTTCGCAGCCGGAGCAATCAAGCCCACTGATCAAATCAAATCAAATCTAATTTATTTGTAAGGCCCGACAACACACGTTAATGTCCCCATGGGCCGTACACGTCTTCTTTAAACAAGTCAAGAAGAAACATAACAATAAGTCAAGAACAGAACAAGAACACCATAAGGTCCAACAAATTTAAAATAAATGCAAATAAATGAAAGAATGCAAGCACTCCCAGACATACCCCACGCGAAGGTAAGGAAAAACTCACTAAAACCTAATAATAGGGAAAAATGCTCCACAGGCAGTGTGGAGGAGAGAAACCTTAGAAGGGCCATTCAAGGGGGGATCTCCCTTCTTAGATGTCGGTGATAGTAGTGTTGCAGACTAACAGTTGGTAAGCATGCACTCAAGTGTGTAGTGAAACACAGATGAGTGCATGCAATAGCAACTGAACATTTTGAAAGATTAAAGATAGAGCTGATAGCGATAGCAACTGAACATTTTGAAAGATTAAAGATAGAGCTGATAGCGAGTTAGAGAGTTCCCATGTTTGTGGTGCTGCAAAAAAGCAGACATGGGGGAAAATAGACATCCTAACTAAACTAGACAGAATAATCTAAAGGTCAGTCCCCGACCAGGTGAGATCAGGGTAGGTTGAAGGAGAGAGAGAAAAGATGGGTCTTAAGCAGGGATTTAAAAGCTTCGACAGAGCAGGCGCCCCTGATGACGGAAGGTAATTTGTTCCACAGGTAGGGAGCACGGTAGACAAAGGCTCTGTTGCCGGCGGATTTCTTTTTAACCCTAGGAATCGAGAGAAGCCCCGCATTTTGTGAGCGCAGAGCACGAGCGGGCGAGTATCGGGAGATGAGATCGGATAGATAGAGCGGTGCAAGCTCATTTAAAATTTTGTAGGTGAGGAGTAGCACTTTAAAGTCAGATCGGGCTTGAATAGGAAGCCAGTGTAGGGTGGACAAAACTGGTGTGATGTGATCAAATTTTCTAGTTCTAGTTAGTATCCGTGCAGCCGCATTTTGCACGAGTTGAAGATTTTTGATGCTTGAATTAGGTAGGCCTGAAAAATGTGCATTACAGTAGTCCAAACATGATGAGACAAAAGCATGAATCAGGGTTTCAGCATCAGCCAGAGTTAAAATGGGGCGAATCTTTGCGATATTACGAAGATGGAAGAATGCTATTTTGGTGAAATTTTTTATATGTGCTTTAAATGAGAGGGAGGAATTAAAAATGACTCTGAGGTTTTTTATAGTGGAGCTCTGGGATACATGACAAGTATCAAAGTTGAGGGAGATGTCCTGAAACAGGCCTCTGTGGTTTGGGGGGCCAACAATTAACATCTCAGTTTTATCTGCATTAGGGCTCGCGTCCACCTGCCTCATATTTATGACCGCAAGCGTCTTTTTTCAATGTATCCCAATGGGGAGAGAGTGTATGCGGCCGCATGCGCCGCCTATAGGAAGTGCGCTGCAGTCGGCTTCTTTTTTCAGCTTTTTTGTGCGGCCGAAAGTTTAAACTTTCTTAACTTTTCAGAGCGATGCGCTGAGCTCATTTTCAGACAACCAATCACAGCATTCATATCTACCACTCTGTTTGTAACCTGACACCGGAGCTGCCTGCCTGTCTGGCTGTCTCCCACAGTAGACGGGCCATTGAGATTCGCGACAAAACACAAATACACTAATAATAATAACTACATGAATACACTACTAAAAAGCTAATAAAAAGCAAAGGGCGAACTGTGGTGTCAGGCAATAACTATATAATTAATATACAATAAAGTTATTAAAACATGCTATAATATGTGCAAAACCGCGGCATGAAAAAACGATAAAAGGATGGCTGTAGATTTCTTTCTGTCATCTACAAGATGCGCTTCATGCCAGCGCTGCCGGCGCACTGCAAGCGTTTTTGTGAGCCAGGTGGACGCGGGCCCTTAAGGAGTAGAACGTTTTGCGACATCCACTTTTTGACGGCAAGCAAGCAGGCCTCAAGGTTTTGTAGTTGGGAGGAATCATTTGGCTTAATAGGTATATATAATTGGGTGTCATCAGCGTAAAAATGAAAGTTTATGCCAAATTTGCGTATGATATTGCCGAGGGGTATCATGTAAAAATCGAAAATAGCAAAGGGCCCAGGGCCCTATTCCCCGTACCTGGTTCAACTAAGTCGATCAAGAGTCCCATTATCCAGATTCAGTTAACCCGATGTTTGAAGCCGGGATTTTCCTGTTCCTCGAAGGTGGATTCAGTCTCGTTAACTCAAACCAGACTTGAGACCCAGGATAAGTGCGCGCGGCCGCTTCAGTTGAAAAGCCAGCACGTATCGATAGCAGAGATCCTGATTCTCTAACGGCATTGATTGATTAATTGATTTAAAACTTTATTAACATATTGCAGTACGGCTCAATCGCCTCGCCGACAAGTTAAATGCGTTATCTATAGGCTAATTTTAAGTCCCTCATTACCTCAATCAATCAGATTATATTTCTTTAAACTTGCCTGCTGGATTGAATAATCAAATGAGATCTTGCTAGCGAAAATAATTAGTTAAACTGTTATACAGAATAACGATACGGCTCTCTTACCCATTGATTGATGTATGGTCGATCTTTTACTTATCTCCACTGTGGTGTAACGGTTTCTTCTTTTGACTTTCACGCAGACGGCCCGGGTTCGAAACCTAGTCTTTTCCTTCTTTTTGCAATGTAGGAATAATTCAATTTGGTGCACGTTGAGAGCTAGAATGAAGTTTTATCTCTTTATTCTCAAATGCATTAATGTGACGTCAACGGCTCATTCAATTTCTCAAATCCGTCAAACAGCGCATCTCATCAGACATTTTAATCCCAGTTACAATATCACACAAAATCCACAATCCCCGCATAGACACTTATTAAAATAACCACATGCAGCGTGTATCGCGACTCCGAGCGCCGTATATGACGTGCATTATTTTATTTAGGACAAAGTAAATCTATAGGCTCAATATGATTTATTATCAGCATTTAGTTCTATTATTATACATTTCAAAAGCCCCCTCTAGGAAAACGAAGCACAGAAACGTAATTCAGAATGGTATAATGCAGATCCTAGACTGTGAGAATCATTTCAGGAAACAAGCTGTCACTTCTTTGCGGGGGCGTGGCCATGGTTCATCCGGCTAACTTGAACTTAACCCTGCTCTCGACCAGGCTCAAACTTTTTGATCTGTTGTCATGGTGATTTAGACAATCGCGCGTCGGGGAATGGGAAGGTCCGGCTTAAGTCAGGCTTGACCGAAAGTTATCCGGCTAACTCAGTTATCCAGGTACGGGGAACGGGGCCCAGGACACACCTGCCGACCCATGAGGCAAATAACCACAGAGGCCTGTTGTTTGTATAACCGACTTTTCAAAACAACTGCTAAAGTTACATCCACAATGGCCTACAGTTACAGTGTTGAGGATTTTAACATTAATTTCGATTTAAATCACGAATGCCCCCCCCCCGGCAAAACAAAGTAAGACAACGGAAAATATTACAACCGATCACGTTAACGTTGAGAAAGCGGCCACGGAGACAGCCACCAAGAGACATCGAGATGTCGGTGAAAATGAGGTGGATCGAATTGAAGAGGACCGGCATGAAAAAAACATCAAGAAAAGTACAGTGTGGGCAATGGGGGTGTTTCAGGACTGGCTGAAGGAGACGAAGAGACCACTAGATGTGGACGGAGAAGTCAGCGCTGAAGAATTGAACCAGGCACTCCGCGTATTTTACGCATCCGTTCAAACAACCAAAGGAACGGCTTACTCTGTGGCAAGCTACATGGCCCTGCGCGCAGGAATCTGCAGACATTTTTCAAAAATGGATGCAATGAAGAGTCCTTCTTTTGATCTATGTATGTAACGGGGTGTTTAAGTCCGTAATTAAAAAAGCTGCGTAAAAATGGCCAAGACACCAGCCGACACCATCCTGGCATCACCACAGTGGACATGGCCATCCTGCGCAAGTCCAGTGCGTTGGCACCAACTTCGGCGACTGGACTTGTGCGCAAAGTGTGGTTCGACTGGCCCCCCTCAACTGGTCCAATTTCACCATAAATGGAAACGTCCAAATAAATTACCAGAAATGAGACCACGCTGTAAATTTTTTTTTAGTAAGTTAGCCATGTAATAAGCGGGATAATGTATAGCTATACTCGGTCATTGTCGCAAAATAATTGACCTTCACTGCGTTTAGAACACCGTGTCGGTCAATTATTTTGCGACAATGACCTCGTACATTATCCCTTACATAATAGAGAGATAGATATAGATAATGTGAGTGCCTCTTAACACATTGGGCGCCAGAGGTGTTTGCAGTGCTAAAACTATATTAAATATTATAGCTATGGATCTAATACTATAGTTGATTGTCATTGAGTTTCTTCCGGTCAAGATGCAAAAAACAGATAATTTTTTCATCAATACATTCCCGTTTATACCGTGGTGAATATGAGTATAGTTTTAGAGTAATTCTGTGTAATCCCAGGAAATGCTGTTCTATTTCATTCTGGCTCCGCTCAGCGTCAGTCTGCACGCACTTCACTTCGTGCACGAGCACTGAATAAAAAATTCCACAATGTACCTTTACATCCCAACATTCATCTGGCCACACCCCTATCCGCTTACCTTCATAAGCAGGTGTGTGGTCACCTACTCGCCTCCTTCTTCACTTTCACCACAAGGAAGTGCCTTCGGTAGATCCCACACTTGACGAGGTTGTTAGCTGAAGAAAGTTGAGACGTGTTTACATTTTTTCTTGTTTTTTTCTTCTCATATATTTCGAAAGAAAAAAGCTAAGTCATAATGTCTACTTCGGAGGGTCACGCTCGCAACGCCACTCTTCACCAGCGGTTCTCCATCGTTCTCTGTCGTGCGTCTTGGAGCGGGGTTGAGGCCTCTCTCGTGGTCGGCAGCCACACCCGGTAGGCGTCCGATGGGTAGTTTTGGTGAGTTGCTGGAGCCGGATGAGGATGCGTCTGTCTCTACATGGCCGATGGAAACAGAGGACTACATGATAGAGGCGGACAGGTTCTTGTTTGAAGGCCCGGTGGAGACATGTCTCCCGCCCGTCCAGGTAACACTGGAGGGGGGTGAGATGTCTCCTTGGGGTTCCTCGTCCGCGGATGTTGGGTTAGAACCTCCGACTCGGCGGCGGAATGCCCTGCTATCAGCCACATCAGAATGTGGCTCCTTGACCAGTAGTCTGCTGCATGTGAGGGACGCGGGCTCGGAGGAGGAAAGTATGCAGGGGGAACTGCGTGCTTTGTTCCCCGAGCTCATGGCGGCAGTCGCAAACGGCGTGCCGCTGCCGCAGCCACTGCCTGTTCCTGTCCCTGACGATCTCATAGGTCATCTATGGCAACGTCGCCCGGTGAGAGGGGTGGACGTTGTCTACCCATTTTTCCCCTCAATGGCGGCCTATGTCCGTCAGGGCCAGGTGGTCTCCCACATCATGGGCCTTACTCCCGCCTACGTGCAAGTCACGCGGGTGGCGGGTTTGGTAGACTGCATGAAGGAGGGTGTGCCACGGCTTGATAGGCCGATGGCGGCGCTCCTTTGTCCTGAGGTGGTGTGGGAGCCGTTACGGAAGCCGGTTCCCCAAGGGAAATCGGCGAGGCGGTTGGCATTTTGGAGCGACCAGTCATTTATCACCGGAACACAATCTCTAGCTGCCACTTCTAACATCGCGCAGCTGGCGAGATTCATGTCCGGGATATTGACGGGCGGCACGGAGCTGACTGATTTACAGCATGGTCAGCTCGCCCAGTCGGATCTGATCTGATTCAGCCGCAGGCTATAGCCGCTGGGAAAGTGCGCGCCCTGGCCACTCTGATCCAGCGCCACCTTTGGCTGGAGCAGGCGCGTGTGCCGGAGAAGAAGAGGACTCCCCTTCTGAAGGGCACCCCTCTCCGAGGCTGGACTATTCGGGTTGGCACTGCAGCTGATGACCTCAACCTGCAGGGAGATGCAGGAGGAGCGCTCCGTGCTCCAGCCTCATTTCCCCCCGCCTGATGTTGCCGGTGGAGTCAGACGGCCGCAGTGTCGTCGAGGTTCCTCCGCCGTGGCCGCCGCTGCTACCACCGCCACTGCTGGAGGCGAAGAAGGCCAGGAGGAGAGAGGGCGCCTCCGCCACTGCAGCCGGCCCATCTACGCCCGGAGGTGACGGTAGGGATCGTCGAGACCAGCCGCCGATCGTTTACCGTCCCTCCGGGGCTCCACGGGGTGGAAAGCCCCGAGCGGCTCGTGGCAGGCGTCGCTAACTTCATTGACTTTTTCCCTCTGTGGTCCCCCCCTGTTCCCTTCCCGGCCCCTCTATGATTTTTGTTGGAAAATAAAGAGTCCCTCCTAAAGGGGGACTGTATTTTTTGTTAACAAACTGTGTGTTTATTCACCAAACATATGATGGGGATGCAACGTGTGAATCTTTCGCTAGTATGGGTTTGATAGGAGGGCTAGACGTTACTTTCATGTTAGAGCTTAAGCAAGGCCTGCAGCCTACACTCGGTTGAAAAAGGGTTTTTTTCTGCCTCGACCTGAATCTCCACATAAAGGTAGAGGTTAGTTGTGTGCTCTGTTGCTTAAACAGTGATATTGAGCTGCAACACTATTGTGTTGGTTTGCAGTAATGCTCGTATGAAAACGTACCGCGGCTCAGCCGCTCTCTCTCTCTATCAGATTTGTCTGTGTCTTACAACATAGATACGGGTGTCGGGTTCACACACACACAACTTGGCCTTGCTATAAACCCTGTTCACAGATATGTCTGTGGCTAGCGTGCATTGGATTAGCTTGCGCTATTCATTGGCATTGCTACTGAAGGTATCATATGGCTGTTGTTGTCATATGCGAGGGTTGGGCTTGCGAGGGGGTACCGGATAAACCCCTCCTTCCCTCTTCTGATTGGTCAGGGGGTTTCTGGGACTCTCTTTTCATTCGGTCAGGGTCAAGCTGTTAGGCAGCTTGGCACGGGGGGGGGGGGGTTCCCAGACTCCGCACCTATCACATGCGATTGAGTCTTGGGTTTCCCCCCGTCATAGCAAACGTCACTGGGCATGTTCTATTGGACGACGGCTTCCGTGAGTTTAGACCCGTATGTAGGGTCTGTTGTCAAGTTGTCGGGGCAGAGCGTAGGAACTTACTGTTCTACTACGCTCGATATACGGGTAACTTGAGTCGGTTGGTCACATGACTCAATGTTACCGTGACTTTTCAATCTACGACTCACGTGGGAAGTCTCTCTGAGGAGTTCCGTCTCTCTGTGGTGAGGGTGGCGGGATGTAAAGATGTAAAAAATTTTACCCTCGGCTGCGTCACGTGGGATTCATGTCAGTCGCTGTTTCTTTGTTTTTTAATAAAGAGTGGAGAATATGAAGCACGACAACCTTCTTGTCGTTCTCCCAGGTGCCTTGAAGGATCAATGTGGGGTCTGGTTAGACTGTCCATTGATATGTTTTGGGTCCCGACGCATACATAGTGCTGGCTCGGGGTGTTTCTGTTAAGAATCATGCGGGAGGCTAGTACGCCTTGGTTGCTTGTTATTAAAACAGCGTTTTTATAGGGTAACTGGGATGGGGGATTTTTTTTCCTCTTCCGAGAGCCTGTTACTGGGTCTCGACGGATTCTCGTACATATCTGGGGGATGTCAACGGAATAGATCAGAACATAGGTAGAGGGGTCTCACGCCCTTGGGGTGGGCCACTGAGCGCGGTATAAATAGGACCGTCTGGGTGGCGCCCTCTTTTCATGTTTTAGATCAACACGCATACCTGCCCCCTCTCCTGGAGTGGGCATGTCGGCGTGGTTAGGGCACGGGACTGGTTCTGGTCGCGCTGGTCCAGGTCAGTTAACCCGTTGTCCGCCGGGGATGCGGATCTGCTGTTCTGGTACCCTGAGGGACTTGTGCTTTTTTCGGGGGGTCTTCTGGACCTCCTCTGGTAACCCTGTGTGCTTCCCGAGCCGCCGGGCCCGGTCCAAAGTAATGTTTCGTTGAAACCGTAGGCCTGGGATAACCCTTTTTTCTTGAGGGGTTATAGGAACAACCACCGTATGTGGTACCAAGAGGGTGGTTGATTCCCTGGTGTGTTGGAGCAGAGTCAACTCCCGGGTTACCTGGTTGAGTGTGCCCCTGCACGTTCATGACGTCTGCCAATCGTGTCAGCCTTCTCTGCCTCGACCCCTCTGGGTGGGGGTTTTTGATGGAGGCTTTGTCATGGTGCGCAACAACGCCAGCATACGCCCCTTCCGCCGGGGGGGCTGTTTTCAGTTGACCCCTTTGGCGCCTGTCTCGTCCGCAGTGCTCCAGGCTCGGGTCTACAGCCTGCTGCCTGGTTTCCCCGGTGCGCTGCCTGCTTCCGTTGGTTAACTTTTTGAAAGCTTTACGGCCATGCTGACTGGCTGTGTTGCAGGGTCAGTGTGCCAGGCGATGTACTAATGGGGGGAAAGGGCCCGCTCTTGGAGGGGCCCTGTCCGAATACGCTGGCGATGTGGGGGGCGGTGTCACTAAGTGACCGCCTGGTGGGGTCTTGATGCGTCATTGACTTCTCCGGGCCCCCCTTTTTCCAGGGGATCCAGTCCCTTCAGTGGGTCTGGGTCTTCCTTCGCGCTCTGCTGCTACGGCCTTGCCACGGGGTTGAGTTTGCTCTTGACCCCGTGATTTTGGGGGCAGTAACAAGGGTTGTTCCTTCCGTTCGTTCCCTGGTGGCATGCGGGTTGTGCGTGTGCGTAGTCGTGGGGTCAAGCCACGATCTGCTCACCCTGTGCGTTGATTTACTTCAGTTCCTCTTCGCACGGTCGGATCCGTCTCCCTCCCGTCCTCCAATAGGGAGGGTATCCTCCATTAGGGAGGGTCGGGGGGCTCGGTCCTCCCCGGTCTGATGGTTGTGGGGGTCCTCAGCGGGGTACATTTGTCGAGCTTCTGGCTTCCGCTCAGCTCCTCTTGTGCAGACTGACGCTGAGCGGAGCCAGAATGAAATAGAACGTAAGGTTATGTATATAACCAAGTTCTATGAATTCTGGTGACGCTCAGCGTCAGGACGCCACTGCGGCCCTTGATCTCACCTTGTGGTGAAAGTTTGGGAAGGAGGCGAGTAAGTGACCACACACCTGCTTATGAAGGTAAGCGGATAGGGGTGTGGCCAGATGAATGTTGGGATGTAAAGGTACATTGTGGAATTTTTTATTCAGTGCTCGTGCACGAATTCACGCGTCACCACAATTCATAGAACTTGGTTATATACATAACCTTACGCTAAACAGCGTTTTATTGCATTTCACATCCTCGCTTGGATCAACAATCAATCTGAAATCAACGCTAGATTATCGGTATTATGTTTCATCATGCATGCATGAAAGGGTGGGGGGGGGGGTTATGCTTCGGTCACCAACGGCATACGTTGTGGATAGGGGTGTAAAGGTACACGTATCCATACCGTACCGAACCGTTTCAATGTGTAACGTACCGAACGGCTGTGTAGTGTACCGAACGAATACAACGGTATGCTAACCACTAACGACCGCCCACCGGGGGATACTACATCACCCCTGAGTGGAACATGGAAAGCCAAACCTTCCCCCACTGTACCGAAAACCCGTACCGAACCTTGACTTCAAAACCGAGGTATGTACCGTACCGTGGTTTTTGTGTACTGTTACACCCCTAGTTGTGGAGTAACGTTACAGGACACACACGGATCACAATTAATGCATGGTCGGATCAACGCAAGATTGATAACAAGCACTTACCTTGACTAGGATGTACTGCAAAAAGAATATTCCAATTATCTGATCCCCATTCCAAGTATTGATCTTGATCGTGTTGCCAAGATAATCCACGAAAGTACATGAATCCATGGTGCTTGATTCTCCCCAATCCATGTGTTATAAACGTTACTACTGCCCGAGTAGGAAAACCCGGACCGGACTTGTAGATCAACATACAGGCTGAGCCAGAGAGAAGCCAAGGATGTGCAATAGCGGCCGCAAGGCGCTAGGCGGCGGTATTGGACGTTTGCTATCTCAGACCCATTCAGGACAGTCTGCACAGGCTGCCCCGATGAATTATCAATGGAAATAGCAAATAAAAGAAATAACGATCCAGAAACGTGTTAATCAGTGATTGGCACTCAACCGTTGGGCATCAGAAATGCGTTTATCCGTGAACGGCACTGAATGTGTTAAGAAGCAAATACTACTGTAGAATGATAAGATGTGAAAGTCACTACTGTGGCATGATAAGATGTGAAAGTCACTACTGTGGCATGATAAGATGTGAAAGTCACTACTGTGGCATGATAAGATGTGGAAGTCACCCTCTGGTAAAAACAATGTGAATGCATGTGGTCTAAAGCCTGCCATCCTACATGTTTTACCTTAACACTTTCCATGCCAGCCATGCGGTGCCCCAGAACCCTGTTGCGTGCCAACGCCCACTTCAATGATAGAGCTCTCATATTTGCGAACACATAAACTATATCTTAAATTATGTGTATAATATGGCCGTCGCTTATCAATGACTTGTTTGCAGTCAACATTGAAACGGATTGTTTTTTTTAATCGGTTCATTTCCGTTTTATACCATTTTGAAAAACTTTTGTTGAAAGTTTCAGGAAAATATAAAGATTCTGTGATAATTGCCCTTTAGTGGAATACACTGGAATACACAAAAAACTGTCATTTTTTGGCCTATTTATTGAATCGTTTTCAAATAAACGCTAGATTATCGATAGTATATGTGTACTTATGCACGCTATAGAAGCGGGCTGAAAAATCGATTATCCATTTCCTGATCAGCACACACACGCACATAGGGCCCACGTTGATATATAGGTGAAAAAAGCTCTGATTATCCCAAGACTGGTCAAATAGATTCCTTACCTCAGATCAGATGTTCTCCAAAAAGATTATTCCAATTCCTGATCGCCATTCCAAATATCGATCGGGTTTATTGATCCAACGCTGGGTGGTCGAAACACCAATTCCACGCTGTTCTGATGGTCCACAATGAATCCGATCGGCTCGAGTTACATGCCTGAGAAGTAAAATGTGGAAGCAGGACTTTTTTTTTCTTCATGCGTTTCATTCAATCCAATCCAAAGGGGTGCAGTACCATCCAGAGAGACGATAGGGGGCGGTATTTTCCCAATGGCGCTCAGAGAGAGTTCCAGTGGTAACGTGAGGCTAGATTGATGAAATATGAATGGGAATCGCTAATAATAAAAAAAAAAACGAGATCTCTCATCGTTGGCACTGAACGGTTGGCATGAACTAACGAGAAATCTCGTCGTTGGCACTCAAAGTGTTAAACCACTGTTTTAATGTTGTGTTTTGTTGCTTTTCGAGGTAACGAAGATACATTTCTTTGGCCCATATTCCTTCTAATCTGTATTTGTCAGTTGGCACACAAGAGTCACACAAGGGGCGACAGTGGTTCAGGAGGTAGAGCAGTCGTCTGGTAATCCAGAGGTTCCCGGTTCGATTGCTGCTCCTCCCGGGCAGCATGTCGAAGTGTCCTTGAGCAAGATACTTAACCCCTAATTGCAGGTTGGCACCTGTACGTTACTACCTGTACCTCCCCTCCCCCATGCTGCTATGATGCCTGAATTTCCCCAAGGGGATCAATAAAGGAATATCTTATCTTATCTTGCATGGTTGCCTCTGCCATCGGTGTGTGAATGTGTGAGGGAATAATAATAATAATAAACTTTCATACAGAAACTGCAGCTCAAAGTGCTTCACAACAGAAAAAAGACAGGCATAAAATGAGCACATAAAGTGCAGACATAAAATCACAGTTTTCACATTAGGATCTAACATCCCAACAGGGCACCTAGTTTATGGTTTGATTCAGTTTTAAATAGACAATAATAAAAAGAGTAAGATAAAATAGTGCAATAGTGCAGTGCAATCAAATTGTAGAATAGAATAAATAGATAGTAAAATTATGCAATAGAATGGACAGAGTAAAATAGTGCTACAGTACAATCAAGTGTACTAGAAGGCATGAGAATGGGTAAAATGTGAGGAACAAAATTGCGCTTTGGATAAAAGCTGTTAAATAAATGCAGCCATTTACCAGAGTCACACAAGAGGCCACTTCAGCCTCTTTACCCTCGTACTCAGACGGCTAGTTTCACTGCGATTTGTGTTTTGGAAGTAACTGTACAGAGTCAGCCGTCACTCCACTACAATGGAGCTGAAAGTCAAAGCACTCAACGCTCCAAAAATCCATTTGAAAAACTCAATAGCAATGTCTCTGTCCAGAAGAAATAACATGGTTCCTCGAGGCAGAGCTTGATATGAACAATTTCATTATCAACTCTTATTACATGGCGTTTTCACATTTGCCGAAATGCTTGCTTGTGATTGGTCAATAGCGCTCGTCAGAGGTCCGTTATTACTCGATAACGGACCTCTGCCGAACAATAATGACCGCTGTGCGCAGCTGTTCGCAATCAAGCCCACTGACACACTGCATCAGTGCAGCCAATCAGACACACCTGCCGGCTGCACTGACAGCGGAGTGTGTGTGACGATGACAGCGGGAGCGACAGAACAGAACTGCGTCTGCATTTGATCTCGTCTTGTCGATGTAAAATGAATGAGGTATATTGTTAGTAAGTTAGCCATGTAATAAGCGGGATAATGTATAGCTATACTCGATCATTGTCGCCAAATTAATTTACCTTCACTGAGGTTTAAAACACCTCGGCAAGGCGCCTCTGTATTTTAAACTCTGTGTCGGTCAATTATTTTGCGACAATGACCTCGTAGCTATACATTATCCCTTATTTATGGCAGGGTGTACTTTGGTAACAAGGTAATAATATCATGTGTGGGGGTGTTCTCTCTCAACTCCTCAAAAACTCCCACAAACAATGGCGTAGTCGGAAAAAGTATCGTTGGTGTTATTTATTCGCCGGCCTCCCACAGTGCAGAGGTGACATTATTTAAAAACAGTGACACAAGCTAAATAACAACACAAAATACTCTATACTTACAATACAAAATGAGTTCCACAATGACTCACAATAATACACAGAAGACAGAACTAACAAAAACACTTACAGAGCTTCACCATCTCACCTACTTCGTAACTGAGCACGTGAAGACTCCTCCGCTCGGCCAAAACGGCCCTCATGTACCTGGTAGCCTCACATCAGACTTCACACAGGTGCCACACATCATTAATTAACAACTTCCTACACAGGTGCCACACATCATTAATTAACAACTTCCTACACAGGTGCCACACATCATTAATTAACAACTACCTACACAGGTGCTACACATCAATTCATTAACCTACCCAGCACATAGCAACACCAATAAAAACCACAACCATGATAATATAATAAATATATAAATGTATGTATGAATGTATGTATGATAATATGAATGTAGAACTCCCAGGTGTGCACCCCTGGTTGTGCTACGGGCGGTAAAGGAAAGGGGGGGGGGGGGGGGGGGGTTGACGTTCTCAGTACAATAACAGAAGGAAATGGTAAATGTTTGGTGTGTGTATGTGTGTGCGTGCGCTGCTCTCGGTCCGTGACTGAGCCGCTCCATCACACATCCAGTCCAATCCAATCCACTTTATTTATAGAGCACATTTAAAAACAACAAAGTTGACCAAAGTGCTGTACAAGTCCCACAACATAAGATAAAAAGATAAAACCACACAATAAAAACATATACAATATGTCACATAAAAAAGGCAGGTCTCTCAAACTGTTTAAAAACCAAAAGCCAAAGCAAATAAATGAGTTTTGAGGCGTGATTTAAACACCTGCAGAGTGGGGGCCTACCTAACATGCAGTGGAAGCTCATTCCAGAGGGGGCTGCCACAGCAAAAGCACGGTCCCCCCTAAGCTTCAGCCTGGACTTGGGAACAGCCAGGAGGAGCTGATCAGAGGACCTGAGGGACCTTGGAGGAACATAAGGTTCCAGCAGGTCCGAGAGGTAGCCCGGTGCCAAGCTGTTCAGACATTTAAAAGCAAACAGTACAACCTTAAAATCAATCCTAAAACGCACAGGAAGCCAGTGGAGGGAAGCCAGTAGCCTACAGGGGAAATGTAATAATAAATGTAACAATAATAATAATAATATTGCTAGATACCCAAATAAACAAACAAAAAAACAACCTGCGTCACGAGCCTCAGATGCATAAAAAAAAATAAAAAGATACAGAGAAATGTATACCTGCTGTTCATATGTTCTCATTGTTCTAATATCAAAACCTGATTATTTTGTTACGGCAGAGCCTTTGGATCACCCTTAAAGGAACATGCCAACGCTATGGGAAATGTGCTTACCGTCTTCTCCAGAGACAAGAAGATGGATACCAGTTTCCTCTCTGTGTGTTCAGCAGAAAGCTATCCGGAATGACAAATGAATGGAAGCAGATACGGACCACTAGCCTAGCTTAAAAAGTGTTTAAGCTAAGCTAGTTTGCAGCCAGATTGCTTTCTACTGAACAGAGAGGAAATTGATATATATCTTCTTGTCGGACTGTGGTGAAGACGGTAAGAACATTTCCCATAATGTTGGTGTGTTCCTTTAAGAATTGGGCACTTCACTTATTAAATTAGCTACATCTGCAGCTAATTTTCATTACTTTTCATTACTTTATTTAACTTTGTTTATCTTTACAGTGACAATGCACATCAATCATTGTTATTGTCAATCTGCCAGTATTACATAAACAACTGCAGTTAGAATGAGCAGCATCCTTAGTGTTATGATTTATGCATATAACCCATATAACTCTATATGATAGCATGTACAATACCGTATATATATATATATTTATTACCATATATATATATATATATATATATATATATATATATATATATATATATATATATATATATATATATATATATATATATATATCCACATCTGTCTGTACATACCTGCATATAATCCTTTTTACATATCTGTAGATGTAGACATATCCCTTACCTACTCTTATAGTTACCAGTATGACTACTACCATAGTGTCTTTATACCTGTATCACTGTACATATTAATACTACAACTCTGTAGTGTACTTACATCTGATTAGCACTATTAATCAGTAGTACTCATTTATATATTTTATACCCAGTTTAATCACCTGTACATTGTATATTACTATTGTACTTTACTGTTACATTTGCACTCTGGTTGGATGCCAAACTTATTTTCCTTGTACTGTACTTGTGCGGCATGATGACAATACATTTGAATCTAATCTAAATAATAATATGATATAATCTTGTCTAATGTAATCGAATCTATTCTAATCTAGTCTAATGTAATATAATCTAGTATAATCTAATCTAATCTAGTCTAATGTCATGTCATGTAATCTAATCAAATCTATTCTAGTCTAATGTAATCTAATCTAGTCTAATGTAATCTAATCTAGTATAATGTAATCTAATATAATCTAATGTAATAATGTAATTTAATCTAATGTAATCAAATCGAATTGAATGTAATGTAAGGTAATGTAATCTAATCTAGTCTAATCTAGTTTAATCGAATCTAATGTAATGTAATCTAATCTAATCAAATGTAATGTAATTTAATCTAATGTAATGTAATCTAATGTAATGTAATTTAATCTAATGTAATGTAATCTAATCTAATCAAATGTAATCGAATCAAATGTAATTGAATGTAATTGAATCTAATGTAATGTAATGTAATCTAATTGTTGCAGGCCTACCACTGCTGGTGCAGCGGACCATTGCGCGGACCATCGTCCTGCAGGAGAGCATCGGGAAGGGTCACTTCGGGGAGGTGTGGCGAGGGAAGTGGAGAGGAGAGGACGTGGCCGTGAAGATCTTCTCCTCCAGAGACGAGCGCTCGTGGTTCCGTGAAGCTGAGATCTACCAGACCATCATGTTGAGACACGACAACATCCTGGGATTCATCGCGGCTGATAACAAAGGCAGGTCCACACAAGCACATACAGTTGCAATCGAAATTATTCAACCCCCATTATATAATGGGCTTTTTGGCAAACATTTAAAATGGTCAGCTGTTTGCAATAAACAAAGTAGACAAGAACAGTTTAAATGGTTAAATTAAATGAAAATTACCATGGTACCTAATGACCTCTAGGTAAAAGAGCCTCGCACTTAATACTGCACTTTGTTTATATTATTTTTTGCTTTGGTCAGAGTGTGGGTTTGATGTCAGTGGCTGTAGGTGGAAGGGTTTCTGTCGAGAGAGGAGAAACTCACACTATGATAAGTTACTAAACTCCCAACCAACGCATCAGACCAAAACAATGTTTTAACAGTGCCATAATAATAATAATAATAATCTTTATTTATATAGCACCTTTCATACACGGAGTGCAGCTCAAAGTGCTTAACAGAGCAAAGAAATAAAAACACAACATTTTACAATAAAGCACAAAAAAAAAGTAAGGAAAAGAAAAGCAGGATTTTAAGACCAGCAAAACATGATTAAGAAAATAGCTAAAAAGCATAAATGACAACAGGCATTTTAAAATCAGCTAAAAGCAAGAGTATAAAAATATGTCTTGAGCTGTGCTTTAAAGCTATCCACAGAGGCTGCCTGTTTTATATGTAGTGGGAGATTATTCCACGCCGTCGGCCCATAGAAACAAAAGGCTGCTTCGCCATATTTTTTATATTTCATTGTAGGCACTTCGAGCAGGTCCGCACTAGAGGACCTGAGGGGGCGGTTTGGAACATATCTATGTAAGCAGTCGCAGAGATAAGATGGTGCCAGACCATTAAGAGCTTTAAAAACAAGCAGGAGAATTTTAAAATCAATCCTAAAGACAACCGGGAGCCAATGCAGTGAAGCTAAAACTGGAGTAATATGTTCCCTCATCTTAGTTCTAGTTAAAATTCTGGCTGCCGAATTTTGGACAAGTTGTAATCTGTCAGTTGTTTTCTTTGGAAGGCCAGAATAAAGTGCATTACAATAATCAAGCCGAGAGAAAACAAAAGCGTGGATTAGCGTTTTTGCATCATCCAGGGACACATAGGCTCTAATTCGTGCAATATTTCTAAGATGAAAGAAGGCAATCTTCGTGACATGATTAATGTGTGTATTAAAATTCAATTCAGAATCAATAATAACCCCCAGGTTCTTTACTGCAGTGTTATTTTCTACGTTCAGGTTACCCAGTCTACTTTTTATCAGTTCTCTCTGCTCACTAGACCCCACTATGAGAACTTCTGTCTTATCCTCATTTAGCTTGAGAAAATTCTCACTCATCCAGCCTTTTAAGCTGGACAAACAGGTCAACAACGGGTCTAGAGCACAGGGCTTGTCTGGAGCTACGGAGAGGTAAAGCTGGGTATCATCAGCATATAAATGGAAGTTAACTCTATGATTGGTAATAAGTCCACCCAGCGGCAGTATATACAGGGAGAACAATAAAGGGCCAAGAATGGATCCCTGCGGGATACCAGAACAGATGGTGTGTTTGTCGGAATCATAATTCGCTAGATTGACAGAGTAGCTTCTACCTGTTAAGTAGGAATGAAACCAGGACAAGGCCGTGCCTGACAGACCTATCCAATACTCGAGGCGGTGCATTAGAATTGTGTGGTCAATTGTGTCAAACGCAGCCGTTAAATCTAGGAGTAGGAGAACGGATACCTCTTTATTGTCCGCAGACACCCTAAGGTCGTTAATTACCTTTACAAGTGCTGTCTCAGTGCTATGGCCCCTCCGGAAACCAGATTGGAATTTGTTATGGACCCCATTTTTCTGTAAAAACGCATCCAGTTGATAAAAAATTGTCTTTTCTAAGACCTTGCCCAAAAAAGGGAGATTAGAGATAGGTCTATAGTTACTCAACACAGAGGGATCAAGGTTGTGTTTCTTTAGTAAGGGCCTAACTACAGCCATTTTTAGTGAGTCTGGAAAGATGCCTGATTTGAGAGAGCTGTTTACAATTTTAAGGATATCTCCAACCACACGGTCTAAAACCTCTTTGAGGAAGGGGGTGGGAATGGCATCCAAAGAACAGGAGGATGATGACATTTGCGATATGGTTTTGCGGAGTTCCTTTTCATCAATTTCACAGAACGATGCTAGACTTCCCCTGGAGCGATTTATCCTGTTGCATATAGCACTACTAGCGGCATTTGTAGTTTGAGAGTTTGTGCTAAGAGCATCACTCACAATACTAGCACGAATGTTAAGAATTTTATTATCAAAAAAGGATGCAAACTCATTACACTTATCTTTAGTGGCAGCGAGCGACTGCTTGTAGGACTGGGGGGGATTTAAAAGACGTTCAATGGTGGAAAATAAAACTCTGGCATTTGTCTTATTCTCATTAATAATGCCTGAGAAATACGTCTGTCTTGCCAGACGCATGGCTTTGTTGTAGGCAACTGTAGATTGCTTTAAAGACTGTAGGTGGACAGTGAGCTTGGTTTTTCTCCAAACTCGCTCCACTCTACGACATTCCCTCTTAAGTGAACGCATATGTTCGGTGATCCAGGGTGTTATTCTGGCTTTATGTCTCCTCTTGGTTTTCAAGGGAGCCACTTTGTCAAGAGCTGACCTTACTTTAAGACTAAAATGTTGAACCATATCATTTACTGAGGAAGATTCAGGTAGGGCGGGCGCACCTACCAGATGACTAGGGAACTCACTGGCTGCTGACGGGCTAAAGAAACGTTTTTTAATAGTATAGTCTGTACTGTTTTTCTCAAGATCAGGGACAGTCATACTAAAACATAGCAGATGGTGGTCAGATAGCTCCGGCCTTTCAATAATTTTGTCGACAGTGATTCTCATACCTCTAGAGATCACCAAGTCCAGGGTGTGGCCGTGTTTATGTGTTGGGCCGACAACATGCTGAATAAAATCAAAAGAGTACAACAACTGTAGGAAGCCCACAGCTTCAGTATCTGATACATTCTCCACATGAAGGTTTCCGTCGCCTGTTATCAGGGTTCTGTCGTAGTTAGTGGAACAGATAGATAGAAGTTCAGCTATTTCTGTTAAAAATAAGGTTTTACTGAGCTTTGGAGGACGATAAATGGTAATTATTAGCACAGGGGATTTACTCTCAAGTATGGTGGCCTGGTATTCAAATGATGAATATTTGCCAAGAATCAGAAGTTTACATTTTAAAGTGTCTGAGAAAATATTTGCCAGTCCACCTCCTTTCTTGCCCTCACGTATTGAGTGCACAAAACTATAGCCCGCGGGGCAGGCAGCGGCCAAAGTTACCGCTCCATCAGAGCCAAGCCATGTCTCCGTTAGAAAGATAATATCTAATTTCTCATCGCAAATGATGTCACTAACCGATGAGGACTTGTAGAGAAGTGACCTAATGTTAAATAGGGCCATCTTTATCCCATGACCATGGCACTTTACTGGACTGTAATACTTTAAAGGTCGGAGGTCTGTCAAATTTGCTTTACCAGATGCTCTATTTTGATGTCTATTGCTAATTATTGTAGGAATGGGATGAAATGGTAGAGGTAACTTTGATGATAAAATTGAAGAAGATATTAGCGGGGCACTATTTTCCTGATTACTAAGCTGCCCAAGCCTGGGCTGGGGAGAGAGTTGAAGGCGGTGAGTTAATTGAGTTACTGTAGAACTTGGGCATACAGAGCATCAATTTACAGGCTTTTGGAGAAATGAAAAGAGGGCTTGCAATGTATCAGAAATATTCATAGAGAGCAGCTTGGCTCCAGACCTGTTTAAATGTACTCCGTCCCTATTGAAGAGGTCATATCTGTCATAAAAAAGAGTGAAGTTATCTATGTAGGCAATGTTCCAGAACCAGCAGCTTTCCTTCAGCCACAGATGTAATTGATGAAGGCGACTGTATTTCATATCCCCACGATATAGGCAGGGTAGGGGCCCTGAGATGGCTATGGTCTTACCAGTCTCCCATAGACTGAGAGTGTCCATTAATCTATTGAACTCCTCTTTTATCAGCTCTGATGCATCAGCTTTGATATCATTGGCTCCAATGTGAACCACCAGGGAATTTTGACACACCTCAGACAACAGACTAGGTATCATAGCGTTAATGTCTGCCACTTTAGCACCAGAGTAGCACCTTGTCTCGCAACCTTTCACAGAGACATAGCGGACGATTGAGTCACCTATAATAAGAGTGTCCGAGACAATAGGGGAAGAAGTAGGAACAGGAACAGCTCTGTCGCTGAGAGCTGCATTGACGTTGCTCGAAGCGGGAACAGGGATTTCCTTGGTGATGTCACCATTTGCCTTAGCTGTATCTAATACTCGGTTGTTCAGTGCAGGCGAAAGCTGCAGCCGGCTATTTGAAGGGACGCACTCGGACAGTAGGTCAACAGGGGGCGGAGGGGTTTTCCGTCGGAGGCGTTTACATTGGGTTAACGGGGACGAGGGACAGGAACGCTTCCTATTAGCTCCCTGTGCAGGCGATGGCTTTAGACTGGTTTGACCAGCCTGTGGATAGATTGGGGGGACAGATTGGGGGGACCCCGTCGCTGTCCCAGAGCGGCGATCCACAAACCGAGAAGCCAGTGTGGGGGGGGGGGGGATCCTGCATATTCAGGACGTCGTATCTGTTCATAAGCTGGATCCTCTCGGGCTCTCGAATGTGTAACCTACCGGCATTTTTACCCTTGCCAGCAACAACATTGGACCAACCCTCCACATGCTTACGCCGAGGAGTGGAGGTGGCACGAAGCTTGGGCCTAGCTCCCTGGAGTTACCAGGGTTCCTCTGACTGCCCCGGAGCCTCCGGAGCTCCGTCTGGACTGGAGAGACTATTGCTATCCAAAAGAAGAGTACCCATGGAGCTGGTTGACAGGACAGCGATTTTTTTCGCCTGTGTTGAGGCGACTGTTGAGAACTCCATGACAAGCTTGTTTTTCTCACTAAGCTCAGATTTTAGCTGAGAGATGTTCTCTTTCAGCTTTGAAATGGTAAGGTTGCATGACTCACACATAGCTGTCATATGGGTTGCTGTATATTTCCTAGGATATCGATGGTCTAAAAGACTAGCCGGTAGCGTCTAGCTGTAGCTATGAAACAACAAGCTCCTCGATGGTCTAAAAGACCAGCCGGTAGCGTTTAGTTGTAGCTATGAAACAACAAGCTCCACTAGCTTAGCTCACGTTGAGCAGGGTCAGCAGAACCAGCTAGCTCTTCCGGAGCTCCTGGCTAATTGCTAACAGAGCCAGCTAGGCTAGGCTACTGCTAACAGAGCAGAGCATACATTCAGAGAGGTTCTCAAAACAATATAACTAGTCCACTGCTTTTAAAGCAGATTAGATAAAACAGACCTTTTCAACTGGTAGCTGTAACCATGAAACAACAAGCTCCACTAGCTTAGCGCACGTTGAGCAGGGTCAGCAGAACCAGCTAGCTCTTCCGGAGCTGTAGGTACTGTGTCCACATGTCAGCTGTAAGTACTGTGAACAGGTGTCAGCTGTAGGTACTGTGTCCAGGTGTCAGCTGTAGGTCTTTCCTCACAGTGGCTGGTAATAATGGAGGACTTTCCTAACAGTGGCTGGTAGTAATGGAGACTTTCTCACGGTGGCTGGTAGTAATGGAGGACTTTCCTCACAGTGGCTGGTAGTAATAGAAGACTTTCCTCACAGTTGTAGGTGGGGGATGTTATGTCATGAGGTCCCGGGATAGTGCAGGCCTGTGATGTCCAAGGTGGAGGTGCAGGCCGGAGGTGTGTGATCCAACAAAGGTAGTTGTTGGTAGCTAGCTGCTACAGGGTTGGAGGGTAGCTGCTGGTAGCTAGCTCCTGCAGGACTGGGGCTAGCTGCTGGCAGCTAGCTGCTGCAGGGCTGGTGGGTAGCTGCTGGTAGCTAGCTGCTGCAGGGCTGGTGGGTAGCTGCTGGTAGCAGTTGAACAGGATCCAGGGTGCAGTGTAGGCCACACCAGGAGTATGGTAGTGCAGGCCTCAACAGACCAGTGATTGTAGGTAGCTGTTGGTAGCTAGCGGAGGAGTCTTCTGCTCAGGGTTTGCTGCTCCTCCTCCTCAGCACCTCCTGGTGGTCCCCAGGTCCAGGCTTTATAACACGGGGTGATCGACAGTGTTGGGAAAGTTCACTTTCTACCAGTGGCGGCCGGTACATTCTTCTCCATGGGGGGGCGCTATACCAAACATTTTGCAAACATGTACCACGCATTGGCATGTCACTGGCAGCGGACAGCTGACCAAGCGAACACTGACTCCCCACAACACTACCAAACCACCAACAACACACAACCAGTCAAATAAAGTACAGTCTAATTCACAACTTGAAACACAATATATAAATAGAAAAGTTAGAAACAAACTCGCTCCGTCTCCAAACACACGCATACGCAGAGAGAGAGAGAGAGAGAGAGAGAGAGAGAGAGAGAGAGAGAGAGAGAGAAGAGAGAGAGAGAGAGAGAGAGAGAGAGAGAGAGAGAGAGAGAGAGAGAGAGAGAGAGAGAGAGAGAGAGAGAGAGAGAAGAGAGAGAGAGAGAGAGAGAGAGAAGAGAGAGAGAGAGAGAGAGAGAGAGAGAGAGAGAGAGAGAGAGAGAGAGAGAGAGAGAGGAGAGAGAGGCCATCACTCACCACACTACACACTGAGTAGCCTACTGTGTGCGTCAGAGAAACACAATCGTACAATATTTAAGTAGGTACAGTTACAACAGTACAACTATCACCCTATTGAGCCGTACTGTATTGTACCCTTTCTGCAATCTGTTAAAATAAGTTTTCATTCAGAGAGAGAGAGAGAGAGAGAGCGCGAGAGAGAGAATCACGGAATCACGTTAGTTAGAGAGAGAGAGAGAGAGAGAGAGAGAGAGAGAATCACGTTAGTTAGTTTAGCATTAGCTGAGTGGCTAACAGCAGCTAACGTTAGCTGAGTGGCTAAGAGAGAGAGAGAGAGAGAATTAACTCACTTTGTTTAATTGAAACGTGGTCCAGCCGGAGGGCTTGATAAAGTGTATGTCCACTGACTGTCCCCCAGACTGTTGTCGATGTATATCCACTGCCACTGTCCAGACTCCAGACTGCATCACAACACACAGCATCGAACATCCTGCAAACTACCTGGCGTTCTATCGTCCACACAAGCAAAACCGCGAAATGCGGCTACGGAAAAGTACTGGCATCGCGTCGGCCAATCAGAGAGCGTCTCCGCGAAATGCGGCTACGGAAATTCTAGACGCTGCTAAGGCTGCTTGCCTAGACCGCTTCAAATCGCGCCCGGCTTCCAACATAATACATCATATTTCAACGCACAGCGCGTTACGCACTGATTGGCTGCGACGGATACAGCGATGAAACAGTGACGCGCACTCAGAGCGCTATTGCGTCTAGCCCGGGCCGAGAGAAATACGGCTAGGAGAGAAATGCGGCTATGCGACAGTGAGTCACTTCCTGTTCAGGAAAACGATTATTTTTATTTGATATATTAACGTTATATTGTGCATTGGAAACACAAACATACTTAAAATGAGTAAATATTATTAATTTTAAACATGTTTATATTATTTATAGGGCTATAAAAAAAATAAAAATAAAAATCTTGTTCTTCTCTCTTTTAACAGGGGGGTCGGCGCCCGAGCGCCCCCAGTGGCCAGCCGCCACTGCTTTCTACATGAACTAGTTCAGTTCACAGTTCAAATTTTTTTAAATGAACTAGTTCAGTTCATAGTTCATAATTCAAAATGTTGAACTAAAGTTCATGGTTTCAAAAATGAACTAATTTAGTTCCTTTTAGTTCTTTTTTTATTTATTTTTTTATTATAGATTTTTCACGTACAGTTACTTACATTACAAAAACACACATTGGGACAAGGGGGGGGGGGGGGTCCGCCAGTTCATCTCTATGCCATCATCCACACCATTCTCGAAGACACTCTGATGTCACGAGACCGCCGCCATCTTGGTATAGGGCAAGGCTATTCAACTGGCGGCCCGCGGGCCAGATCCGGCCCGTGGGATGATTCTGACCGGCCCGCCAAAGATTACATGATGATATTTTTTTTTTTTTTTTTTTTCACTTTTTTTTTCATGTCAACGTTAACACGCACAATTGAGCCAAAAGTCACTCAATTAATGACAGATTTCATTGATAAATTGAGGGAAAACTTTGCAAGTCGATTTGATGAATTTGACATGTCCAGAGAATTGATGCATTTTGTGAGCAACCCATTTGCCAATGTAGCTGCTATTTCCACAAAAGGACAAGAGTTCCTTGCATCACTTCACATTGATGAAGGTCTCCTGCAACTTGAAATAATTGACATGCAAGCATCATCTGCTCTGAAGCAGGCACTTGAGAATGAATCCACCACAACATTTTGGATAAAGTGTATTCATGTCAAGACATTCCCCAAAATAAAAACGCTGGCAATATCTGTGCTAACAATGTTTGGCTCAACATACACCTGTGAATCCAGTTTCTCTCACATGAATGCCATTAAAACAAGCAACCGTGCCTCCTTGACAAATGAGCATTTGCATCACTGTTTGCGGGTAGCCCTCACTTCCTATGAACCCTCTTTCTCTGCCATTGCCCAGTCAAAGAAGTGCAATCGCTCTCATTAGATGTGTGTATGTAGGCTAGGCCTGTCTGCCCCCCACCCCCCCTGATGTTTGAGAGTTAAGAGTGGACAATAAGTGCTAATAAGATGCTGTGATTTACTGTTGTTGCACAGACATGAAGCACTTTTTCATAAGCTCAGCTGCACTATAAATGTGTTTGTTTGTTCAAGTGTTGATGTTAGAATGTTCAGATGCACATCATGCACTTGTTTGTTTTTTATTTTATTTTTATATTGAAATGTTGAAGAGGAGATGTTGCAGTTGTTGCACAGTCATAAATGAAGCACTTTCTGCAGGAGATGTTGCAGATGTGGCACATAAATGAAGCACTTTATTTGAAAAGTATACTACTTTTGCAATGTAGTTAAATAAAAGTTGTGAAAATGTGGTTGCGTGTTGTGTCAAGTGTACATATATTCATAGCACGGGGAGGCGCCATGGCAGTCCGGCCCCTGGCCCCTTGGGTTTCTGACAATGTGGCCCCCTGAACAATTTAGTTGAATAGCCCTGGTATAGGGGGACCATACGGATTTCTACCATCAAATGCATGCGTTGAGGTCCGTTTTTATTACATGTTTTTTTTTTTTTAACTAAATTTTTATTTGCATTTTCGTATTACAAGCATACAAACAACATCATATTTGAATATTATTATCCTCTCAGTCGGTCTTCCAGTTACATATTATATAGACATAATGTACAACACCGTTAAACAGACAAATTATAAAGAAAAAAAAACAATAAAAAATGTAATACCCAAAAACAGAAATAATAAATACCGACTTAAGCAAAAGTTCCACAGACATAAATGATAAATTGAAAAAACATAAAGCAATCGTCCTACCCAAATGATAGAAATAGAGAATACTAACTAAAGCAAAAATGTGTGACATGGGTTCAGAGACCCTCCTTGAACCTCTTTCCTCCTTTACCCTTCTCCCTCTTGTGTTGCATTTGTTTCTTCCTCTGTGATGTCGTTTTCGTTCCCCTTATAGTCCTCCCACTTTCCCCATCTTTCCCCAAATTTCTCTTCCTGTAACGTCAGCATGTGTGTAATCCTCTCCATATCCTGTATCTCTTCCACTATTCCTACCCATTGTGCTATTGTCGGTGGGTCTTCCTTGTACCACAGTCTCGTTATTGCTTTTCTGGCCGCTATCAACATTATCTTTATTAAATATTTGTCCCCCCCTTGTATTCCCTCGTGTGTCAGGTCTCCTAAGTAAAGCACCAGTCCTGTTTGTGGTAATCCGTATCCTAGTATTCTGATCATTGCCTCCCCTATCTCCTCCCAATACCCCTTCAGCTTCTGACATCCCCAGAATATGTGTGTGTGATTTGCCCCCTCCTTCCCACACATCCTCCAGCAAGCTCTTTGTGTTGGTGCATATTTTCCCTTCAGTTCTGGGGTTATAAAGAATCTGATTATGTTTTTCCATCCAAACTCTTTTCATATCCTCGATCCTGTTGTTGAATGTTGTACCTCGCATATGTTCCCCCATTCCTTCCCTGTTATTTCTATCTCTAGCTCTCTCTCCCTTATGTAATCGGTCGTGTGTCCCTTGCTGTTCATTATAGCCCGGTATATTGCTGATATTACTCTTCCTTGCCCCCCTTCGTATGCCCATACTATCATCTTTATTATTCCATTCTGTTCTTCGTCTTTGGCCCCCCTTATTTCTTTGTTGTAGTAGTCTCTAACCTGTAGATATCTGAAGTGGTCCCTGTTTTCTAGTCCAAATTTCTCCTTTAATTTTTGTAGTGTCTCTACAGTAATAGTCCCTCTTTTTCTTTAAATAGTTCCCTATCTCCCACCAGAGCTTGTACCTTGTATCCCTCCCCTTCTTGTTCTATGTCTTTCCATCTTGCCTCATATCTGTCGTTACACCAGCACGTCACTGCTCTCAGTTGTGCTGCATAGTAATAATCTTGTAGGCTGGGTACTGCCATCCCTCCCTCTTCCTTTGGTAGTTGTAGTGTTTTATATCTGACCCGTGGTCTTCTCCCCGCCCATATGAACCTCGATATCAGTCTGTCCCACTCCCTGAATTGATTCTGTGGTATTTGTATTGGTAGTGACTGGAATAGGTACAGTAACCTTGATAGTATGTTCATTTTAATGACATCTATTCTTGAATTGAAGTCCATGGGCATTACTGTCCATCTCTCTAAGTCTCTCTTGATGTTCTGATTTATCTGTGTATAGTTCGCCTCATATAGTTTCTCCACCCCTCTCGTGATGTTCACCCCTAAGTATTTAATCTTGTCCATGTCCCATCTTATCCCGTACTGTTCCCTAATTTCCGTCGTTGGGGTATAGTTCCATGCTAAGGTCTGTGTCTTTGTCACGTTTAGTTTGTAACCTGAGTAGTGGCCATATTCCTTCAGTAGATCCATCAGTGCCGGGAAGCTCTTGTCTGGTTGCCTCATGTATACTATCACGTCGTCCGCAAATAGGCCTAGTTTATATTCCGTTCCCTTTATCCTTACTCCCTTAATGTCCTCGGTCTGTCTGATCAGTTGTGCCAGTGGTTCTATGAAAACGGCGAAGAGCGTCGGTGAGAGACAACATCCCTGTCTGGTAGCCCTCTCTAATCTGATTCTATCTGTCAAGCTGCCATTCACCTTAACCCTCGCTGTCGGTTCTTGATATAGCGCCTTGATCATCTTCATCGCCCTCCCGTTCAGTCCGAACCTCATCAATGTTTTATATAAAAATGTCCAGCTCACACTGTCGAATGCTTTTTCTGCATCTAGGCTAATCAGTACCGCGCTACCTCCTTGTTTTTGTATCTCCTCTACTATGTGTAATGTCTTTCTCACGTTGTCCTGTGTCTGTCTCCCTTTAATAAATCCAGTTTGATCTTCATCTATAATGTCTGGCATAAACGTCTCAAATCTCTTTGATATTATGGATGTATACATCTTGTAATCCACGTTGAGTATGGACACAGGTCTGAAACTACTACACAATTCTCTATCCTTTCCTTCCTTCGGTATCGTGGTGATTATGGCTTCCTTCCACGAGGGGGGCATTTTTCCCTCTTCCATCGTGTGTCTGAACGCCGTGCTAATTCAGTTCTAAATGTCTTGTAGAATTCCGATGGGAATCCGTCGCTCCCCGGAGACTTGTTGTTTTTAGCTCTACTAATTGCCTCTTCCAGTTCTCGTTCCGTAATTATTTTATTTAATTCTTCATTCTGTTCTTTCCCTATCAATGGTAGCTCTAGCTTCTCCAGATATGCTTCTATTTCCTCTTCTCCCGCTGCTTTTGGCTGTGTGTATAGTTTCTCATAGTATTCTCTAAATGTCCTCTCTATTTCCGCTGGGTCTCTCAATATTTCATTAGTCTTTGTATCCCTTATTGTGTGTATCGTGTTCAACTTCTGTTGCGTCCTAATTCTCCTAGCCAACAGTCTGGTCGCTTTTGATCCCCCTTCATAGTACGTTTGTTTCATGAACCTCGCTTTCTTTTCTATTTCCGTCAATAATTCCCTATTTATCCTGGCCTTTACTTCTTTGATTTCTCCGAGCGTTCCCTGTTCTTTTGATATCTGGTGTCTCCCCTCTAGATCCTTCAGCTTCCCTATCAGATTGTGATATGTCTCCGTTCTGGCTTTCTTCAGCATTGCTGTCTTCTCCATCAATTTCCCCCTTATCACCACCTTCAGTGTGTCCCATAGAATGTTCGGGTCTACCGTCCCGTTGTCATTTTCCTCCTTATACCTGGCTATCTCCTCCTTGATCTGACTCACCACCCCCTTGTTATTTAGTATTCCTACATTTAGTCTCCAGATCGTGTTCCTCCGTCTCCCTTCTAGATCTACTGTCAGATATATGGCACTGTGATCCGATATGTCCGCTACTCCTATTCTGCTCTCCCCTACCCTGTAACTGTCCCCTGTCGTCATCAAAAAATAGTCTATTCTCGCATATGTCACGTGTGGGTGTGAGTAATGTGTGTATTCCCTGTCCATGGCGTGCATCCCCCTCCAAACATCTGTAATTCCCATTTCCATCATCTGAATATTCATATATCTACTGATGGGTGCTCGTCCTTTTCTAGTACTCGTGGTGTCTAGGTCGTGATTCAGTACTACGTTAAAATCTCCCGCGCATATCAATATCCCTTCTAGTTCCATCACTATCATATCAAAAATGGTCTCATATAAATCCCTCTCACTCTCTGGGGGTGCATAAACATTCACTAACGTAACCATTTGGCCCTCCATTTTCCCCTTCACCAGAACAAACCTTCCCTCATTGTCTCTTACTTCCTTGATCAATTCAAATTTGACTGTTTTTGATTAACGTGATTACTCCTCTCCTCGGGTTCCGTTTAAAGGAACTATAGTATGCATTTTCATATCCAAATCTCTTCAGTTTCTCATGATCCTGTGCTACCAAATGTGTCTCCTGCAGAAAAATCACTTCCACCTCACTTTTTTTACATTTCAACATCACTTTGCCCCTCTTTATCGCATTATTCATTCCATTAACGTTTAACGACATCATTTTTATACCTTTAACCATTGTCATCTTTCTTCTTCTTTTGTCTGTCAGTCCCCCCCATGTCACATTCATTCCCCCCTCCGGTTGGAGCCTCCGCTCTCTTCACGGAATACATATAATGATTAACATAAATAAAAAACATAAACTTTACATAAAGTGCTCCCAAGGCGTTCGGGGGGTCCCTGTGTCCCCCCCTGTCCCCTGCTGGTGGGTGAGGAGTAATTGCTCTCCTAGTGAGAGGCCCCCTCCTGACGGCTTGGGGGTTTGAAGCCTTTACCCCCAACCGCTCGTCATATTTGTCCAGCTTTCTTACTGTTTTTTTTGCTGTCGAGCTCCTGGTCAAAAGCGCTCTGTCCTTCATTCTGACCAAAGACCCTCATTTCCTAGGTCCCTCTCAATGTCTCTCATATGTTCCAATGTCCCTCCTTCCTCCCAAACCCGTGTGTGGTGCCTTCTGTGTACCCCTTTTTACTTTCTTTTCCTCCCCTCTATTTTCTATGTGATGTCCATTTATCCCCTTAATCCCTTCCAACTGTGTTACTCGCAGCGTGTGTCTATGTATTTGTTTCAGTATGTTCTGTGTCCCGTCTATCATACCTAGTTATATTTCCATTTATTTCCTCCATCAGCATGTGTATTATGTGTCCATGTATACGTTATGTTCATTCCTATATCCTGCCTCTACCTGGGAATGTGTGTTTATGCATATGTTATTTCAGTTTCTATTTTTTGTCTCTATTTGGATAGTTTTTTCAATCTCTTGTGCGTGTACTCATCCGTTCGCCTCCTCCCGCCTCCTCTCCCCTCCTTCTCCGTCTCTGGCCTCCTCGTCCGTCTCCGCCCTCGGTCTGTCACGTCTCATCTCGGCCTTCTCCTCTCTCCTCCCTCCTCTCCCTGGTTTCGGTCTCCTACTCTGGTCCATCTGCGTGCCCCCTCCAATCTCTGCTGCAGGCTCCGCGTCTGGTCCTCATGTCTCCTTCCTTCTCCGTCCTCCGCCATCTGCATCCCCCGTCGTCTCATCTCCTGCGCCGCCTCCCGCGCCGTCGCGTACGTCACCGTCCCTTCCTCCCAGTGAATCCTTAGCGAGGTCATGGGTGATTGGAATCTCATTCCGTTTTCTTTCAGAATTATCTTCAGTCCCGCGTAGGACCTGCGTGTTATTGCTACCGCTGTCGAGTAATCTTGATCAAATGATAGTCTTTTCCCTTCGATTTCTATCTTCTTGGTCCACGCGGTTCTGAGTATCAATTCCTTAATCTCAAATCTCAGAAAGTTAATAATCACCGCTCTCGGAGGTCTGTCCGGTTTCGGTCTCGGAGCCAACGCCCTGTGGGCCCTCTGAATCTCCATTTTTTCCAGTCCCGTCTCCTTCAATTGCTCTTTGATAAGCTTTTCTACATATTGGGTCACCGATTCCCCTTCGACTCCTTCTTTCAATCCCCATATTCTGATGTTATTTCTCCGTGACCTCCCCTCCATGTCCGATATCTTTGTCTCCATCTGTTCTTGTTTTTGGATCGCACATGTTAATACCTCGTGTATCTCTGTGTTCCATTCCTCCGCTTGCGCCGTTCTAGTCTGTAACTCGGTCACGTTTCTGTCCTGTTCCGCCATCTTCTCATCCACCCTTTTGAGTTCTGTATTCATTTCGCCTCTGAAGTCCTCCTGTTCCATCCTCAATTCCTCCCGTAACTTCCCAATATCATTCCTTATCGTGTCCGTGTTCAGTTTTATCGCCGCTGTTATGTTCTCCAATATCCCGGCCTGCATGACCACGGCCCATCCTGGCATTCCCGTGTCTGCCTCAGCGGGACCTCCCCCTTCTTCCGCCTGTCTCTTCTCGGCTTCGCTTCGGGGACTCTGTTTCTTCAAATTCTCCTTCTCGTGTGTTCTCCATTTCTCTTTCCTTCACAATCGTTGTCTCTTCCTTACTTCTCGTGTGCATTTTCATTTTTAATCACTTTTCGGGTCCTTTTTTATCAGTTTTTTCGCTCATTTGACCAGGAGCTCTACCGCACGTGTGTTACCCGTCTGCTCTCATACCGGAAGTCTTTATTACATGTTTTATCACATTCTTGTTCATTTCATAACATTTTCATACGATTTGTTTTGAAAATATTGAGGCCAACATGGCATTTCACTATTTCGAAAGCCTTTCTGGTGATTCTAAGGCGAGATATGAGTCAAAGATCTCCCCCTGATTGACTTGACATAATGTCCATACAAAACACATACAGACATGGCCAACTCTTGAATACCCAAATTGAAGCTGCTGTGTTACGTTTTTGTACTAATAACAAACACAGAAATCCAAATCGCAAGTTTTATATAATACCAGCTGATGCATCACGGAGGAAAAAGTGGCTGGTGGCTAACGTTCGGCTACTTTGATGAACATTGTCGCTCAGCTGATAGAGTTGTGCCCTTCCTGATGGCTTGTCGTACAGAACTTGTAAGTCGCTTTGGATAAAAGCGTCAGCTAAATGACTAAATGTAAATGTAAATGTAAACTCGCTCTGTGTTGTGGTCATGGTAGCTACATGCTAAGCTAACGTTAATTACATAATATCGAACCGATAGGAGCTTATCTAATCTTACGTGGTGGTACCACGTGTGCCACTACCCGATCAAACATCCAAGTAAGATTAGATAAGATAAGCTCCTATCGGTTCGATATTATGTAATTAACGTTAACTTAGCATGTAGCTACCACGACCACAACAGCAGAGCGAGTTAGCCGAAAGTTAGCCACCAGCCACTTTTTCCTCCTTGATGGTATAAAACTTTTCTGTTTCTGTTTTTGTCATTAGTACAACGCGTAACACAGCAGCTCTGGCATTGTGAAGGACTGAAGAAAATTCCGCTTGATAGTCTTTAATTTGACGCTTTAACGATCCGCTTCTGCACTAAATGAACCGTACACAATGTACCAGGCGGGGCAGTTTCCCCCCACGCTGCAGTTGCCTAGCAACAACAGTTTCAAGTTTCTCAAGTTTCAAGTTTCTTTAATAGTTGTCATACAGAAGTACAGAATACTTTCATACAAAATGCTTCTTACTGTTACGCTCCAGAGACTGTGCTAGACAAGATAGTATCAAATAACATAGTATAGCATGTAATTTAGAAGTAGAAAATGAGGTCAGTGTTCAGTATAGACATATGTACAATGTTCGATGCAGAATAGACGTAACTGAGTTACCATATAATATACAATACTATGCAGTGTACTAATGTACAATACTATATAGTGCAAAGCAGAAATGGGATGAGGTACAATTTAGGTACAATTTACAGTAAGGTGTACGAGTTGTAGTGCAATCCTTCATCAATAAATATAAATTGTGGGGAGTGGGTGCTACAGTGTGTTTGTTTAAAGTGAGTGTGTGCTATAAGGTGTGTGGAGTGGGTGCTACAGTGTGTTTGTTTAAAGTGAGTGTGTGTGTGGATGTGTGCGCTATGTGCGTTTGATGGTTGTTGTTGTGTAGTGTTCATTGTTCGTTTAGCAGCCTGATGGCCTGGGATAGAAGCTTCTTCTGAGTCTTTCTGTGCTCGCCTTGAGACTCCGGTATCGCTTGCCTGACCGCAGCAGTTCAAAGAGGCAGTTGTTCGGGTGACTGGAGTCTTTAATGATTCTCTTAGCCTTGCCCCTGCACCGCTTGTTGTAAATGTTCTGGAGGGTGGGGAGCCCCCCTCCAATTGTGCGTTCGGCTGAACGTGTCACTCTTTGTAGTCTGCTTCGGTCTTGTGCAGTGCTATTCCCAAACCAGGAGGTGATGTTGCCAGTCAGGATGCTCTCTATTGTACATGAGTAGAAGTTCTTAAGGATCTTCTGACTGACTTGGAACTTCCTTAGGCGCCTGAGGAAGTAGAGGCGTTGTCGTGCCTTCTTCACAACACTGTCAATGTGTGTGGTCCATGTCAAGTCCTCGGATATGTAGGCTCCGAGGTACTTAAAGCTGTTGACTCTCTCAACCGGTGCCCCGTCGATGCTGAGGGGGCTGTAGTCCTTGACCCCCGACCTCCTGAAGTCCACAATCATCTCCTTTGTTTTGCTGACGTTCAGGGAGAGGCTGTTTTCCTGGCACCATCCCGCCAGGACAGACAGGAAGTTGACTTCGAGAATAAGCAAGCAAAAACAAAACAAAAAGAAAAACAAGCTAAAAGGACCAAGACAGGCACTGTACATTATTGCACTTGCCTCGAGCCCATTCACATGTAGACATACATATATTTATTTTTTCCTATCCTAGGTCTGTCCATACAATGGGGCACTGGGCCTTTAGAAGGATCCGATACATTTCAGCAGGAAAGTAGTCTAATAGTGGGGCCCACACCTCCTGAAAGGAAGCGTTGTTGCCTCTATGCATTGCACAGTGTCTTTCATGGGGTAGCACACCGAAGATCTCTCTATACCACATTTGTAAAAATGGAGGTTTATCCTTAATCCAGTTTATCAGAATGCATTTCCGGGCTGAAAGTAGACGTTTATAATAGTTTGAATTGTAAACTCTTTTAAATGCATACGCAGACGCGACGTCTAGACTAGGTAGTCTGAGGCTTGTTCGAGATGGATTTCGGTTCGCCTCGAAAGTAGACGAGAGTAGCCGAGTGAAGCCGGGGGAGGAGTTAAAAAGGCGGACACTTCAGATTTCACGAGAGCCTCTCGCCTAGTCTCGCATGGCAGATACGCTTTCACGTCACCACACACACATTACACACCTGTCCAGCTCATTATAATGCGATGGCCGTGTGCAAAATTAGATCAGATTCAAATGTACAGCACACCATATACTGCTATAGTGGAATATACTATTCATATACCATAATGTATACCATCTTGTTGCGCGCTCCTGGCCGCACGCACACACAACACACTGCTGAATAATTCTGTTTTGCATCAATATAAATATATGTATACTGTGTATATTGAGGCAAAACAGAATTATATATACAGTATTGAGGCAAAACAGACGATGCATGTGTGTATGTGTGTGTGTGTGTGTGTGTGTGTGTGTGTGTGTGTGTCTGACAGCTTGAAGTTTATCATGATGATATGATGATAACGCATAACATAATAAAGTTTTCAATCAATCAATCAATCAAACGTCTCATAACTCCCTGGCTGTCACGTGGCTGGTGACTGACAACTTTTCTGAGCCAATAGGCGCTTTGCGCGACCGTAGCAAGTCGCTTCCCAGCCGGGAGCAGCCGGCTGAGAGGTACTGTGGAGCCTCGCTCTGAAGGCTGTGCGTGGCTCGCTCCCGCGAGAGTTCCGCGCCTCGTCTCGTCAGATTTTCAGAGCAAGTCGGACAACATTCTAACCGTCATGCAACGCGCTTGGCGAGGCCGTAGTAAACAATAGGGGGTATCTGCAGAGCCGCAGAGCCCAGGCGTGGACGGGTTGGAGGCGGGGCTTCGTGGCCTGGACAAGTATTAGTGGCCTGGACAAGTATTTGCACTACTGCGCACCATTTTCAACTTCACTTTCGTCTAGTTTACATAGATCCCCCATTTTCAACTTACCTTCCCCCATTTTCAACTTAACTTTCGTCTCGTTTACATAGGTACATAGACAGTAATGTTACATCTAGACATTTATGACATACCAGATCTAGTAATAATAGAGTAAACTTAACTTTCATCTCGTTTACATAGGTACATAGACAGTAATGTTACATCTAGACATTTATGATTAGCTGACGCTTTTATCCAAAGCGACTTACAAGTTCTGTACGACAAGCCATCAGGAAGGGCACAACTCTATCAGCTGAGTAACAATGTTCATAAAGTGTTGAGTGCTACAGTGTAGGTTAGTTTATTAGGACAAGTGCATGACATTAAGGTTAGTTAGGGTTAGATTTTTTTTTTAATTATTATTCAGATAATGGTTGAAGAAGTGAGTCTTTAGTCGACGGCGAAAGATTGGACGGGTTTCGGCTGTCCTAACTGGGGTGGGTAGTTCATTCCACCATTGTGGGGCAAGGACTGAGAATAGGCGACTTCTCTTTGATGACCCTCCCGGAGCTTGGATAGGAGTAGGAATAAACTGTACATATACAGCACTGTTTGAACCTGGCACACAACATACTTCACATGTCTTTTTGTGGAGACGAATATGATGAGTACCAGTCTTCTCCTCAGACATATAAAATCAGTTTTTCAATATAAGTACGACTCAAGACACAGAACATTAGTATGCAAAATAAAAAATGAACACAGATTTTGAGTGTGAATGAAAACTTTATTTTAACAAGATTGCAGAATGGGTACAATACAGTACGGCTCAATACACACAATTGTTAAGGGGATGCAGACCAGAGAAAGAAGTTTTGTCTCGTTTACATCAGGGTCATATCGACCCTGTACCCGTTGCTCTTGAAGGGTTCATCTATTAGTACAGTACAATGAGAGAGGTAGTGCGACCTTCCACACGTCATCATCATCATCATCATCAAACCTTTATTTGAATAGGCAGGTTAATTAAGAACAAGTTCTTATTTTCAATAACGGCCTATTTGGGGGTAAAAAGCTCCCTAGGGGAAAGGGGATGGGGGATAAAATCAAATAAATAAAAATAAAACACAAAGGAACATTATTAAAAAGGCAGGACATACATACAGAGCAACAACTGAACTGAACAACAACTGGCGGACAACAGAACAATAGTGGCAGCATGGTGTTAGCACATGGAGAAACATCTACATGAGTGCTCTAGGGAGTTTGTTAAAGTTTCCTTAAACAATCTAATTGAAATAAACGTTTCCATATTTAAGGTTTTTTGTAGTGTGTTCCAGCTATCAGCTGCTGCGTACTGAAAGGAGGAACGGCCTTGTGAGGAGTTGGCATGGGGGGCGTTTACCAGGATATGTGTGGCTGACCGGGTGTGGTAATTTGGGAGTGGACGAGGGTGGACTAGGCGAGTAAGGTAAGGGGGATTACGGCCTAGAAGTGTTTTATATACAAAGGCCAGCCAGTGGATGTTGCGTCTAATCTCCAGGGAGGGCCAGTTTACTAGGGAGTATAGCTCGCAGTGGTGAGTCCTGTAGGGGGCATTGGTAGCGAAGCGAATGGCGGAGTGATATAGGATGCTCTAGATCAGTGGTTCCCAAAGTCGGGGTCGCGACCCAAAGGTGGGCCGCGAGAAGCCACGGGTGGGCCGCGAGATGTTTTTTTTTTTTTTTTTTTTTTTTTTTTTTTAATTTTTTTTGTCAGGCCACTGAACTTAGAAGCAGGCCAGGACAGTGTTTCTAGTTGTATTCTAAAATTCTATTCTATTGTATTCTAAAATGTGACTATATGGTTTTATATTAAAGGGGAACTATTTTACTATTTCTTTCACTATTTGGGCACTTTTACACAATTCCTGTGAGTCTATGGAACACCTCTGTAATATATATATTTTTTTTATTCATTGTTTTGTATTTCTAATCAAGTCCTCAAAAACAGCATTTTTCTACCTCAAGATTTCGAGCTGTTTTGAGCCTGGGCTGCAGGGCGGCTCCTAAACCACTGCGGAGCGTCGTCGTCTATCTCAACATTAACATGCAGCGGTGACTATATGACATCACATATAGGCACATTTTCAAACGACTCGGTTCAGTGAGGGTGAATATTGTGAGAGGAGAATTGGAAGAATGCGCCAATATGAGAATTTTGAGACATAGATCATATTAATATAAGTTCACATAGCTAGGAAACAATGCTAAACACTCAAAAAGGCCATTTATAAGATAGTTCCCCTTTAACTTAATAAATAAACAAAAACGAAAAATCTACTTATTTCAACGAACATTTCAAACTAAATAACAGATTATGCACATAAAACGCTGAAAACAACCGAAGCAACAATAGTATTTTAATGAGGCTATTATTATTTATTTTTAATTTTTTTATCCACTTTTTCTCCCATTTTCTATATTTTCTCCCATCCCAATTTCGTATCATCCAATTCAACCCTCCCCTGTCACGAACGCTGTTTCTTGCCTCCCACAAGCCGGCTGCAATGTGGACTAAGTCATACATAGCACAAGTCCCCTCCGGTACTTGAGGTAACAGCAGTCGCATCTTTTCACCTGCGCAGCTCGACCTCTCAGTGGTGAGGAGTAACGCGTGGGAGGCTCACGCTGCCCCCGACACTTCCTGATTCTACTGCGCAGGCGCACCAACCGACCTGTAGGAGTCGCTGTCCACAACGCCCGATCCCCACCCATCAGTTTCCCACCCCCTAATACGGCCAATGTGTATTAGTACGGACGACCAGCTAAACTGAAAGCAAATGTGGAGCGCTGGGCTCGAACAGGCAAGCCCAGCGTCTCCAGATTTCGTGGCGAGCGCCTTGCCCACTACGCCACGTAGCCGCCCTATGAGGCTATTATTATTATCATTATTATTTTGCAACAAGTTAGCCCTCTCATAAATAGCACATATAAATGAATAACTAACTTGAACTAACTTAATAGGATTGAAGTGATATTTGGCTTAAAAAATCGGTCGCCTGGCAAAAAAAAAAAAAAAAAAAAGCCAGACGATGTGCATTGGGCCGCGGCTCTCTGACGCCTTATTTTCTGGGCCCCGGCCTGAAAAGTTTGGGAACCCCTGCTCTAGATCACCTTTACGGGCCAAGCGGTAGATTACATCGCTAAAATCAAATAGCGGCAGGACAGTCATCTGGACCAGGGTGAGTTTAGCAGATCTAGTGAAGGAGGAACGGTTCCTATACAGAAAGCTAAGCCTTGCTTTGACTTTGGCCTGCAGTTTAGTTAGGTGTTCAGAGAAGGAGAGTTTGGTGTCGATCCACACTCCCAGGTATTTATAAGAGGTGACCAGTTGACAGGACATACTTGACTCCTATAAGACTGAACAGAATGGGTCTTAACTCTTTCAGTGCCACTCACGAGATTTCTCTGTTTTTTTTATAGGTGGTTGCGTGCCACTCACGAGATTTCTCGGAATTATTATTATTATTATTTTTTTGCGATCTGAAAAATTATTGCATCACCCGAGCCTACCCGAGTATAGCCGAGCTGCGCCGGTGATCACTGTGGAAAAAAGCGCCCCCTGTCGTCTCCCAGATGACATAAGTGATTTTGGAATGGACTCAATGAAAATGAATGGGGAAAAAAATCCGGTACTCCACATTTTCCAGTTGACTGATCCAGCCGGGGTTACCACAGTTCATTCTGGAGCCTCAGATCCCCGCGGATCATGGAGATCTACAGTGTCGCGTTGGATCCATACACGTATCGATTTTTTCGAATGGTGATCAGGAATTGGAATATACCAGTTGGATACCATCTGATGTCAGGTAAGGACTCTATGTTATCAGTGGTAGGATAATCAAAGTAAGTTTGATGAAGTTATAAGCTGTTTTGTGAAATGTCTTCTTTCGGTTTCACTGTAAAAGTCTGTGAGGAAATCAACGGAGCGATTATCAGTGCGCGGCCGTAATGTGCTTGCGTGCACGTATAATATTGATCATCTAGCGTTTATTTGAAAACGATTCATAAAAAGGCAGACGAATATCAACGTTGTGGAATATTCCACTAAAAGACGATTTTCATAGAATGCTCCAGAATGAGCTGTTTTTTATATCAAAACGGGGGCTTTTCTAACTGCTCTGAAACGGAAACGACGCGATAAAAAAAATATCTGCCTTCACAGCACTGACTGGAAAATAGTCTTTGATAATGCGATGGGCAGATTAGACACATAGCCATAATTTAAAACATAGATTAGGCGATATTAACGTTAACATTGGCGCCGATGGTGGCATTCAAGCGGTAAAACGGAAAACCAGGCGTGGCACTGAAAGAGTTAAACAAGACTCCAAATGCTCCCAATGTACAAACGGGGACGAAGGGACATTTATGCACATGTATTGGGACTGCCCACCAGTTAAGACATTCTGGAAAGATGTGACCCAACAATTATCAAAACTCGTATCTTGGAATATACCTGTACACCCTTCTGTATTACTATTGAATGATGTTTTTGAGTTTGCAGTAAATCCACAGCTAAAGAGATTGGTTTTATCGGGTATCACAGTAGCTAAAAAGCTGATCGCATCACGCTGGTTTCAACCGGAAAAAATGTGCCGGAAAGTTTGGTTTCTTACATATCTCGATGTGATTTATCAAGAAATATCTACAGCAAGAATTCTGGGTCTCAATGAATCCAAAATGTCAATGTGGTTAGAAGTGGTGGAGAGAATAAAAGCTAGCTTATAATGGTAGTGTCTGGTTAGGAGCGAGGGATAATGGAGGTACTATCCAAAGAGGGGTCCGGGAGGGGGCGGTTCGAGCTGGAGCATATGTGTGTAGGTTTTTAGATAACAGGTATTAGGGGTATATCCAGTATAAGACATTGGTATAAATGGTAATTTCGTTGGATATACACTGTATATTAATGCTTGTGTATCTTATCGTGTGTTGTCATGTTTGTTTATATGTATGTTTAAAAAAAGAATAAAAAAAAAAAAAAAAAAAAAGGTGACCAGTTCAAGCTTTTTGCCATCGGCGGCTACAATGGTGCCAGTCTGGGAGGTACCCTTGTGGCCGAACCACATAACTTTGGTCTTGCTGGTGTTTAGGACCAGGCAAAGGGCGGATAAACCAGCTTGGATTTTTAGAAAGCTCTCCTGGAGAGTTTTCAGGACAGCATCCGGGGAGGGACCAGAGGTGTACAGGACTGTGTCATCAGCATAGAGGTGAATTAGGGAGTTTCCAGCGAACTGGCCTATGTTGTTTATATAGATGGAGAAGAGGATTGGAGCTAGTAAGGAGCCTTGGGGGACCCCCTTAGAGATGGATAGGGACTGGGTTAATAGGTTGTCGGTTTTTATTGACTGAGTGCGATCAGAGAGGTAGTTCTCGAACCATGCTACACTGTGATTAGTGACACCAATGTCTCTCAGCCGCTCCAAAAGCTGTTCATGATCCACAGTGTCAAAGGCCTTGGCCAGATCTATAAAGGCAGCAGCACAGTAGAGTTACTCTCCCAGTGAGAATCTGCGCTGCCAGGCTGGCTGCCGGCTGGCTGCACATGCGTCGGAGGAAAGCATGCGACAGTCTCCGGCCTCTCGGACCAACAGTAGGGGGGGGGGGCAACAACCAGGAAGGGGGTTGGGAATTGGCATAACGACTAACAGTGGGATGGGAGAAAAATCGGAAAAAGGAGGGGGGAAAAGATAATAAAAAAAAAATAACTCTAATGATTGCGGAGGAGGAGGCTCTTGTAGGGGATTCGGTAGTTGAGCCAGTGGAGTTTTTGCAGGGTGGGGGTGATGTGCTGCCAGGGTTTGGTGTGCGTGAGGACCCTTGCAGCCGAGTTCAGCGCTGCTTCTTCCTTTCACGGTCGATTTTGTCATCGAATGCCTCCCACTCACTAATATGAAAAAGCATAACATATAGAAAATGTAAAAAAGTTTGACAATGCAATATTCTGGTAATTCTACACTGTACCACTATACATAGTTAGGTCTAATAGCGATATGACCAGGACCAAGTTTATATTTAGTAAAGATAGCAGTCCTATACACCATGCACTTGCAAGTTTATATTTAGTAAAGATAGCAGAGAGAGAGAAAGAGAAAGAGAGAGCCAGTTAGCTAATTAAATTCAATTGCACAGCTGATCTGTGGTGGCCTTGATAAGCAACGTGCACACCTAATGTCCAAAATAGCAAAATAGGTACTTACATTTTTACATATTTAGTAAAGATAGCAGTCCTATACACCACTTGCAGGTTTATACACCACTTGCAGGTTTATATTTAGTAAAGATAGCAGTCCTATACACCACTTGCAGGTTTATATTTAGTAAAGATAGCAGTCCTACTACACCATGTACTTGCACGTTTATATTTAGTAAAGATAGCAGTCCTATACACCATGCACTTGCAAGTTTATATTTAGTAAAGATAGCAGTCCTATACACCATGCACTTGCAAGTTTATATTTAGTAAAGATAGCAGTCCTACTACACCACTTGCATGTTTATATTTAGTAAAGATAGCAGAGAGAGAGAAAGAGAGCAGAGAGAGAAAGAGAGAGCCAGTTAGCTAATTAAATTCGATTGCACAGCTGGTCTGTGGTGGCCTTGATAAGCAACGTGCGCACCTAATGTCCAAAATAGCGAAATAAGTACTTACATTTTTACTGAAAGACATTTTTGGTTGAAGATGAAAGAACAAGAAAGAACTTGTTCTGCCGGCGCAGTGCGCGCACACCACACTGTGAGAAAGAGTTCTTCTTCTTCTTCTTCTTGTTGTGATGTGAGAAAGAGTTAGGAAAAAATTGACTCTTTATACTCTCACGTGCTCCAGTCCACACGCATGCGCACACACATTGCGCACTCCAACACATAGCGAGAGTATCTCTAAGTACGTCTGACGTATCTCGAAGTACGTCTGACGTTTCTCTACGTCCGTTAGCGAACGTTAATTGAACGTCAAAAGCAAGTACGTCTGCGCTGACGTGCGGTTGTTGAGAGTGATTGATTGAAGAGTTCCTTGTTCCATGAGAGGGGGGGGGGGCTTGTATTGATCAGGTTAGTAGATATTGTACCGATCAGGTATTACAGATCATATCCGCATGAAATAAACTAAAATGTTAAAACCCATTTACACTGTTTATCATTCCTGTACTGTACTCTGCTCCTGTGTTGTACCCAACCCCCTCCAATGTACAGTAAATAACCAAGTATGGTTTTGTCAATATTCCAATGTACAGTTTTGCTTGTACACAGTGGTGCGTTATTGAAATCATCTGGGGTTGCACGCACCTACTGCACGCGCGCTCCCGTATGTCCATATGTCCGAAAACCTGTTGTGCTCTTTGGATCTGTAATAGCGGATCCTCTCCATCTGTATGATTGTGATCATTTCATTGAGCCATTTCTGGAAACACATAGTTTTTAGTTATTGACTGATGATTTTATTTAAATTCTTTCTATTTTATTTAATTTTATTTGGTTCACTGTTTTTAACTGCTGTCTGTTATTGTTGTCATTTATTTTAGATTTTCTTTTATATGTTATGCTGTAGTGTAAAGCACCCTGTGCATTCATGCTGTGAAGGGTGCTATATAAATAAGGTCATTCATAAGTCTGGTCCTTCACCGCGTGTCTTCCAGATAACGGCTCGTGGACTCAGCTGTGGCTGGTCTCGGATTACCACGCGCACGGCTCCCTGTTCCACTACCTGAACCACTACACCGTCTCCGTGGAGGGCATGATGGTCCTGGCCTTGTCCATCGCCAGCGGCTTGGCCCACCTGCACATGGAGATCATCGGCACTCAGGGTGAGCCAGGGTTTGACTGGATGCCTTGTAGGGCTGTCCCCGAAGCCTGTTTTTGGGCTTCTAACTTCGTCAGGGTTTTTCGAACAGACGTTCGAACCTTCGTTTTTAATAATAAAAAAAGAAAATAATTTTTTTTATATATATAAATATCCTCAAACTAAATCCTCAATTTGAATAAAGTGATTCATCTGATTAAATTAGTCTTTTTTCTTTATTAAATCAACTTTCTTTAATGAATATAACTCATCAGTTTTAATACTATAATATTAGTGTAGCCTAATCTTTATCTGCAACTGAGAAGAAAAACCCCATTGGTTTAAACGGAATGAATAGACGCATAACGTTTTTTATTAAATTTATTTTTTAAATGTTTATTAAAAAATATTTATTCGAATGTTGATTTATAATTCGAATGCCAACGTAACGAACGAAGGTGCGAACGTTCGAATGTTTGGGCTCAGCCCTAATGCCTTGTCACACTAAACTGACGAGCGCCGGTGAACCTTATTTTATTACAAATGCATCACTGGTACAGCACAACATATTCCCACACAAGTGTTACTACTTAGTACTAGAAAGGTGCTCTCAGTAGGGCACAAATCTCCACCGATTTCTTCTCTAGTAGCCTACACAGGGTTCTGTATCATTAGGGGATCCGCTTGGCATCACTCATGCACTCCCTCGCGTACGTGCACGCGCACTGAATAAATTCCACAAATGTATTTTTAATACCAGTATTAGTCTGACCACACCCCTCATCAGCTTACCTTCATAAGCAGGTGTGTGGTCACCTGCTCTCCTCCTTCTCGCTTTCACCACAAGGAAGTGCCCGGTAGTACCCCACTTGACGTGTTGTTAGTTGAAAAGAGTTGTGACGAGTTTACATTGTGCTTAATTTTTTCTTCTCTCATATCTGTTGTAAAGAAAAAGTTTGGGTCATAATGTATTCTGCGGAGAGTAGACCCGCTAGACCTACTCTTCACCAGCGGTTCTCCATTCCCGCCTCCGTTGTGCGTTCTGGTGCTGGGCTGTTGCCACTTTCGTGGTTGCCGACCCAGCCCAGGAGACAGCCGATGGATAGTTTGCCTCTCTGAAGAGCCGAGGAGTCGGTGCCGTCGCTCCGGCGATTGCCTGATCTCGACTCTGGTTCCTCTGGTTCCAGGGAATCGTCCGTTGGTGAACGGGGGGTTGTCCTGGAGCCGGAGGATTTGCGACGCAAACTTTTCGCGTCTGCCCGTTCACGTCGCAAGATGGTAGCATGCAGGCGTGAACGGCCTGGTTTTGGGGAACTGCTGGAGACCAGCGAGGATGCGTCCGGCTCTGGATTTCCGATGGAAACTGAGGACTTCATGGAAGAGGCGGACGGATTCTTGTATGATGGTCCCGTGGAGGAGAGTATCCCTCCTATCCAGGAAACACCGGAGGGGGGAGAAATGGCTCCATGGGGCTCCCTGTTCGAAGATGTCGAGGAACCACCTTGGCCTCATCAGCAGGATGCCCTACTCTCTGCCACATCAGACTGTGGCTCCTTGACCAGTTGCAGCCTGCTGCATGTGAGGGATGCGGGTTCGGTGGAGGAAGGTCCGCAGGGGGAACTGCAGGCTTTGTTTCCCGAGCTCATGGCGGTAGCCGCCGCCGCAAACGGCGTGCCGCTGCCGCTGCCATTGCCTGCACCTGTCCCTGATGATCTCATAGGTCATCGCTGGCAGCGTCGCCCAGTGAGAGGGGTGGACGTTGTCTACCCATTTTTCCCCTCAATGGGGGCCTATGTTCGTCAGGGTCAGGCGGTTGCCAACATCATTTCCCCCCCCCGATAAGATAAACCCAATGGAAAAACATGCACAACAACAAGATCGCTAACGCTGTGGCGTCCTTGACGAAGACGGACAGGAGCACTTGGATTGGTCCCCTGGCGCGGCTCACGTTGCCCCTGTCTGCTCCCGGCTGCCCTTGGGGGGGGAAGGACGACGGGATGGGTTAATCGCAGAGACGAATCGCATACATGCATCGCATGCATGCCGATTAATGACCTCTGAGCAGGTCCTAAATTATTAATTATTATTATCATGGGACTAACCCCCACCTACGTACCAGTTGGCCGCTCTCCTCTGTCCGGATATGGTGTGGGAACCCTTATGCAAGCCGGTCCTCCAGGGTAGATCGGCTAGGCGATTGGCATATTGGGGTGACCAGTCATTCATCGCTGGTACACAATCGCTGGCTGCGGCATCTAACATCGCCCACCTGGCTAGATTTGTATCGGGGATTATGACGGGCGGCACGGATCTGAACGAGGTAAAATGCGATCAGATCACCCAGGCGGCAGGAGCTGTCCTGCACCTTTCCCAGGTGCTGGCCATAGCCATGGGGAAAGTGCGCGCCCTGGCCACCCTGGGCCAGCGTCATCTTTGGCTGGAGCAGGCCCGTGTGCCGGAACGGAAGAGAGCCCCTCTTCTGACGGCCGCCCTCTCCGACGCTGGTCTGTTCGGGAAGGCCTTGCGGTTGATGACCTCAACATGCAGAGAGATGGCAGAGGAGAGATCCATCCTCCAACCCCATTTTCCGCCTCCCGTCCTTGCCGGTGGAGTCAGAAGGCTTCCACGACGTCGAGCTGTCTCCGTCGTCCCTACCACTGCCTCCGCCGCCGCTGCTGGCCCCTCCAAGAAGGCCAGGAGAAGAGATGGCGCTTCTGCGAGCGGCGCGAGGTGGCAGACGCCGCTGAAAGTGACTTTTCTCTTCTGTGTCCCCTCTCCTTTACACCCTCCCCGGCCCCTCTATGATTTTGTGCTTTAAAAAACTTGTGAAATAAAAAGTTCCCCGACATAAGGGGGACTATGTTTTTTGGCAAACAAACTGTGTGTTTCTTCACAGATCATATGATGGGGTTGTGTAAATATGAATCTGCACTTTTACGTTGTGAGATGAGTCGTGTTGTGTTACGAGATTAAGCAAGGTCTGCAACATACACTCAGTCATAGGGGGTTCTATTAGCCTGACGCTCCACATGCAGGTAGAAACTGGTGTTATTCCATTGCTTGAACTAAGTATATGTGTCTCACAATGCTGTGTTGTTAGTTGCAGTAATACTCGTACACACACGTTCCACGGCCTAGCCGTTACTCTCGGTCAGCGTTTTTGCTATGTACGACATAGTCAACGGGTGTAGGATTCACACACATGCGACTTGTTTTTTGTTGTAAATCCTGTTCACATTTTGTGGGTAGCGGGCATTGTATTAGCTTACGCTATACATTAGCATTCTACCGGAGCTTTTCAAAATGGCTACGGTTGTTTTCTGTGTGTAGGGAACGAAGGGTTTTTTTTTTTGTGAGGGGGTGTCGAATAAACCCCTCCTTCCCACTTGATTGGTTTAGGAGATTTTTTATCTCTTCTGCTGAGCCAGTCAGGGCCGAGCCGGTAGGACGTCTTGGCAGGGGGGGGAGGGGAGGGTTATCCTGCCAACTCCTATTACAAACAGGAGCCGGCAGGGTTTCCACCCGTCGTAGCGGTGTTGCTATGGCGACGCCTTCCATGAGTTACGGTGTCTTAAGGTGTCGAGTTAGAGCGTAGGGCTCACGGGTCTGCTGCGCTCGATTTATGTGTAACTTGAGTCAGTTGGTCACGTGACTCACAGTTGGCATGTCTTTCTCATGACTACAACTCGTGTGGGAAGGTTTTCTGGGAGGGTCTAGTCTTACTCTCTGATTAAAAGAGTGACTGGATGTAAAATCGTGTGAAAACAGGTTTTTTGCTCCCAGCTGTGCAGTTGGGTTCATACGGGTGATGCTTCTTCTTTATTATTATAAAGAGTTGGATGTGTCTATATGAATTGGAAATGGGGGTCCCTGATGGAAACAAGACTAACGTCTTTCTCAGGTCTGCCTCCCCTTAACAATTGTGTGTATTGAGCCGTACTGTGTTGTACCCTTTCTGCAATCTGTTGGATAGAGTTTTCATTCATGGAGTTGGTTGCATCTCGCCCCTCTTGTCGTTCCCCTGGGCGTCTTGGGGATTCAATAAGATGGTCTAAATAGCCTATTATTGATGTGGGTATGTCCAACGCACACATAGTGCTAGCTCAGGATGTTCTGTTGGACATTGGTAACTGACTGGCGAGCCTTGATTGCTTAGGGTTAAAACAGCGTTTTTATAAAGCAATTGGGATGGGAGTTTTTCCTCTTCCGACGCCCTGTGTGGTTGTCGATGGGTTCTCGTTCATATCAGGGGATGATAACGGAATGGATCTGAACATATGTGGAAGGGTCTCACGCCCTGGGGGTGGGCCGCCGGGCGCGGTTCGCACCGAAACGTCTGAGTGGCGCCTTCTTTTTATGTTTAAGATCAACACGCATATCTGCCCCTTCTCCTGGAGTTGGCATGTCGGCGTGGTTAGGGCACGGGACTGGTTCTGGTCGCGCTGGTCCGGATCAGTTGAACCCGTTGTCCGCCGGGGATGCAGATCTGCTGTTCTGGTACCCTGAGGGACTTGGGCTTTTTTCAGGGGGAAAAATGCTAGGTCGGTCCGGGTGTCACAGGGTTGAGCGCTATGGAACCCTTGTTGGGTACATTGTATTCTACACTGTCGTAATGGCTTATGGCCGTGCCAACCTGTACGCGCCCGATCTCGTCGGATCTCGGCCGCCATGCAGGTTGGTCTTGGTTGGTACTTGGTTGGGTGACCTCCTGGGAATACCAAGTACGGGGTGCTGGGGCTGGTTTTCCATTTTTACGCTCTTCTCTTACGCATGGCGAAGAGGGGCCTGTTGGGGTGGTCTTGGCCTCCTCGGGGGACCCTGTGCTCCCCGTATCACCGGGCCCGGTCCGAGGTAATATTTTCGTTGACCCGTAGGCCCGGGATAACCCTGTTGGAAACTGGAACACGGGCTGCGGCAGTGTGTTTTGGGGTTTTTTCCTGAGGGGTTATGGGACCAACCACCGCATAGGGTAACACCTGGGTGGTTGGTTCTCTGGTGTGTTGCTGCAGTGTCAACTCCCGGGTTCACCGGTTGAGGGTGCCCCTGCACGTTCATGACGTCTGCCAATCGTGTCAGCCTTCTCTGCCTCGACCCCTCTGGGTGGGTTTTTTTTTAATGGAGGCTTGGTCATGCAACAACGCCAGCATACGCCCCTTCCGCCGGGGCGGCTGTGTTCAGCTGTCCTTTCTGGCGCCTGTCTCGTCCGCAGTCTCCAGGCTAGGGTTAACAGCCTGTTGCCTGGTTTTTTTCCCCGGTGCGCTGACTGCTTCCGTTGGTTAACCTTTTTTGTGTGTTTACGGCCATGCTGACTGCCTGTTGCAGGGTCAGTGTGCCAGACGGTGTACTGTTGGGGAAGACGGGGCCCGCTCGGCTGAGGGGCCTTTGTCTGAATACGCTGGCGATGTGGGGGGCGGGGTCACTAAGTGCCCACCTGGTGGGGTCTTGATGCTGGCATCATGGACTTCTCCGGGCCCCCGTTCCAGGGGGTCCAGTCCCTTTGGTGGGTCTGGGTCTTCCTTCGCGCTCCACTGCTACGGCCTTGCCACGGGGTTGGGTTTGCCCTTGACCCCGTGATTCTGGGGGCAGTAACGAGGTTGTTTCCCTCCGTTCGTTCCCGGGTGGCATGCGGGTTGTGCGTGTGTGTAGTCGTGGGGTCAAGCCACGGTCTGCTCACCCTGTGCGTTGAGTTGCTTGAGTGCCTCTTCGCACGGTCGGGTCCGTCGCCCTCCCGGGAAACCTCTAATAGGGGGGGTGCCCTCCATTAGGGGGGGTCGGGGGGGCTCGGCCCTCCCTGTTCTGTTGGTTGTGGGGGGCCTTCAGCGGGGTGTATTTGTCGGCCAGTGGCTCCGCTTGGCCTCCCTTTGTGCATGAGTGATGCCAAGCGGATCCCCTAATGATACAGAACGATAGGTTATGACTATAACCAAGTTCTGTTAATTAGGGGTGACGCTTGGCATCCGACGCCGCTGCAGCCCTTGACCTCACCTTGTGGTGAAAGCTTGGGTAGGAGGAGAGCAGGTGACCACACACCTGCTTATGAAGGTAAGCTGATGAGGGGTGTGGTCAGACTAATACTGGTATTAAAGGTACATTTGTGGAATTTATTCAGTGCGCGTGCACGTACGCGAGGGAGTGCATGAGTGATGCCAAGCGTCACCCCTAATTAACAGAACTTGGTTATAGTCATAACCTATCGTTAGGCAGGGCTGAAGTGGAGGGGGCGGGGCTAACATAGACCAATGAAAGTAGATCTCCCTGCAGTATTCCTTTTACACTATTACACTATTGCACTATTACAGCAGCACACTAGTACACTATTACACACTAGCCCCGCCCTTTTGAAGTTCATTGGTCAATATCTTCAAAATACAAGGAAATATCAATGAGCCTTATATGTAAAAGAAAAACATATACAATTGTGTTTTTAAAGAAATTCTAAATGGCAAAAGATCAAATATGGTGGACTTTATATGGCTTTATATACAATATGGACTTTATGGATCCTTGTAGAGTCAGGATATATGGACGTCTGTACCAAGTTTTGTGTAAATCGTACTTACGGCATAGGAGTTAGGACCTTTCAAACTTTAATGATTTGACCTGTAATTATAGCGCCCCCTTCAGGCCAAGTGTGGTAGATTTTATCTGTAGTTATAGCGCCCCCATCAGGCCAAGTGGGGTCATATTCCAGGAGTCACATCCCCGGCCTGCTGTCAGTCTATGTGTCCAGTTTCATCCACCACAGCCTTGTAGTTGGTGAGATTAGCTCTGGATACACACACACACACACACACGCACACGCACACGCACACAGACAGACAGACAGACAGACAGACAGACAGACAGACAGACAGACAGACAGACAGACAGACAGACAGACAGACAGACAGACAGACAGACAGACAGACAGACAGACAGACAGACACACCGACACACCCAGACAGACAGACAGACAGACAGACATAATAGATAATAATAATACACATATTAATAAAAATAATTCTGTGTGACAGACAGGTTCATGTTATGAGCTGTGTCCCCTGCTCTGTCCCCTGCTGTCTTCCAGGGAAGCCTGCCATCGCACACAGAGACATCAAGTCTAAAAACATCCTGGTGAAGAAGAACGGCACGGCGGTCATTGCAGACCTGGGCCTCGCGGTGAAGCACGACTCCACCAGCAACACCATAGACATACCGTCTAACCACAGGGTTGGAACCAAGAGGTAACTCAACAGAGTGTCTAGATATGATACGTTATCTGTAGGACCATTATTCATGGTCATTTGTTTCTCTGATGTAATTATTCAGAAATTAACATGGTCAAAAGGATTTAGCCAATATGATCTCGGAATTTAATGTATACACTATATACAGGTTATATCTATAAATTGCGCAGTGGGACTGGAGTCTTTGTGAACAGTGGGAATGGAGTGTTTGTGAGCAGTGGGACTGGAGTGTTTGTGAGCAGCAGGGAATGGAGCGTTTGTGAGCAGTGAGGAATGGAGTGTTTGTGAGCAGTGAGGAATGCAGTGTTTGTGAGCAGTGAGGAATGCAGTGTTTGTGAGCAGTGAGGAATGGAGTGTTTGTGAGCAGGAGGAATGGAGTGTTTGTGAGCAGTGAGGAATGCAGTGTTTGTGAGCAGTGAGGAATGGAGTGTTTGTGAGCAGTGGGAATGGAGTGTTTGTGAGCAGTGGGAAGGGAGTGTTTGTGAGCAATAGGAATGGAGTGTTTGTGAGCAGTGGGAATGCAGTGTTTGTGAGCAGTGAGGATGGGGTGTTTGTGAGCAGTGAGGATGGGGTGTTTGTGAGCAGTGGGGGACTCTGGAGGAACTAATCTCTCCCCCGTCGCTCTGTTGGTTTTATGGAACCTGTGTCCCTGACTACGGGGTGTCTTCTTTCTCTTGGCCCATCAGCGCCTCGCAGCTGTTCATATTACAGCATGCTGTGTTCATATAGTGATGAGGCGACTCCAGCTGCAAAGCCAGGGCTTGTTCACTGGTACAGAAACAAAGTCACTGGCAGGTGACAGGTGAGAGCCCTGGAAACCATAGCAAGACACCTGTGTACCTAAATCAGGTTAGGACAACCAATATATCCCTTGATTTATGCATATAACCCATATAACTCTATATGATAGCATGAACAATAACGTATATATTTATTCTTACCGTATATATATATATATATATATATATATATATATATATATATATATATATATATATATATATATATATATATATATATATATATATATATATATCCACATCTGTCTGTACATACCTGCATATAATCCTTTTTACATATCTGTAGACATATCCCTTACCTACCTATGATGACAATTCATTTTAATCTAATCTAAAAGCAACAGACTGTCTCTAATATAATGGGTTGATTACAGTTTGGAGATGTTTGAGAGGTTTGGTTGCAGCACTGTAAGAAACATTAGTTTAATGGCTTGTGTAGTGTAGCATAGTGTAGCATAGTGCAACAATGGGCTCCCATAATTCTGTGATCCGGTGGACTTTCACAATGATGGAACTAGATTTAGGGAGGTTTCACATCGTGTACAGCAGTAGGCAGGCAGAGTGATAATAATGAGTGATGCAGTAGGCTTTTTCCAGTTGAGGCAGCTGGCCAAAATTAAGCCCATCCTACAGGCGCAGCATTTTGAAGCAGTAATCCATGCATTTGTGACTACTAGGCTGGATTACTGCAATGCACTTTATATAGGGGTGAGTGGATCCTCGGTGGCTCGCCTTCAGATGGTGCAGAACGCCGCTGTGTGTCTTTTAACTGGCACTCGTAAATATGAGCACATCTCACCGATTTTATCCTCACTCCACTGGCTCCCCGTGCATTTTAGGATTCATTTAAAAATTATTTTATTTGCTTTTAAAGCTCTTCATAACCTTGCCCCACCCTACCTCTCTGAGCTGTTGCAGTTCTATGCACCTTCCCACTCTCTCAGGTCAGCTGACCAGCTGCTCCTAGTAGTGCCTAAAACTAGGCGTAAGCTCAGGGGGGACCGTGCTTTCTCCGTTGTCGCCCCCAAAATGTGAAATGAGCTGCCGTTGCAGATTAGGCAGGCCTCATCACTGTCCCATTTTAAAAGCCTCGTTAAGACCCACCTTTTCTCTCTGGCTTTCGACACCATGTAGCTTGTTGATTTTATGATCTTATTGTGTTATTGTTGTATCGTTTTGTTACTGTGTCCTTTGCTTTTAAATATTTTTAAGTACTCTCATCTATTTTAATTTTTATTGTTGCCTATGTTTACCCTTTTTCTTTTTCTTTTTAGTACTCTTGTTCTTTTATCTATTTTTTAGTGCTGCTTACAGTTTTTTATTATGCCCCCTCTGTACAGCACTTTGTGCCCCTGTGGCTGTTAAAGCGCTTTATAAATAAAGTTGGATTGGATAATAATGCAGTAGGCAGAGTGATAATGAGTGATGCAGTATGCAGAGTGATAAAGAATGAATAAATATGATTATATGTGGACTATATCATTTACTAGTTGAACATGAACTGATCTGCAGAATATGTTGAATATTGTTGCTGAATGGTGCTGGAAATGGAGACTTGATCAGGACGGAACACAACGTGTTAATTTTAGGAAACAAACAATATAAAGAATCTTATTTACTTTTAATTTTGGACAAATTATATTGTTATATATTAAGCAATATATACATCTTGGCCTGACCTTAGATCAACATATGACTTATAACCTTAGATCAACATATGACCTATAACCTTAGATCAACATATGACCTTCCAAGAAGGCATACTAATTGTCTTAACTGATTGAGCTGGTAGAGCTGAGGTCAGTACTGAATATAGTTAGTCTGTTCAGAACACTGAGGTCAGTACTGAATATAGTTAGTCTGTTCAGAACACAGAGGTCAGTACTGAATATAGTTAGTCTGTTCAGAACACAGAGGTCAGTACTGAATATAGTTAGTCTGTTCAGAACACAGAGGTCAGTACTGAATACAGTTAAACCAGTTCAGCTGGTAACTTTTTCTCTCTTTTGGCAAAGTTGAACAATGTTTCCCGGCCTATTTCTGCATGCTGAGGTTGCCAAACCAGCAAATCATTGCAAAAGTTAAAAAAAGAAAATGGACTTGAAACATTTCCAAGAGTGCTCTGTCAACATTAAAACCCTGCAACTTTCTCAAGAATCTGCCTTTTTGCAGATGGGAGTCGGCGCTGGCATTGAAAGTAATTTAGTCATAAATGCCTGTATTGACGTACTGTCTCCACTGTGCTAAAAGTAGATGCAGTTCAGTGAAAGTCAAAGTATGAATCATCACTTTTGATCCGTTGTCTGAGGCTCCAACTCATGGTCCTGCTGGAGACCGTAATCACCCGGTCATCAGCAAACCTGACGAAACAGGGGCTCTCACACTGTGACAGGAAGTCCACCTGCCAAAATCAATGGCAGATTATTTCAGAGAACCTGCAAACTGGAATCTGGGGGCTGCATGCGGTCGGAATGCTGATGAGAAATCAACCGGGCGTTCTTAGCCTCCAGGCTAAACGCTAAAAGATTTGCACTAAGTTCTCTTTTACCTCCTATATTTATTTCAATCATACATTCATTTTGTAGCCACTGTTTATACTGTATAGTCTTGTATAGTGTATGTACATCGTGTCCCATATGTTACTTATGTTTATAGTGTCCTATATGTTACTTTATGTTTATATTAGATTTTCTTTTTTATATATATACACCGTGGGAAGGGGGAAACGAAATAAAATGTTGCACATTATGAGAAGCGACAATAAAGCTGACTTTGACTTTGACTTACCGTGACGACCTCGACCACGTGTCGCGGCCAGCAAGCTCCTCTTTAGGATTCATACAAAACCTTTCACTCTGAAGCAACTCTACAATCGGGACCAGTCCGTCACTAAAACCACGGGAATCTAATCTCAAGCAAAACAGGTTGAACTCTCGTCGCACTGCAGCGTTTCTCCATCCATTTCTCCAGTCTCCATTAGGGGTGCACCGATATATCGGTCGGGTATCGGTATCGGCCGATAAGTGCCTTGTTGACTGCTATCGGCCTATCGGCCGATAAGCTCAAATGTGCCGATAGCAGTCGCCGATAAATACCCATCAATTTGTGTAGCGTCAAAAGGCAAAAAAAAAAAAGTTCACTCGCGACCCACCTGCACAACGCCCGCCGTCCCCCACACACACACACACAAGCTAGTGCTACTGCATCAAAGTAACTATTTATGATTAACAAGGCATTCGTTTTGTGGCATTAGCGTTATATAGTTAGTGTTACACGGACAATAACATCAGCATATTATTATTACCCATAGCAGCAAGGCATTACTCCGAGTCCGTTCATTAGCTACCGGGAGATGCAAGACTAACTTACTGGTGAAAATATGATTTGCGTTGGAATACTCCTTTGTCAACTTGCTGTACTTTGCTTGCAGGTCTGCAGCCATTATTGCTGCATTATGAATAGTCCCAACTTTAGCCAAGGTAACGTTATGGCTAAACCTTTAACAATAGTTAACGCTAGCTTTCGGTTAGCTGTTCAATGCTATTAATAACACAACTCCCCGTCAACACCCTCTCTCGGGAAGATGGCATTTAAGAAAGTATCTGCTGTTAAAATGAAGTGTTACACGTTCAATAACAAGCATATTATTTACCCGAAGATAGCAGTAAACAAGGCATTACTCCGTTAGTCCGTTCATAGCTCGGTTCCATTCCGTTGCTCATTCCGTACCCAACTACACATTCTGCAATCTGTTAATAAAGTTTTCAACCAGACAAATGTATAGAAAGGCTTTGTTTTATTATAACATTTGTTGCAGTAAAATCATTATGTCTCATTTGGTCATGCGTGGAGCGCCGGTCGGCGGGCCGGGCAGCTAACGTAGCTACGTTAAATGTGTTCTGCTCTCGCAAACAGAGCAATGGCGGCATGCCCGGAAGTAGAAAAATGCATAAACGCTTGCCGATTGGTGGTAAGGACAGCAGGAGGTGGGTGCTAGCGGTGTGGCGTAATTGGCCGAATCGACTGTCAATCAAAATGGTTCCATTGCATTGGTTGAAAGCTCTGGTTGAGAGAATAGTATCCCGCTGCAGGCCGCAAGAATGGTTCCATTGCATTGGTTGAAAGCTCTGGTTGAGAAAATAGTATCCCTCTGCAGGCCGCAAGACGATACTGGGAGAGAGATAGTGATACCATAAACATATTTCTTGATGTTTCCTTTTTTTAAGTAAGTAAAGAGGCCTACAAATACAAACATACACATACAAATATACAGTAGTTTCATTAAAAAAAAAAAAAAAAAAAAAAAAAGATTTACAAATACTTATATACAAATATACAAATATCGGTATCGGTATCGGCCGATGGTGTTAGTTGAACAATCGGTATCGGTATCGGCGGCCAATTTTCATATCGGTGCATCCCTAGTCTCCATAGTAGATGTTGCATCACCCACTGTGATGAAGACCCATTGTGATAATAATAATAATAATAATAATAATAATAATAATAATAATAATAATAATAATAATAATAATAATAATAATAATAATAATAATAATAATAATAATAATAATACACTTTATTTGTATAGCACCTTTCATACAGAAACTGCAGCTCAAAGTGCTTCACAACAGAAAAAAGACAGGCATAAAATGAGCACATAAAGTGCAGACATATAAAATCACAGTTTTTCACATTAGGATCTAACATCCCAACAGGCCACCTTGTTTATGGTTTGATTAAGTTTTAAATAGACGATAATAAACAGAGTAAGATAAAATAGACAGAGTAAAATAGTGCAATAGTGCAGTGCAATAAAATAGTAGAATAGAATAGATAAAAAAAAAATTACAGTGCAATAAAAAAATTACTGTTCAACAGTTCAAAGTCGTCTTTACCTTCTCTGTTTGGTATAAAACCCACACAGTTTAATACCTGACAGTTTTTAACCTGTAATAAAAAGCAATAGACAGAGTAAATGAAGATGAAGACCCACTGTGATGAAGACCCACTGTGATAAAGACCCACTGTGATGAAGACCCACTGTGATGAAGACCCACTGTGATGAAGACTCACTGTGATGAAGACCCACTGTGATGAAGACTGTGATGAAGACCCACTGTGATGAAGACCCACTGTGATGAAGACCCACTGTGATGAAGACTCACTGTGATGAAGACCCACTGTGATGAAGACCCACTGTGATGAAGACCCACTGTGATGAAGACCCACTGTGATGAAGACTCACTGTGATGAAGACCCACTGTGATGAAGACCCACTGTGGTGAAGACTCACTGTGATGAAGACCCACTGTGATGAAGACTCACTGTGATGAAGACTCACTGTGATGAAGACCCACTGTGATGAAGACCCACTGTGATGAAGACTGTGATGAAGACCCACTGTGATGAAGACTGTGATGAAGACCCACTGTGATGAAGACCCACTGTGATGAAGACTCACTGTGATGAAGACCCACTGTGATGAAGACCCACTGTGATGAAGACTCACTGTGATGAAGACCCACTGTGATGAAGACTCACTGTGATGAAGACCCACTGTGATGAAGACCCACTGTGATGAAGACTGTGATGAAGACCCACTGTGATGAAGACTGTGATGAAGACCCACTGTGATGAAGACCCACTGTGATGAAGACCCACTGTGATGAAGACCCACTGTGATGAAGACCCACTGTGATGAAGACCCACTGTGATGAAGACCCACTGTGATGAAGACCCACTGTGATGAATACTCACTGTGATGAAGACCCACTGTGATGAAGACTGTGATGAAGACCCACTGTGATGAAGACTGATGAAGACCCACTGTGATGAAGACCCACTGTGGAACGGAACTATAATATATCAGAGTACAGCAACTTGCAATAATTATAAAAAATGTCTTTACTTTTTACTTAACTTTTTTAAATGATGACGATTCTGACTTGAGTTATTTTGTATGTTACAAGAGACTTTTAAGTTTAAGTCAAACACTTTCATATATGTTATGTTGTCTGTTTAAGAAAGAGTGCAATAAATGATTTTATTGAAAAAATAAGAATCGGGTGAGAGAATCGTGATCTCAATTCTTAGAAAAATCGTGATTCACATTTTAGCAAGAATCGCCCAGCCCTACCACCTACCTACCTTTCTGCAATCTTGACCAATAAAGCTGCTCTTTTCACTTTAAAGCTCAGTTAATGTTGCACTATATATTAAATTAGTTTTTCATTGTTTTCTGTACTTTCTGCAGTGAGTTTTTTTTACTATCCATAGAATAATGGAATGTGTGATTCTCTTTTCAAGAATAACTAGAAAAAAATATCATAACATTTTTTCTGCTTTTCCGACAATGAGGTTCAAACTGGAAGCGCCTGCGCACTAAAACACTAGTTAAAAGAACATATGATCCAAGTATTTGTGGCTTAATTTGTTATCCCTAGTCAGAAAATGCTATGGGAATCCTATAAGAATCTCTATACATTTTTGGAACCAAACCCATAATAATCCATGAGAAGAATCCTATAGGATTCTTATAGAACTGTCTCAAAATCCTATGGGATCGTAAAGGATTCCTATAGGGTTCCAAAAACGTATAGATTCCTATAGCGTTTTTTTTTACTAGGGATGTTATCCTACACTTTAAGTTTAAGCTGTCTGATATTTCCATTACCTGTAACTCTTGGGTCTCTTTCTCACTTCCTCTGCCTCCTCCCTGAGTCTGCACAGTCACCACATCATTCTACATTAAGGAGAGCAATACACTTATGAATACACTGGCAGTCTGTTCCTGCCTATCTGTCCCCAGCTCTGCTGTTTGTTTACCATATCTTGCCTGCTCTGCCTAATGACATCATTATGAAACATTACCATTAGCATTTCACCTCTTTCTTATGAACATATTTCAACTAGTGTAAGTCTTTGAGATATTAGGCTACTAGGGTTCCTACTTTGCGTTTTGGTGTACTGAAAATTGCTCTGATGTCGGTATTTTTTCTTTTTTCTGCCATGTTCTACCTGGTTGGCTGGCTACACACACACACACACACACACACACACACACACACACACACACACACACACACACACACACACACACACACAGTGTGCAGGTTATTTACAGTAGGAGATGGGCTTCTATCATATTATCTTCTATCATTCTATAATTCATTCTTCTCTTTTATTTTCATTTCAGGTAGGTAGTTGAATTGAAGGCTATTCTTATTGTATTACCATTATTGATTAATTAAATGAAAATCAGAAAATAAGTGGTATATGATGGAAAATATGAAAGTCAATGCTTGAAGGAAAATGGACTTCGGAAATCAGTTTTTTATTTACTGTTCTGTAAAAGTCTTGTCGAAAGTAATGTTTTGTGTGGACCCCAGGAAGACTAGTTGTTATCATGCAACAGCTAATGGGGATCCTAATCAACTCAAACTCTAATGGGCTTCGATCTACCAGGTAGATAGCTTAGCTAGTCAAATACACAAACACTGGTTGTTACTAGCTAGCTAGCAAACGTGAGCTAACCGCTAGCTAACATAAAGAGTGACCTGTAATTCAATGCAGTGAAAATGAAGAGACGGTTATGATTATAAATGTGTTTTATTGTATTGAGTGGTAGAAGTAAAGACATGTCTAACATATCCTTTGTTTGAACAACTTACTGGAAAGGTCTGCCACCAATGACTGAATGATTCGGTCACGGTGATTCCCACACACTCACTGTAGCCTACCTGCATGCGCCACTGACTGCTGGGGGTGGGAGGCAGTTGATCAAACCATTGTGAGGGAAATGCGAGGGGGGTCGCAATCTTGCAAATATCATTGTGCACGCTGGGACAAATGACATTAGAGGCAGGCAATCAAAGAAGCTCCATCAGGACTATGAAGCTATTGCAAAACAAATAAACTGCCTTGGCAAAGTGTGCATTTTCTCCGGTCTAATTCCAACCCTCCGCTGGAGTTCAGAGTTTTTTAGTCGTGCTTACTTATCAGTGGCTGCGAAATTTCTGTCCAGCATATGGCTACGAATACATTGGCCATTTTTATTCATTTTGGACGCTGAGGGATTTGTACAAACCTGATAAACTTCATCCCAGCTATAAAGGAGTCTCGGTTCTATCTTTCAACTTCTCCTGCCATCTAGCCAGTCTTGCAGACTGACGCTATACCCCTGCTAGATATTCCACATCAGCTATTCCGAGTATTGAAAATCGTATGGATTGTAGCCTGTGCCATTATAACATTGATATTAATAATTTAAATTCAATTATACAGGTTATAGTAAATAATAGACCTACAAGCCATAGAGTAGGGATGATCACAAATCATCAGAATAACCTAGAAATGTTGCAGACTACAACAACGACGGTGCCTCTACCTGGGCAGCTGAGAGCCCGTAGCGAAGGGGCTATCCACACTAACTTGTGCCCGCTACGACGTGCTGCGACCAGTGTGACGCCAAACATCACTTTGAATATGGCTCTGATTAATGCCAGATCGCTATCAAACAAGAAATTTCTTCTGAATGATTTTTTCACTTCCCGTAAACTGGATTTTATGTTTCTAACGGAGACCTGGCTACATGTCGATGAGTCCATACCTTTCTCTGAACTCCTCCCTCCCGACTGTACATTTCTCAGCGCCCCACGGACTACCGGCAAAGGCTTTCTGTCTGAAACCATGGTGGCTTTCGATCATTTTCTAATCACTGGTGATATGAACATTCATGTTTGTTGTGAATCCAGTCCTCTGGCTAAAAGCTTCTTGTCTCTAATTGAGTCTTTCAATCTCACTCAGTGGGTCTCTGGTCCAACGCACAAAAAAGGACACACATTAGACCTAGTGCTGTCTCATGGTTTGAGTGTCTGTGTAAAAGAAATATGTGATAGTGCTTGTATTTCTGATCATATGCCTGTTTTATTTTCTGCTGTTGTCCCATGCTCTGTAGTTGCTATTCGTCCTCCTGCACACCGTTTTCGTGCTATAAACACAGACACTGCGCTGAATTTCCATACAGCTTGTAATGACTTTGTGCTTTCTAGTGTGGATGGGTTTAATGCCCTTAATGTAGAGGAGCTTGTTGCACTTTTTAACTCCACTTGCACCAGCATCCTAGACTCTATTACCCCATTGAGGAGCAAACACCTCAGGGCTCCTTCGGAACCATGGATAAATAACGTGTGCTCAGACGCTCATGCAGGCGCGCTGAAAGAAAGTGGAAGAAGGATAAGTTGCATGTCTCGTTTGGGATTCTAAAGGACTGTCTAATGGAGTATCAGAGAGCCATGAAGGCTGCTAAAACTGAGTATATCTCCAATCTTATTTCTAAGAATATTAGCAAACCCAGGGTTCTATTTAATACTCTTGACTCTCTTGTAAACCCTCGTGATACTGCCCCTGTTGTACCATCGCCTGCTCTCTGTAATGATTTTTTTAATTTCTTTGTTGACAAAATCTCGTCTCTTCGGTCTGCACCCCCTCTTGCTGCCCTTGACCCCTCGGTTCTACCTGTGTGCCCAGCTGCTTTTGAGGAGTTTAAACCCATATCCTTGACCTCACTGTCCGATGTTGTTCGTGAGTTGCGGCCCACTAACTGCCTCTCTGACAGTGTTCCTTCTCGCCTTTTAAAAGAGGTTTTTGATTCAGTTGGCTCTTTTATTCTTGTTTTGGTGCATGTTTGTTTTAGTTCAGGAATTTTTCCAACTTCTTTTAAACACGCTATAGTGCAGCCACTAATCAAAAAAACTAATTTGGACCCTTCTGTTCTCTCAAATTTTAGTCATATCTCGAAACTGCCCTTTCTGTTTAGAGACAAACGACATCTATGAGAAGTTTCAGTCGGGTTTTAAACCTCGTCATAGTACTGAGACTGCTCTTTTAAAAATGTTCAATGACCTTATTTTAACTGTGGACTCTGGGTGTGATGCTATTATGGTAACACTGGATTTGACCGCTACCTTTGATACAGTGGATCATAAGACCCTTTTATCCCGCCTAGAACAGTGTGTTGGTATCAGAGGTGCTGCCCTTATGTTAATTCAGTCGTACCTGACTGATAGGAGTTTCTCTGTCCATCTGGGTGAATTCTCCTCAAATGTGGCCCCTCTTACCTGTGGTGTTCCCCAAGGTTCCATCCTGGGTCCCTTGTTATTTTCTTTATACATGCTGCCCTTAGGTTCTATTCTACGCAAACATAATGTCTCCTTTCACTGCAATGTGGAAGATGTCCAAATTTACCTTCCTCTGAAAGTAGAGTGCAATGACTGTCTTGAACCTCTGCTGGCCGCTCTTGCCGACATTAAGATTTGGATGGATCTAAACTTCCTAAATCTTAACGGTTCCCGGTCGCGGCTCACGGCGCCGTGATGAAGTGACGTCATCAGTTTGTGACGCTCTGTACCGAAAACGTAGTCCATTTCCGGGTTTTTTTCGGCGTGGCATTATGACGTGGCCTTGAAACTACACGCTACTTTTTATTTTGTGTTGATAAACCAATAAATGACTCAACCAGGATCATTTCAATTCGATGCTAAATAAACTTTTACGCACGCGTAAAATGTGCCAGATTTAATTTTACATGCGTTACATTTTTATCAATATCTTGACAATTTTTTGTGCTAGAATGAAACAGAACAGATTGGGAGGAAGTATCGAAGTAGGCGGAAGTTACTGCCAGAAAAAAAGAGTAGAACAAGCCTGCACATGAGCGAGAAATTCGTCGGACAGTTAGTAGTTAGTAGTTCGACTTTTATAACAGTAGTAGTAGCAGTAGTAGTAGCAGTAATAGTAGTGGTAGTAGTAGTAGTAGCAGTAGTAGTAGTTGTAGTAGCAGTAGTAGTAGTATTAGTAGACGTTTTAGTAGTAGTAGTTTGAGCTATCCTATGCTAACGTTGACGATCCATCTTTGGTTGGTGATGGTGACTACAACGAAAGGTCCACTGATGACAACAATGAAAGGTAAAGACACTTATTTTGGACTTTGATTGCTTTTGTTTTAGTCAGACTTGTTGGGAAAGGCAAAGAAAGGCTTGCACATGATAAGTGCACATGATGAATGCACATGTACAGGATAAGTGTACATGATAAGTGTGCATCAAGAGAGTCCTTGTTGAATGTCTACAGTGAGGAGGAGCAAGGAGCAGAAGCCCTGCCTTCAACCAGTTCAGTGAGACATGGAAGGAGGGCTAACCAAGACAGGTGAGACTATTATTATTATTATTATTATTATTATTATTATTATTATTATTATTATTATTATTATTATTATTATTATTATTATTATTATTATTAGTGCTTTTGTTTTAGTTATTACTCTGTTCATAAAAGTTGAAAATAATGTATTTTTACATGTCATTGTCTACAGCAATGATTTGCCTGGGGGGCAGGGCGTGCCCAAGCCAGATCCAGGTCAAGAAATGACCCAGACAGGTGAGAGACTTATTATGGATGTTTATTGCTTTTTTATTATTACTAGGTTTGCAGACTTTGTATGCAATATATACAGAATGGAATATTGAGTGTATATACAGTGTGTGTGTTGTATGAGCAGTGTTTTATATGTACAATGTGTGTGCCATTTATGTGCAGACATGATGAGCAGCCTGCTCCAGTCCGACGCAGGACAACCCAGGCCAGGCCAAGACGTCCAGCCCAGGCAGGAGATCAGGCAGGAGATCAGACGCCCTGGAAGACCGACAGTGATCCTGATTTAGCCCCTCAGCCCCTCCGGTTCATGCCGTGCAGACCCCCAGGACCGCAGCTAGACCCCCATGCCACGTATACACAGGTAACACCTGTCAAAAGGCGTTACAGTTTGACAGGTGCAATATTTTTTTTGGATACGCCTCAGGCATCCTGCACTCTATATGACTGCACTCTAGTCATATGTGTACTGTATATATGTATATTGAATATCCCACAATTTAATTATTTAGTTATTTTTTACTTTTTTACTGTATTTTTTTTTTTTTTACTTTTTATTTGTAAAAAAAATTACATTTACTGACTTTGTAAAAAAAAGCATGCTGGTGATCATTTCCATTTGAGAATCAAAATTTCGTCTGTGTTTATTACCTGTGTATGGAGAAAATAATGCTTTGTAAATTGAATTCTGATCTGTTCTCTTTTGTTTATGTAAATATGCTACCTGAGGGTGCATTTCCACTGTTATATCCTTGATTTGATATGTTTGCATTGGTTCATACTAAAAATAACACATTTTCTCAATCCGATTTTGTGTTTTGTGTTGTACATTATGCAGTATACAGTATATACAGTATTATACAATATGAAAACTAACTGTCAGGTCATATATGTGAGGCTGTGCTTAAAAAAAAAGATACCAAACATACCATGGTAAAACATTTTAAAATGGGAATTATACAATTTAAATCAAAATTAGCCAAAACATTGAAATATCCCAAGACCTGCAAGAGACGGCAAGACGGAGGTAAATGTGTTTGGGCATCTGGACCGCTTGGGAAACTCGGCTGGTGTTTTAGGGCCCCTCGATGCCAAAAAACGAAATTTTATAAAAAGCCTTGGTGTCACTTTTGACAGTGATCTGAAACTTGACAAACAGATTGGGTCTGTGGTTAAAGGCTCCTTTTTTCAACTTGGGCTCCTGGCAAAGATAAAGCCCTACCCCTCTCCCAAAGACCTGGAGAGGGTCATCCATGCTTTCATATCGTCAAGGCTGGACTACTGTAATGCTCTGTATGTGGGTCTCGACCAGCTCTTCCTACGACGCCTGCAGCTAGTGCAGAACGCCTTGACTGGCACTAAGAGGCGTGAGCACATTAGACCAGTACTAGCTTCTCTGCACTGGCTCCCTGTTTACTTCAGGATTGATTTTAAAATTGCGATGTTTGTGTTTAAAGCTTTAAATGGTCTGGCCCCTCAGTACATAGCTGAACTTCTCCATGCTTGCACTCCAGCTAGAGCACTGAGGTCATCAAACAAACTACTTTTAGATGTCCCAAGGTCTAGGCTAAAAACAAAAGGTGACCGAGTGCTTTTGCAGTGGCTGCCCCTAAATTGTGGAACAGTCTTCCACTACAAATTAGGTCTGCTCAGACCCTAGAGAATTTTAAGGCTCAGCTAAAGACTCACCTATTTTCTTTGGCGTTTTGAGGCTTAGTAAGCCATACATCCCCGGTCGTGTCGTGATTGTTTTAATGTATTGCAGCTTCTGATTTTGTGTATACTGTATTTTGTATTTTTTTGTATTTCTCAGTTTTTATATTGTATTTTTTAGTATTTCTCTGTTTTTTTTTATTGTGAAGCATTTTGGTGCAACTTCGGTTGGTTTTAAATGTGCTATATAAATAAAGTTGACCTTGACCTTGACCTCAATGAGGGTAAAGGTAGAGATGATGATACATGTTTTTCTTTTTTTAAACTTTTTTAAATATTTTTCTTTTTCTGTTTACAGCATCAGTATACATACAACATCAAGTCAGGGTGCCCATACATCTATACCAAACAAATAAATATCTAATCAGAGAGCAAATAATGACACTTACATTTTCATTCATTGCAATATATCTCCTCACCCTGTGTGAAGATCTACATTACGATGATGATACATGTTCATCTCAATGAGGGTAAAGGTGTAGATGATGATACATGTTCATCTCAATGAGGGTAAATGTGTAGATCAGGGGTGGGCAATTATTTTTCCCAGGGGGCCGAATGAGCAACTGAAAATATGTTGGAGGGCCGGGCCAAAATTCCAAACTCAATTATGCATAATATACATTTTATTTCTATATAAAAAGCAGTAAATGGCATTGTTTTGACCCTTGGTAAGAGTGTATGTTATTATTTGGCAATTAAAAGGTCAGGTTAGCTTTAAAATATATCATTTATTCAAATATAATTTATTTCCAAAATGATAAACAAAATGTGAAAAATTAATAACAAAGGGCATTTTGAGTTTCATATACTATTGAAACAAGGATTTTCTTAGCTTTCTAAACATCTTATAGCCAAAATAAACAAGACATGTCACTGAACTGTGTAAAGAAAAGTGTCCCAGTTTTGTAGCCTTTTTTACTTTACATGCCTATATTAAACATTTAATGTTTTCAGAACTGTGCAAAAAAAAGAAAAAAAAATTTCATTCAGTGTGAGAAATCCAGTCTCTGTTGAGCTTTAACAAGTCCATCAAAGTCAGGTTGCATGTCTGAGGTGGAGATGCGAAGCACAGCTGCCAGATGTTCATCAGTGAGAGAGGATCTGTACGTGGACTTGGTAAACGTCATGACTGAGAATGTCTGTTCACATATGTAGGTGGATCCAAAAAGAACCAACATCTTCTGAGCATGTCTCCTCATGTTTGGAAAGTTCTCCTCCTTGAGAGCAGAGTAGAACTCTAGCAGTGATGCTGACTTAAAGTGCTCTTTCAGTAGTGAATCAGACTGCAGGTCAATGAGTTCAAGCTGAACAACTATCAACACTGCAGGTAAAGGGAGAGGAAACCAGCTGCATTTCATCCTCAACCTTTTTGAAATCTTGAAAACGCCTTGAAAATTCATCATGCAGTGCTCCCAACATGGATCAGTACCTGTGCCGGTGATCAGCTGATGGTTTGACTTCTTTCAGGGTTTTCATGTGTTTGAGATTGTTGCTGCCTACAGTAGTTGCCTTGAAATGAATTGCAACTTTGTCATGAAGGCTTTCACATGGCTATGCATTTCATGAGCAAAAATGCCCCTGCCCTGCAGTTGTGTGTTCAGTAGGGATGGGTACCGTTCACATTTGAACCGATACGGTACCGGTACCTGTGAATCGATACCGGTACCCAACGGTACCTTTTTTCTGTACTTTAGTCTCTAAAAATGTAATCTACCTACCTCAGTTGTGAAAAAAAAATCCAAACTTCAAATAACCACACTTTCGACCGTTTTCGGCTTGCCCTGACTGCTTTGTTGTTGAATCAAGTCAAATCCTAGGTAAGCGTATATTGTGCGTGTGAACGTTGACATGAAAAGAATTATAAAAAAATATATATATAAAAAAAATAATCGAATTATCATGTAATCTTTCGCGGGCCGGTCAGAATCATCCCGCGAGCCAGATTACAATGCCCAGGTCTGGTGTAGATGATGATACATGTTCATCTCAATGAGGGTAAAGGTGTAGATGATGCTGATACATGTTCAGTAGATTATTAAACAATGTGATGGAAAATAAACACATTTATACAAATAGTTATTTATATTATGTCCTCTACATCCTCTGCATCCTCTATAGGTACATGGCCCCAGAAATCCTGGACGATACAATCAATATGAGCAGCTTTGAGTCGTTCAAGCGGGCTGATATCTACTCTCTGGGGCTGGTGTTCTGGGAGCTAGCCAGGAGATGCTCAGTCAGGGGTATGTTAACACACACGCACACGCACACACACACACACAACGTAGTGCTTCTTGTTTTGCCCGGGCGCTTGTGTGCGTATCAAGCGCGACAATCATCTGATGAAAAGTAATCTTGTCGTGATAAAAGGAAATTCTGCCTTCTTGTCCTTTTTGACAGGATTCCACGAGGATTTCCAGTTGCCTTACTATGACTTGGTGCCTTCAGATCCGTCCGTGGAAGACATGAGGAAGGTGGTCTGTGACCAGAAGCTGAGACCCAACATCCCTAATCAGTGGCAGAGCTGTGAGGTGAGGAGGAGCCTGTTTTATCACACATCTAACGTTAGTTAGTTAGTCTGTGTGTTACTTTTGTGTTAATGTATGTCTTCCCCTGCGCTGCCGGAATCCATATTTTTGCGTGCGCTGCCGGAGAAATAACTTAAAAACTACCTTAGAATTGTTCTTTACCAGACATGAAAAATCTAAGCAAATGAATAAAGGGAAGATGATTAAACAGAAGGTTTCGTAGATACAGTACTGAATTCTGCCATCCGGACACATGATATTTGAAATATGATTATAGAATATGTAATATCAGGCCTATACAAGTCGCACATCTATGGATCAGGCCAAATCGCCCCTTTCCAATGGCGTTCAATCCGGATTCAGTATCACCAGGCGTGCAGCAAAAACCGTGAATGAAATCTACTGTAAGTACAGTTACTTGTTTAGAATGTAGATTTCTCCGACATTTTTCATCAGATTGCAACGCTGTTTTTTGCTAGACGTTCACATAAAGGTAAATAATGTATGCCAATAACGTTCAGGTTTGTGGGCGATAATCCCGAAAAATAAGATAAATAAAAAAGTGTATCCACAAGTCATATGATTGACAGGAGCTGGCTTGAGCTGGGTAGTGTCTAGCCCCTTTCGTGACTGTGATGCACCGAGTGAATCCACAGTCACTCTCAGCTACGCCGCGACCAGGCTAAAAAGAAACTACCAAGCGTTTGGCTGCCTGGTGCGCATGCGCGGTGACACCAATGGCGGAAATAGACAGCTCGCTCTGTAAGTACCACTCATTTTGTAACAATGATTTAAACTGTTTATTAGCAACTCCGAGCTTCCAGACCCCACTGTAAAGCTGTGTTAAACCCATATTGTACGCTGGGTATCTTTGAAATTCATATCTGATATATTTTTGACCCACCCCGAGCCCCCCGATCACGCTTGGTAGTTTCTTTTTAGCCTGGTCGCGGCGTAGCTGAGAGTGACTGTGGATTCACTCGGTGCATCACAGTCACGAAAGGGGCTAGGTAGTGTCGTTTTTCGAAATTACAAAGCCCATCGAAAGCCCTGGGTCTCCTCTCCTCATATGACTACAAACAAAATGGTGGCACACATTTCCTAGCGTCGATATTCGCATGTTTCCGACTAGATTTCCAAAACTCATATTTCACTAATAACATTTAACCTATTGGTAAACAAACGTATTGCTAAAAATATACACTTTGACTGCTGTTTTGACAGGGTTAGGGTCTTTACGCTTGGCTACATTTGAAAAAAATACACAGTCTGTAGAGATGGATTTATGGCGTGATGTCATTCTTTGTATATTGTATATTGTATATTTGTATAGTGTTGGGACTTTTATTTACTGTATGAAGCACATTCTCAGGAGGCTCATACAGAACCAAGCATTTCACTGTAATGTACATGTACTTTATACGTGACAAATAAAAGCAAACTTGAAACATTTACCACTGTGTAAATGTATCCTGTTATCTGCACTGCACACTTTTTAGAACTGTATATAGTCATCTTTATTTTAGTCATATTTTATCTTATTTTATTCTTATTCTATGCAAATTTTATTTAATTTATATTATTGGATGCTGCTATGGTCGAGGGAACCACAACAAAGTGAACTTCACTCTTTCTGTTCTGTAAAGTACTGAATGACGCGACGATAAAAGGAATCTGAATCTGTGTCTCCAGGCTCTGCGTGTGATGGGGAAGCTGATGCGCGAGAGCTGGAACGCCAACCCTGCGGCGCGCCTCACCGCCCTGCGCGTCAAGAAGACCGTCTCTCAGGTGACCGTCGTCAAGGACGTCAAAGACTAGCCGGATCTGCTCTCGGACCGGCGCTGGCGCTGGCAGCGGACTTACCGGGAGTCACCGCGGGCGGGAGGGGGGGGGGGGGGGGGGGGGGCCTGAGGTAGCGACTCGAGGGAGACGCCTACACACTGTAAACACCCAATCGTTGATGCCAAAGCACCGTGGGAGACGTCCAGGACAGCCATACGTGATGTGACTGAACAGCTTGTTCTCAATCCGAAGAAGAAGAAGAAGAAGAAGAAGAAGAAGAAGAAGAAGAAGAAGAAGAAGAAGAAGAAGAAGAAGAAGAAAGAAGAAGAAGAAGAAGAAGAAGAAGAAGAAGAAGAAGAAGAAGAAGAAGAAGAAGAAGAAGAAGAAGAAGAAGAAGAAGAAGAAGAAGAAGAAGAAGAAGAGAAGAAGAAGAAGAAGAAGAAGAAGAAGAAGAAGAAGAAGAAGAAGAAGAAGAAGAAGAAGAAGAAGAAGAAGAAGAAGAAGAACGTTTATAGAGATTATTATTTTGCTACCTCAGTCGTTTGTTTAAAAGTGCCCAAAGCTTCAAGTTGCACATGGAAATGCTTTCGTGCCATATTTTGTAGATGTAGTGGCAGGTGGCGCGCTGAGCGACTGGAGGTTACACCCTTAACTGTGACTGGTATCCGTTACCACGACACTAAACCCTGGTACCACAACACTAAACCCCCGTTCCCATGACACTAAACCCCCGTTACCATGACACTAAACCCCCGTTCCCACGACACTAAACCCTGTTCACCACGATACTAACCCCATTACCACAACACTAACCCCCCATTACCATGACACTAAACCCCGTCACCACGATACTAACCCCATCACCACGACACTAACCATGTTACCATGACACTAAAACGATTAACTAAAATAATTTCTCCCACTAAAAGGGGAACGCCACCCAAATGAAGAAGTCCCTGTATGTTATCTCCATGGCCGAGGAACGTTCAGTCCCATGTCTGTGATTGTGAGCTACTCCCATCCAGAGACCAGAGCGCTCAGACGTGTGATGATGTCATGAGAGTCTGGAGCTGCTCCGTTGAATGGGACACTGATTTTAATTTTATTTATCTTAAGTGTCCTCGGTTTTGAAAACCTGTACGCTAGATCATTCCCCTGGGTCTACGGTACAGCTCCAGACGTTATGCCCAATGACATCACTGTGACATCACTGTGACATCACAATGACATCACAATGACATCACAATGACAATCACTGAGTTTTAGCACTCTGTTTTTTTCTGGGCCGTCTTAGACCACAAGAAGAGCAGCTTTCTCACCTGGCTTGTGATGCTGGTATTAATAATATAATGATAATAATAATAATATTGAACATCTAAACAGTTTTTCATTTTGTTTTACAAGATCTTATCCAAGTTATTTATCTTGCTTGCAATGTAAAGATGAGCTAATTGTTAATGAAAAGAGACACACGTACATGTTATGTATTTACATTAATTATTTCCTATATAATGTACTGTACATCTAAACTAAGCCTTCGGTACAGCACCTTGTAGATGACTTCAATGCAGTGCTATATATACATTATGAATGTATACTGTATGTTTTGCATTTATACTCGACCCGTGATTGGATTTCTTCACACTGGAAGCATGGACTCTGTACTGTATTATTGATTCTGGTTCTGAATCCAGTTCTATTCATTTCTGAAGATCATACTTCAACTTGCCAACTCAGAAACCAGTAACACTTTAGAAGGCACAGATAATTATTAAGTACTGTAACTAGGAACCACGGTGTGACAGTGGCTCAGAAGGAAGAGCAGTTGTCTGGTAATCAGAAGGTTCCTGGTTCGATTCCGGCTCCGGTTGTCCTTGAGGAAGACACTTAACCCCTAACTGCTCCCGATGAGCAGGTTGGCACCTTGCATGTCGCCTCCACCGTCAGTGAGTGAATGGGTGAATGTGAGGAACGAACTGTAAAGCACTTTGTATAAAAGTGGTATATAAATGTGCAGTCCAACCAGTGAGGAACTATAATGCTAACAAAACGTAGGAACAAATATTATTAAACTGTTAACTTTTAGAGGGCAGTTTTTTAACTAAACTATTGTGAGGCGAAGTTGAAGCCATTCTGGAAGGATTTCACTGAGACTGGTCTGAGGTCAGGTCTGAGACTTGAACTGCTGGCTAATCGGTTATAGCATAATATAATGATTGAATGACGTTTATTTTACGGTCTTGTTTACAGACAAATCAAACACACCCGTGTGGACTTGCAAAACATTTAAAAAAAAAATTGAAAATCACAAATGTACATATTCAAGGCAAACTCAAACACAAAATCCAAAATCAACGACTGAAAAAAAGGAATAGGCTGAAGCACATGCTTATTTTTGCCTATCCTTTACAAATTCTTAAAAACTAAATATAATGTTTACATAATGTTTGATGTTTTACTCAACTGTACTCCTGAATTATTTTATCCTTTAAGGCTTTTTTAAATCTCCCCTGAGAAGTACACAACTTCAACCTGTCACTAAGGCTATTCCATAATTTAACTCCCAAAATTGAAACGCATCTAGCTTTTACATTAGTTCTTACCTTTTACATGTTTTAAGAATACACAACCCTCTTAAATTATACTTTCCTTCTCTAGGTTGAAAGAGACATTGAATACAAACTGGTAGGCTTTTACTCTTAGCACGAAAAATGTTTTCCAAGGTTTTTATGTACACCATATCTACAAATCTTAATGTGCAGGACTTTATGAATAATGGATTTGTCGATTCAAGGTAATACAGTAGTTCCTCGTTAGTTCCTATGGGTACTTCATTATTATCATTGTGCCCCTAAAGCAAAGTGTTACCATTTCATCTACAAAGCATAAATATGCTGAATGCTGCAAATGTAGACCCTGCTGTGTATGTGTAAAATATGCATACATGCGTGTGTGTGTGTGTGTGTGTGTGTGTGTGTGTGTGTGTGTGTGCGAGCGTGCCTCCGTGAGTGAGTGAGTGAGTGTGTACTGTATCTACAGTGTTGTAATGACATCATGCCAATGTACTTGTATTTTCTTCATGTCTTCTAACATGTGAAATGATCTTGTTTGTCAAAGTCTGGGTTTCAGATGTAACTGCTTGTTTTTATAAAAACTCCAGGGTTCATATCCGCCATGATTTTCTAACTTGTGTTTTGTTAAATACATGGTTTTTTCCCCCCTGTATTTGCTATGTAAAAGTTATGTTTACTTTTTTGTTTTCTATGTGGCTAATGCAGATACTGTAAGCTAATGTACATGTCTGTATTAGATGTGTTACATCTATGTTAGTGCATCATGTTAGGGTACATGAGAGAAAATGTGAACGTAGCCTATTGTACACATCTACCGCTCAGCGTACGCTCACCGATCCAGCACCAGATGTACTTTGGGAAAACGCACACATTCACCGGCCGCTTGTAAACACGCACATTGATTGGTGAAATTACCACAAATGTGGTGAATGTATAAATTGACCGGTATAAATGATCACATTCACAGTTAGCCCACCTTTAACGTGACACACACGCCTTGGGAGGTAGAGCAGTCGTCTGGTAATCTGGAGGTTCCCGGGTTCGATTCCCGGGCAGCGTGTCGGGAGTGTCCTTGAGCAAGACACTTAACGCCTAAATGCTCCCGATGAGCAGGTCGGCACCTTGCATGGTCGCCTCTGCCGTCGGTGTGTGAATGTGTGAGTGAATGGGTGAATGTGAGGAACAAATTGTAAAGTGCTTTGGATAAAAGCTGTTATATAAATGCACCATTTACGCTCATCTCTCTTTTTACACTGCAGTGCATACAGTTCATTAAACACACGGTCAACGTTGCATCTGCAGTTGTTGCATGTGAGTGGATGAGAGTAGATGTTAGTGGATAAGAGTAGATGTGAGTGGATGAGAGTACAGTGGATGAGAGTAGATGTTAGTGGATGAGAGTGGATGTTAGTGGATGAGAGTGGATGTTAGTGGATGAGAGCGGATGAGAGTAGATGTGAGTGGATGAGAGTAGATGTGAGTGGATGAGAGTACAGTAGATGTGAGTGGATGAGAGTAGATGTTAGTGGATGAGAGTGGATGTTAGTGGATGAGAGTGGATGTTAGTGGATGAGAGTGGATGAGAGTAGATGTGAGTGGATGAGAGTAGATGTTAGTGGATGAGAGTAGATGTTAGTGGATGAGAGTAGATGTGAGTGGATGTTAGTGGATGAGAGTAGATGTGAGTGGATGAGTGGATGAGAGTGAATGGAGGCTACAGTTAACCGCTCAAACAGCTGTAGGCTGAATCATTGAATCAATGTCATGTTTTTGTATAAAAGCAATCACATCACTTCATATATGTAATTATTTTACAAAGTATTAAAAAAAAAGATAGGCCTATACTGTATAAAAAGCAGTATTGTGATATGTAGTGTTCTGCCTGTATTAAGTAAGTGAACAAGTACGTTTTTTGCTAATTGTCTAAAGCCATGCTGAGCTGAGCTTTTCTAAAGTCGTGAGGCCTATATTTGTGGAGTGAGTCACAGACGTACTACAGACCCACAAGCTGAGTGTCTTGTTGTTTAGTTAAAGGTGCACTATGTAATTTAGTGAGAGTCGGAGAAGTGAATCATTTCTAAGGTATATTTTTTGTTTGAAGATGGAAAGCTTCCTGACTATTCTATTACTATTTCACTGCTGTTGTTTACAAAGGCAGGACCCGCAATTTAGTCAACAAACATATTCTAGGCTCACCTTTGGTTCACAGTGTCTAAAATTCATTTTGTTTTCATCTATGATAACATAAAATAGAGCAATTCTAGAAATTACAGGAAATTTCTTTTGCAGGCTCTGAAAACAAATCCTCTTCCTCTGAAACTGCATAGTGCGCCTTTGAAGACTTGTCAGCTATTCCAAAGACTGATGATGACCATGTGCAATATCTGTACCCCCTCCTCCCTCTCCCTCCCTCCCTCTCCCCCTCCCTCTCCTCCCTCTCTCCATGTATGATACAACTGAAAGTTCTGCCTATTCTGTGAATGTAATTTTTATATATATATACAGTATATATATATATATATATATATATATATATATATATATATATATATATATATATATATATATATATGTCACAGATGGTACCGCGAAGCGCAGTCACAAAGGACTTCAGATGTTGTTAAGTGACTGGGGTGAGTAGCGGTGCTATGGGTTAAACTCACTCATCCTCAAAAGACACATAGACACGTTACAAAGAAGTGAATTCACCTCGGTATAGCGGTCTGTGCTGTTGCCCGCGGTGCGGGAGACCCGGGTTTGAAACTCCCTCGGGGCATCGAAGTTTAAGGTGACGATGTCACAACCGTTACATATATATATATATAAAAAGAAAGTTTACACACAAGATCTATGTGTTGTTTTTTATGGGGGCAGATGTCACTCTCATATCAGATGTCAGTCTCTCATCAGATTTCAGTCTCTCATATCAGATGTCAGTCTCATAACAGCACGATGTATCCCTGCATGGTCTCTCGGCACTAGTTATTGTATAGAAGTATCTGTCAGGTGGTCAATAAAATGATTTTTCATGAACTCGCCATGATTCTGTGCATTAAATGTTTCAGATTGGTACATAAACTCCTTAATATCAAAAGTAGGTTTTATTACTAGAATATTCAAAATCTACAATATACTAATCGTAACTACCTACCTCAAACTACCCATATGATGGCATGTACAATAGTGCTGTATATACTGTATACATTTAAATATTTATATTTACCATATATATCCATATCTGTCTGAATATACCTGCATATAATCCTATATAACTATTTTGCATATAACCCATATACCTGTATGATAGCATGTACAATAATGGTGTATATACCATATATATATTATTATTACTGTGTATATATATATACACATCTGTCTGTACATACCTGCATATAATCTGTAGATACTATATATATATATCTGTACATATCGCTTACCTACTCTTACTAGTTATACTGCTGGCCAGTATGACTTACTACCATAGTATCTTTATACCTGTATCCCTGTACATATTAATAGTACCAGTATGACTTACTACCAAAGTGTATTTATACCTGTATCACTGTACATATTAATACTACAACTCTGTACATACATCTGATTAGCACTCAGTAGTACTAATTTAGTTTACTGTTACATTTGCACAAACTTCTCTTTGTTGTACTGTACTTGTGCTGTATGATGACAATACATTTTACATTACATTTAGTCATTTAGCTGACGCTTTTATCCAAAGCGACTTACAAGTTTTGTACAACAAGACAGCAGGAAGGGTACAACTCTATCAACTGAGTAACAATGTTCATCAAAGTGTTGAATATAATCTAATCTAACTGACACTACAAACGTCAGAATGACTCACTGTGTGATCATGCTGACCTGTACAGTAACTAAAACAGGATTCCCCTCCATTTATTCATCTGAAACTACCTGCTTTCCTGCTGCTGACGTCACCTGTCTGTTGCTTCTTTGTGTTGCTCATCATGTCTGTTGCTTCTTCATGTTGCTCCTCCTGTCTGTTGCTCCTCCTGTCTGTTGCTTCTTCATGTTGCTTCTTTGTGTTGCTCATCATGTCTGTTGCTTCTTCATGTTGCTCCTCCTGTCTGTTGCTCCTCCTGTCTGTTGCTTCTTCATGTTGCTTCTTCATGTTGCTCCTGTCTGTTGCTTCTTCATGTTGCTTCTTCATGTTGCTCCTCCTGTCTGTTGCTTCTTCATGCTGCTCCTGTCTGTTGCTTCTTCATGCTGCTCCTGTCTGTTGCTTCTTCATGTTGCTTCTTCATGCTGCTCCTGTCTGTTGCTTCTTCATGCTGCTCCTGTCTGTTGCTTCTTCATGTTGCTTCTTCATGCTGCTCCTGTCTGTTGCTTCTTCATGCTGCTCCTGTCTGTTGCTTCTTCATGTTGCTTCTTCATGTTGCTCCTGTCTGTTGCTCCTTCATGTTGCTTCTTCATGCTGCTCCTGTCTGTTGCTTCTTCATGCTGCTCCTGTCTGTTGCTTCTTCATGTTGCTCCTGTCTGTTGCTTCTTCATGTTGCTTCTTCATGTTGCTCCTCCTGTCTGTTGCTTCTTCATGCTGCTCCTGTCTGTTGCTTCTTCATGTTGCTCCTCCTGTCTGTTGCTTCTTCATGTTGCTTCTTCATGTTGCTCCTTCATGCTGCTCCTGTCTGTTGCTTCTTCATGTTGCTCCTCCTGTCTGTTGCTTCTTCATGTTGCTTCTTCATGCTGCTCCTGTCTGTTGCTTCTTCATGTTGCTCCTCCTGTCTGTTGCTTCTTCATGTTGCTTCTTCATGTTGCTCCTGTCTGTTGCTTCTTCATGCTGCTCCTGTCTGTTGCTTCTTCATGTTGCTCCTCCTGTCTGTTGCTTCTTCATGTTGCTTCTTCATGTTGCTCCTGTCTGTTGCTTCTTCATGTTGCTTCTTCATGCTCCTCCTGTCTGTTGCTTCTTCATGTTTCTCCTCCTGTCTGTTGCTTCTTCATGTTGCTCCTCCTGTCTGTTGCTTCTTCATGTTGCTCCTGTCTGTTGCTTCTTCATGTTGCTCCTGTCTGTTGCTTCTTCATGTTGCTTCTTCATGTTGCTCCTCCTGTCTGTTGCTTCTTCATGTTGCTTCTTCATGTTGCTCCTCCTGTCTGTTGCTTCTTCATGTTGCTTCTTCATGTTGCTTCTTCATGTTGCTCCTGTCTGTTGCTTCTTCATGTTGCTTCTTCATGCTGCTCCTGTCTGTTGCTTCTTCATGTTGCTCCTCCTGTCTGTTGCTTCTTCATGTTGCTCCTGTCTGTTGCTTCTTTATGTTGCTCCTGTCTGTTGCTTCTTCATGTTGCTCATCCTGTCTGTTGCTTCTTCATGTTGCTCCTGTCTGTTGCTTCTTCATGTTGCTCCTGTCTGTTGCTTCTTCATGTTGCTTCTTCATGTTGCTTCTTCATGCTGCTCCTGTCTGTTGCTTCTTCATGTTGCTTCTTCATGTTGCTTCTTCATGCTCCTCCTGTCTGTTGCTTCTTCATGTTGCTTCTTCATGTTGCTCCTCCTGTCTGTTGCTTCTTCATGCTGCTCCTGTCTGTTGCTTCTTCATGCTGCTCCTGTCTGTTGCTTCTTCATGTTGCTTCTTCATGTTGCTCCTTCATGCTGCTCCTGTCTGTTGCTTCTTCATGTTGCTTCTTTATGCTGCTCCTGTCTGTTGCTTCTTCATGTTGCTTCTTCATGCTGCTCCTGTCTGTTGCTTCTTCATGTTGCTTCTTCATGCTGGTCCTTTCTGTTGCTTATTCATGTTGCTTCTTCATGCTGCTCCTGTCTGTTGCTTCTTCATGCTGCTCCTGTCTGTTGCTTCTTCATGTTGCTTCTTCATGTTGCTTCTTCATGTTGCTCCTGTCTGTTGCTCCTTCATGCTCCTCCTGTCTGTTGCTCCTTCATGTTGCTTCTTCATGTTGCTTCTTCATGTTGCTCCTCCTGTCTGTTGCTTCTTCATGTTGCTTCTTCATGTTGCTCCTCCTGTCTGTTGCTTCTTCATGTTGCTCATCCTGTCTGTTGCTTCTTCATGTTGCTTCTTCATGTTGCTCCTTCATGTTGCTTCTTCATGTTGCTTCTTCATGTTGCTCCTGTCTGTTGCTCCTTCATGTTGCTTCTTCATGTTGCTCCTCCTGTCTGTTGCTCCTTCATGTTGCTTCTTCATGTTGCTCCTCCTGTCTGTTGCTTCTTCATGTTGCTTCTTCATGTTGCTCCTCCTGTCTGTTGCTTCTTCATGTTGCTCCTCCTGTCTGTTGCTTCTTCATGTTGCTTCTTCATGTTGCTCCTCCTGTCTGTTGCTTCTTCATGTTGCTCATCCTGTCTGTTGCTTCTTCATGTTGCTTCTTCATGTTGCTCCTCCTGTCTGTTGCTTCTTCATGTTGCTTCTTCATGTTGCTCCTCCTGTCTGTTGCTTCTTCATGTTGCTCCTCCTGTCTGTTGCTTCTTCATGTTGCTCCTCCTGTCTGTTGCTTCTTCATGTTGCTTCTTCATGTTGCTCCTCCTGTCTGTTGCTTCTTCATGTTGCTTCTTCATGTTGCTCCTCCTGTCTGTTGCTTCTTCATGTTGCTCCTCCTGTCTGTTGCTTCTTCATGTTGCTTCTTCATGTTGCTCCTCCTGTCTGTTGCTTCTTCATGTTGCTCATCCTGTCTGTTGCTTCTTCATGTTGCTTCTCCATGTTGCTCCTTCATGTTGCTTCTTCATGTTGCTCCTCCTGTCTGTTGCTTCTTCATGTTGCTTCTCCATGTTGCTCCTTCATGTTGCTTCTTCATGTTGCTCCTCCTGTCTGTTGCTCCTTCATGTTGCTTCTCCATGTTGCTCCTTCATGTTGCTTCTTCATGTTGCTCCTCCTGTCTGTTGCTTCTTCATGTTGCTTCTCCATGTTGCTCCTTCATGTTGCTTCTTCATGTTGCTCCTTCATGTTGCTTCTTCATGTTGCTTCTTCATGTTGCTCCTGTCTGTTGCTTCTTCATGTTGCTCCTTCATGTTGCTTCTTCATGTTGCTTCTTCATGTTGCTCCTGTCTGTTGCTTCTTCATGTTGCTTCTTCATGTTGCTCCTCCTGTCTGTTGCTTCTTCGCGTTGCTCCTCCTGTCTGTTGCTTCTTCGTGTTGCTCCTCCTGTATCTGCAGAGGTGGAAGTTACTGAGATTCGAACTCAAACAGAAAGCACTGTTACTTCAGTAAATTTGACAGTATTTGTCCCGAAAAGTAAAAGTACAGATTCCAACACAGCACTTACTGTAGGTATTTAGTTGTTTTCAAGCTAAAATCATAGTGATTTTAAAAGTGGTGTGACTTTAAAAATCTTTAAAAAAATCTAGATTCAGATTATGTGCAATGCTTGTTTTTCCCGGCTTCTCAACCGCAGTAGCTTTGTAGACAACAATACACAATGATCTCTACAGACTATACAATACAAGCAATGTGTTTTTTACAAGGTAAAAAACTGCTCCTCCCTCCCCATCAACATGGACCCCCTGCAATTTGCATACCGCCCCAACAGGTCCACGGAGGACGCCATAGCCCATGTGCTGCACACAGCAGCATCACACCTGGACAAGAGGCAGGGGAACTATGTGAGAATGCTATTCATCGACTACAGCTCGGCATTCAATACCATAGTCCCCTCCATACTCATAGCCAAGCTCAGGGACCTGGGCTTGAACTATGACCTCTGCCAGTGGGTCTTGGACTTCCTGACTGGCAGACCCCAGGTGGTGAGAGCAGGCAACTGCACCTCCTCATCCATCACCCTCAACATAGGGGCCCCCCAGGGCTGTGTTCTGAGTCCCCTCCTCTACTCCCTGTACACACACGACTGTGTGGCTCAGCGGAGTAGCAATACAATCATCAAATTTGCTGACGACACAGTGGTGGTGGGCCTGATCTCTGCCAACGACGAGAGGGCCTACCTGGAAGAGGTCAAGGTCCTGGCGGGATGGTGCCAGGAAAACAGCCTCTCCCTGAACGTCAGCAAAACAAAGGAGATGATTGTGGACTTCAGGAGGTCGGGGGTCAAGGACTACAGCCCCCTCAGCATCGACGGGGCACCGGTTGAGAGAGTCAACAGCTTTAAGTACCTCGGAGCCTACATATCCGAGGACTTGACATGGACCACACACATTGACAGTGTTGTGAAGAAGGCACGACAACGCCTCTACTTCCTCAGGCGCCTAAGGAAGTTCCAAGTCAGTCAGAAGATCATTAAGAACTTCTACTCATGTACAATAGAGAGCATCTTGACTGGCAACATCACCTCCTGGTTTGGGAATAGCACTGCACAAGACCGAAGCAGACTACAAAGAGTGACACGTTCAGCCGAACGCACAATTGGAGGGGGGCTCCCCACCCTCCAGAACATTTACAACAAGCGTTGCAAGGGCAAGGCTAAGAGAATCATTAAAGACTCCAGTCACCCGAACAACTGCCTCTTTGAACTGCTGCGGTCAGGCAAGCGATACCGGAGTCTCAAGGCGAGCACAGAAAGACTCAGAAGAAGCTTCTATCCCCAGGCCATCAGGCTGCTAAACGAACAATGAACACTACACAACAACAACCACCAAACGCACATAGCACACACATCCACACGCACACACTCACTTTAAACAAACACACTGTAGCACCCACTCCACACACTCTATAGCACACACCCACTTTAAACAAACACACTGTAGCACCCACTCCCCACACTTTATATTTATTGATGAAGGATTGCACTACAACTCGTACACCTTACTGTAAATTGTACCTAAATTGTACCTCATCCCATTTCTACTTTGCACTATATAGTACTGTACATTAGTACACTGCATAGTATTGTATATTATATGGTAACTCAGAATATTGTACATATGTCTATACCGAACACTGTGACCTCATTTTCTTCTTCTAAATTACATGCTATACTATGTTATTTGATACTATCTTGTCTAGCACAGTCTCTGGAGCGTAACAGTAAGAAGCATTTTGTATGAAAGTATTCTGTACTTCTGTATGACAACTATTAAAGAAACTTGAGAAACTTGAAACTAAAAGTAAATTATTCTACAGTGTAAGTAGCAGCAGTGTGTGTGGTGTGTAAATCACTTTTAAGTCACTGTTTAAAGTGCTTTTGTCCGTTTGCTCATGTGATAATTCAGAGTCTATCTGTCAGTAGTCTGTTTGCCCGGTGGAAGTAGCTGTTCAGTGTTCTTTTGGATGTGGACCTGAGACTGCGGTACCGTCTGCCAGACGGCATGAGCTCAAACTATTTGTGGTTTGGGTGGCTGGGGTCTTTCAGGATCCTGTATGCCTTGCTGACGCACCGCTCAGTGAATATACTGTATGGTGGGTAGCTTGCATCCACAGATCTTTTGGCACCACTCTCTCCAGTGCTCAGCGGTCATTCTGGTTGGCGTTTCCAAACCATGCGGTGGTGCATCCCGTCAGTATACTCTCTGTGATGGCTCTGTAGAATGCCCGCAGGATGTGTGGCCCCATGCCAAACTGTTCCAGTCTCCTGAGGTGGTAGAGGCGTTGCTGGGCCTTTTTCACCACATGGCCGGTGTGAACTCTCTAGTCCAGCATCTCTGTGATGTGAACTCCGAGGAACTTGAAGCTGAGAGGGTCGACCCTCTCCACTGCGACCCCGTTGATGTGGATGGGGTCATGCTCCATTGGGACCCCGTTGATGTGGATGGAGTCATGCTCCACTGCGACCCCGTTGATGTGGATGGGGTCATGCTCCGCTCCTCCCTGCCTGTAGTCGATGATCAGCTCCTTGGTCTTGTCAACGTTGAGAGTGAGGCTGCTTCCCTGGCGCCACTTTGCCAGGTTTTCAACCTCACTCCTGTAGGCTGACTTGTCTCCGTTGGTGATCAACAGAGGTCAAAGAAGTACACAGTTCATTTACAAAAGTTGAAATACTCAGATAAATGAGTACTCTGGTAAAAGTAAAAGTCTTCCATTAAAATTCTACTTAAGTAAAAGTGGAGAAGTATTTGTAATTGAATATACTTAAGTATCTAAAGTAAAGGTATGCATTCTACATCACGTTTGTGTATTCCAATGCTTGGGAGCGTTCAAACCTCCATCCACTGACGTCTAAAGGATAATGTTAAAGTGGTACATGGTCCAGTTATGCTGCTCTGATTAAAGGTTATGTTAAAGTGGTACAGTACATGGTCCAGTTATGCTGCTCTGATTAAAGGTTATGTTAAAGTGGTACATGGTCCCGTTATGCTGCTCCGATTAAAGGTTCTGTTAAAGTGGTATGTGGTCCAGTTATGCTGCTCTGATTACATCCTCTTGAAGTTGACAGGCTTCAAACTTGAAAGTACATAATCTTCATATAGGACCAAGCTACATTGCAAATTCTCTAGTCAACTATGTGCCTTCTAGAACATTGCGATCATCTACTACTGGTCTATTGAAGTTCCAAGCCACAGCCTAAAGAGAATCGGGGATGCAACCTTTGCAAACTATGCACCAAAGTTATGGAACACACTACCTATGGACATTAGGGAAGCTAGATCTCTTAATATTAAAAAGAAATAAGCTAAAACGTACTTCTTCACCATAGCCTTTTAATACACTCTGCTGTTGATTGTACTGTAACACTATTTTACTCTGTCCATTCTATTTTATTGCACTGCACTTTGCATCATTTTACTTAACTTTTTATTGCACTGCACTGTTGCATAATTTTACTATCTATTCTATTCTACTATTTTATTGCACTGTACTATTTTACTCTGTCTATTACTTTTTATTACAGATTAGGTTAAACGCATTAGGTTAAAAACTGCCAGGTATTAAACTGTGTGGGTATCAAACAAGAAAGACTGTCACGCTTTAAAACTGTGTAGGACCCAGGCCTAGAACTGCACCCTGAGAGAGGGAACTGCGCCCTGAGTGGGAGGTTCGAATGGTCAAAGTGAGTATCAAACAGGAGGGAAGATTGTCAAGATTTAAACTGTCGATACGAAACAGAGAAGGGAAAGACAACTTTAAACTGTTAAACAGTAATCCAGAACAATTTTATGTGCACTATTTTACTCTGGCTATTCTATCTTACTCCTTTTATTATTGTCTATTTAAAACAGAATCAAACCATAAACAAGGTGGTTCTGTTGGGATGTTAGATCTTAATGTGAAAAACTGTGATTTTTTGCAAAATCTTTTTCCTCAAAGTTGTAAGTTGTATGGGTTCAGATAAAAGTAGGTTAGTAAAAAAGTACAACATTTCCTTTGAAATGTAGTGGAGTAGAAGTATAAAGTAGTAACAGTCGTGGAGGGGAGGTACAGGCAGAAAAGACTAACAGTCGTGGAGGGGAGGTACAGGCAGAAAAGACACTAGTAACAGTCATGGAGGGGAGGTACAGGCAGAAAAGACAACACTCACAGTCGTGGAGGGGAGGTACAGGCAGAAAAGACAATAACAGTCATGGAGGGGGGGTACAGGCAGAAAATACAATAACAGTCATGGAGGGGAGGTACAGGCAGAAAAGACAATAACAGTTGTGGAGGGGAGGTACAGGCAGAAAAGACAATAACAGTCATGGAGGGGAGGTACAGGCAGAAAAGACAATAACAGTCATGGAGGGGAGGTACAGGCAGAAAAGACAATAACAGTTGTGGAGGGGAGGTACAGGCAGAAAAGACTAACAGTCGTGGAGGGGAGGTACAGGCAGAAAAGACACTAGTAACAGTCATGGAGGGGAGGTACAGGCAGAAAAGACAATAACAGTTGTGGAGGGGAGGTACAGGCAGAAAGGACAATAACAGTCATGGAGGGGAGGTACAGGCAGAAAAGACAATAACAGTCATGGAGGGGAGGTACAGGCAGACAAGACAATAACAGTTGTGGAGGGGAGGTACAGGCAGAAAAGACAATAACAGTCATGGAGGGGAGGTACAGGCAGAAAAGACAATAACAGTTGTGGAGGGGAGGTACAGGCAGAAAAGACTAACAGTCGTGGAGGGGAGGTACAGGCAGAAAAGACACTAGTAACAGTCATGGAGGGGAGGTACAGGCAGAAAAGACAACACTCACAGTCGTGGAGGGGAGGTACAGGCAGAAAAGACTAACAGTCATGGAGGGGAGGTACAGGCAGAAAAGACAACACTCACAGTCGTGGAGGGGAGGTACAGGCAGAAAAGACTAACAGTCATGGAGGGGAGGTACAGGCAGAAAAGACAACACTCACAGTCAGGGAGGGGAGGTACAGGCAGAAAAGACAATAACAGTCATGGAGGGGAGGTACAGGCAGAAAAGACTAACAGTCATGGAGGGGAGGTACAGGCAGAAAAGACACTAGTAACAGTCATGGAGGGGAGGTACAGGCAGAAAAGACAACACTCACAGTCGTGGAGGGGAGGTACAGGCAGAAAAGACAATAACAGTCATGGAGGGGGGGCACAGGCAGAAAATACAATAACAGTTGTGGAGGGGAGGTACAGGCAGTCCAATACAATACGACTCAATACAAACACTTGTTACGGGGATGCAGTCTGGACTGGGTTCCTTATAACAATAACTTGACAACACATGAGTTTAGTTTAGCCGCAGCTACATGTTTACTCTGAGCGTCAGGTCAGGAATGCGACAACAGACATCAGTCGATCACAACACTCTTCAACACAGACGATACGTTTTGAACAAAAGTTTGTTACAATAATTTTCATATAACGCTACTTGGGACAGCTCTGCTGTAAACACTGACTATTTTAATCTAAAATTCCCGGCTGAGGATGCTTAGGCAAAAGACGGTGATCTATTAGATAGGCAATTTCCGTATGGCAAGTGACAACCTGTATAAGAACGATGCAATTTTCTTTTATTATTATTATTATTATTATTATTATTATTATTATTATTATTATTATTATTATTATTATTATTATTATTATTATTATTATTATTATTATTATTATTATTATTATTATTATTTTCTTTTTTCTCTTTTTGTCTACTTTATTTTTCATTTATTTGAGGTATTGTGTGGTTATATACGTAGTCATGTATTGTATGTATGTATGTATGTATGTATGTATGTATGTATGTATGTATGTATGTATGTATGTATGTATGTATGTATGTATGTATATAATGTTGTTGAACCTTAAAAAAAACAATAAAAACAATTTAAATAATAATAGACAGAGTTTCTAAGAAGAGAGTTATACATTATATACATTTGAGAGTATTTACATTTGAGGGGGAAGACACTGTACATCGGAGGCGGTTGGGTAGATGGGGGGCGGGGGGGGGGTAAACACTACTGGACTACTGGAACACTATGCCCTTTTTTTTTTTTATATATTTTTTATTATTGCAAAACAAAAATTATTAAAAGTCAGTACTCAACACACAATGCATAATGAAACTTCAGTAAAGGTGGTTAAAATACATGCAAGTACAGAAACAAGATAAAACAAAAATAGTCTATAATAACATTTTAACCGTATACAGTGTATATCCAGCGAAATTACAATTATATAAATGTTAGTATAGAATATACCCCTAATACCTATTTTCTAAAACCCTACACACATATGCTCCAACTCGAACCCCCCCCTCCCGGACCCCCTCTTGGATAGTACCTCCATTATCCCTCACTCCTAACCAGACACTACCATTATAAGCTAGCTTTTATTCTCTCCACCACTTCTACCCACATTGACATTTTGGATTCATTGAGACCCAGAATTCTTGCTGTAGATATTTCTTGATATATCACATCGAGATATGTAAGAAACCACACTTTTCGGCACATTTTTTCCGGTTGAAACCAACGTGATGCGATCAGTTTTTTAGCTACTGTGATACCCGATAAAACCAATCTCTTTAGTTGTGGATTCACTGCAAACTCAAAAACATCATTCAATAGTAATACCGAGGGGTGTACAGGTATATTCCAAGATACGAGTATTGATAATTGTTGGGACACATCTTTCCAGAATGCCTTAACTGGTGGGCAGTCCCAATACATGTGCATAAATGTTCCTTCGTCCCCATTTGTACATTGGGAGCATTTGGAGTCTTGTTTAAGCCCCATTTTGCACAGCCTTATAGGAGTCAAGTATGTCCTGTGAATATAGTTCAGATTGATTTGTTGATGATCCGGGTTCCTTGATGTAAGTCGGACATTTGCCCAGGCTCCTTGCCAATCAAAGTCATTTTCCAGGTCTGGTATATCCCTCCTCCAGACAGTGTCTAGTTGAAGGGTTTCATACGAGGACGTTAGTAATTGATAATAAAAACCTGATACAAAACCTCCCAATGTTTCTCTTTCATAGAAAAATTTGTGGTATCTGTGGTGTTCAATTGGTATGAGTAATGGAACACCGTGAGACCTCAGACAAAGTCGTAACTGTATGTAAAAAAGCCATGTGGACTCGGTGAGGTTAAACTTTGTGCATATTTCGACATAACTACAGAGGCCCTGGTTATTAAAAATATCCCCTAATGAGTGTATGCCTTGCTCTTCCCATATAGGGAATCTTATAGGGCGTTTTCCCATTAAGAGTGCATTGTTATTGAATATGGGAGTGTGATTATGCCATTCTTGAGGGTTAGGATATTTCTTTTGTGTTTCCCGCCATGTTCTGATTGCATGGGTAATTATTGGGCCAAATTCTCGCTCACAATGCTTGATTGAAAGTTTAGTGTGTGCTATGTCTTTCAGTCTCTGTGGGGCTACTATGTTTTCTTCTAGTTCTCTCCAAGATACCAAAGCCTGGGGGTCAAACCATATCTTCAATGGTCTTAATGTGAAAGCCTTAAAATATTGTAAAAATTCTGGAACTGCCATGCCTCCGTCTGCTTTATTTCTCTGTGCGGTGGATCTTTTTATGCAAGGTGGTTTGTTATTCCAAATAAATTTGTATGTGGAGGTTTGTAATCTTTTCCAGTAGCCCTCTGGAGGAGGTAACGGAAGCATTGAGCTGAAGAAATTGATTCTTGGTAATACATCCATCTTAACTATTGATACCCTTGCCTGTACTGAGTTTTTAAGTTTTGCCCACCTGTCCAGGTCGTCTTTGATTTTGTTCTGTATTTTTGTGTAATTGTGCTTCACCGTTTGTCTTATGGTGGGAAATATTTCCACACCCAAGCATCTAAAATGTTTGACCATGGGTATCGCACCTGGGAGGGTTGTGTCTTTTTTTGCACTGATGTTAAGAGGAAGAAAAGCCGACTTCGGCCAATTTATTTTAAATCCCGATAAATCACCAAAGTTCTCTATCAACTTGAGTATATGCGGCAATGTGTTGTTAGGGTTTTGCATGAACAATATTACGTCGTCCGCATATAAACTAATTTTATGTTGTGTGCCCTTGATTACTATTGGTTCTATGTGTTGGGATTGTCTTATAAATTGTGCTAAAGGTTCTAATGATAGATCGAATAGTCCGGGACTAAGAGGGCAACCCTGTCTGGCTGAGCGTGATACCGGAAAGATATCGGAGATGAATGTGCCTGTTGTAATCCTGGCCGATGGGTCCTTGTATAGTACTTTAATCATATCAATGAATCCTTTTCCTAACCGCATCCTTTCTAATATTGCCCATAGAAACGACCATTCCAACCTGTCAAATGCTTTCATAGCATCCAGGGATAGCATCGCCTTAGGTGTGGTGTCCTCTTTGTCTGCATCTAGTACGTGCAGTATTCGCCTTATGTTATCATTGATCAGGCGACCTTTTATGAAGCCTGTTTGGTCCGGATGAACTAAAGACGTCATATGCTTTTGCAATCTGATGGCTAATATCTTAGAGTACAGTTTGACATCGGTTCCGAGGAGGCTTAAAGGTCGGTAACTACCGCACTATGGAACACTATGCCTATACATATCTGTAACATGCTTGAACAATAAAAAAAAAAACTGTTAAAATCTGCCTCAAAGAACACCAGAGCTGCACCCACAGCTAAATTCATTAACACATTAAGGACCGTCCACGAGTTAACTCGTGTTTCGATTCCACCCGTTGTGGACCAGATTAACTTGTGGCAAGTTGTTATTGTTTTATTCCATATTAATAACGGTATTAACGTCCCCGATCGACTTGCAGGATCTACCCGCATATTTGATTTCCGAAACATGCAATACCGGCCAGATCCTCTTAGGGGCGCCATCGCTCCACTGCAGTATCATTGAGGCCGAATGGGATTTTTTTTTTTATTATTGTCTAGGGGCGTTTCATATGAGCCTGGATCCCAGCCGAACATCCTCCATCTTTGATCACGTTACGGAACGCAGATTTCAGCCTGGAATAATGGGATTTATGATCAGCCAATGGACATATCGAACTACCGGATGCCGATGAATAATGACGAAATGCTGCCGGCGATCACATGGCCTGACGGTAGGATACTATTCACCCAAATTACAGCCGGATTGGACATTGTTGTAACACGCAAGCGATCGATCAGTGAATGTGGCTACTTGAACGCACACTGTATTGCTAATCAATAATACTGATCGGCGTCCCCCATCGCCCCCATTTCATCCATAGATGCTCTGTAATAGTCCGGATGCTAAGCAGTTTGTTTTATTTCATTCGTATATATACAACAGAAATGGCGTTTGATATAACATGACTAGCCTTTAGCCTCATATCTAGCTTCCCAGAAAAAAGACGAGACGAAAACTGCGATAAAGCTTATATTCACGACGCTATAAAATGACAACCAACTGATGGATTTTTATTTTCTTTAAGCCATTATGAAGGCACGGTTTATGCACTCAAGTGACAATGAGAATGGACAGATAGCAATACTATAAAGTATATATATAGCTCAGTGGAGGTTTCTCTATGACAACACGTGAAACACAAATTCACTCATAATTCATAATGATTAATAATTTACATATACCTATATATATATTAAAAAAAAAAAAAAACTATATATATATTTTTTTAATTATTTTTTTTTTTTTATTATAAATGTTTTCCTCTGTAAAAAAATTCCAGTGAATTTTTTTTTCTTCAAAAATGGCCAAAATTGACAGCTCTGAGCAGGCCTGCACTGCAGTATTGCCTGCAGTAATTATTCGTGAAGAAAACTTCACAGGTGTGACCCATTGTTAAATAAATAATAAATAACAGCGAATCAAAATAGGCTATTAACTTCATCTAAGCACGGTCTGTGCAGTTAAACTCTTGCCATTGAATGGAGGATTGATTGATTGACAGCCCTTGACATCCAATACACGGAGGTTGAATATGATTGGCAGCCTTGCAAATCCAATCAGAGATTGCTGCATTGCAAAGTCAAAACGGGTCCAGCTGCATGTCTGGAGGATAGGTTTAGCTCGGGCCAATCTCAAGTTTCTCAAGTTTCTTTATTAGTTGTCATACAGAAGTACAGAATACTTTTATACAAAATGTAACATAAAGAAGCATTTTGTATAAAAGTATTCTGTACTTCTGTATGACAACTAATAAAGAAACTTGAGAAACTTGAGATTGGCCCGAGCTAAACCTATCCTCCGGACATGCAGCTGGACCCGTTTTGACTATGTGAAAGTTGAGACTATGAGAAAGTTGTTGTTTAGTAGTTAGTAAGCTGTACATCTATAACAAGTCAAGTCAGGCTAAATTAAACTTTGCGCCAACATTAGGACCGAAGTATAAACCAGCAACTGAGCAACATGAAGAAGTGAACTTATGCATCTGGATCAGAAAAAACGTTGTGGATGAAAAAGTAAGTAGGCTACAGTGCTTGTATGCTAACAGTAGCTAGCCAGCTTAGCCTACATCACAATGATAATCACCAAGCTAACTTACTGTACACACTGTAGGGCTGGCATAGTCGTAGTACCCTTGAATGAGTGCTCCTGTTAGAGTCTTCAAGGTATTCTTGTTTACCAGAGAGGAGATCCGGTACAGGAATCTAGTTTGTTGGTTGACTTAGTTTTATTACATTGGATCCCATTTTGTCACAGGAAAGATTTGCCTCTATAGGATGGAACCCAGGTAGGTAATTTCATCTTTCCTTTTAAGATAAGATAAGATATTCCTTTATTGATCCCCTTGGGGAAATTCAGGCATCATAGCAGCATGGGGGAAGGGGGTACAGGTAGTGAAAACAACACAAGCAGTGTAAACAAATAGGTCAATATAATTTACTATCTAACTAACTGAAATATACATAATTCATTATGCATAAGGTAGTGTTATTGTCCTACTTGGGTTCCTATTAGTTCTAGGTTGATGTCTGGCAGCAGTCGCTGCCCACTGTTGTGGAGCCTGATGGCCACTGGTATGAAGGACTGTCCGAGGCGGTTAGTTGAGTGTCGGGGGGGTATGAGTCTGTGGCTTCCTTGTCACCTTCACCTAATATGTTTTGATCTGGTCAGGTGCGCTGTCACCTAAAATGTTTTGATCTGATCGGGTGCGCTGTCACCTAATATGTTTTGATCTGGTCAGGTGCGCTGTCACCTAATATGATTTCATCTGGTCAGGTGCGCTGTCACCTAATATGTTTTCATCTGGTCAGGTGCGCTGTCACCTAATATGTTTTCATCTGGTCAGGTCCGCTGTCACCTAATGTTAATATGTTTTCATCTGTGTCCACTGACCACTGACACACAGTGGGGGATGTTTTAAAAATATTATTTAATATATAATATAATATAATAATTTGTGCTTCACCTAAAAATTTGGTCAGCAGCCTCCACTGATATAGCTGTTAGAAAGTACATCGGTTTGTTGACGAACCCTGGTCGTCCAGAACCATATTACACTGCAAACCGTGGTCGCCAATGTGTTAACGGTGTGTACTGTATATGCAATTCAGCTTTATTCTGTTTTATATGTGTATTTTTGTTAAAATGTGTATTGTGATGAATTGTATTTTATGTAGGCCTATTTGATGTATGTTATGTGTGATAACCTTTTTTATCACTTTAGGTTGATGCCCTTTTTAACATCTTGGCCAGGGACTACAGATGAAATCTAGCCTTCTGGCTAATTCTGGCGTATTTACATTTTTAATGTAGATTAATATGCACTGTCCCTTTTGCAAATAAACTTAAAGCGTCCCTTCTGTAGTGTGGTAGTGAAAGGGTTAACCCTTTGTAGTGTGGTAGTGAAAGTGTTAACCCTTTGTAGTATGGTAGTGAAAGGGTTAACCTTTTGTAGTGTGGTAGTGAAAGTGTTAACCCTTTGTAGTGTGGTTGTGAACGCGTTAACCCTTTGTAGTGTGGTAGTGAAAGGGTTATCCTTCTGTAGTGTGCTAGTGAAAATGTTAACCCTTTGTTTCAAGTTCAAGTTTCTTTATTAGTTGTCATACAGAACTACAGAATACTTTTATACAAAATGCTTCTTTCTGTTACGCTCCAGAGACTGTGCTAGACAAAAATAGATAAGTATAAAATAAGTATAGCAAGTAAAAAATAGAAGTCACGTACGTAGACACAAGTGTTCAGTATGTACATATGTACAATGTTCAATGCAGAGTAGAAGTAACTGAGTTACCATACAATATACTAATATACAATATACAATATAGTGCAAAGCAGAAATGGGATGAGGTACAATTTAGGTACAATTTACAGTAAGGTGTAATGAGGTATGGGTTGTAGTGCAAATTCTTTCCCAATAAATATAAAGTGTGTTTAGGTGTTCTAAAGTGTGTAAAGTAGGTGCTGCAGTGAGTTGTTTGTTTAAAGTGAGTGTGTGCGTGTGGATGTGTGTGCTGTGAGTGCATTTGATGGTTGTTACATTGTTCATTGAGCATCCTGATGGCCTGGTGATAGAAGCTTCTTCTGAGTCTTTCTGTGCTTGCCATGAGACTCCGGTATCGCTTGCCTGACCGCAGCAGTTCAAAGAGGCAGTTGTTTGGGTGGCTGGAGTCTTTGATAATTCTCTTAGCCTTACCCATACACCGCTTGTTGTAAATGTTCTGGAGAGTGGGAAGCCCCCCTCCAATTGTGCGTTCGGCTGAACGGGCCACTCTCTGTAGTCTGCTACGGTCTTTTGCGGTGCTATTCCCAAACCAGGACGTGATATTGCCAGTCAGGATGCTCTCTATTGTGCATGAGTAGAAGTTCTTAAGGATCTTCTGACTGACTTGGAACTTCCTTAGGCACCTGAGGAAGTAGAGGCGTAGTCGTGCCTTCTTCAAGAGGGCCGGGGTCCGGAACAGACTGAGGTCCAAACGACACAGAACCACATTGCCCAGCATATTGTTGGCCAATGTGCAATCGATAGGAAATAAACTGGACGACATCAGAGCACGGATCCAATTCCAGAGGGACATTCGGGATTGTAACGTCCTCTGTTTCACAGAAACTTGGCTGAGTCCAGATGTCTCGAATCACGCAATAGAACCGGCAGACCACTTCTTCGTCCTTCGCAAGGACCGGACGGCAGAAGAGTCACTAAAGAAGAAAGGAGGCGGCATTGCCTTCATGATAAACAAGGAGTGGTGCGATATAGGCAACGCAAAGGAACTGTCTAACCACTGCTCCCCAGACCTGGAGTTTATCACGATAAAATGTCGACCCTTCTTCCTCCCAAGAGAGTTAACGTCCATCATCCTCATCGGAGTGTACATTCCACCACACGCGAACACTGGGGTCGCACTTTCAAAACTTCACGACGAGGTAAATAAACAACAGATAGCTAGCGTTGACGCTGCCATTTTGGTTCTGGGTGATTTCAACAGCGCGCGTCTTAAAAAGGTGTTGCCGAATTTCTATCAGCATGTGACCTGTCCCACCAGAGGCGAGAACATATTAGACCATGTATACTCGCAATTTAAGAATGGGTATAAGTCACAGGCTCTTAGTCCATTCGGTAAGTCCGATCACGCCGCAATATTCCTTTTGCCAAAGTATAAACAAAGTCTCAAGCGAACGCCGGTGGTCTCACGAGAGGTTAAGCGTTGGGCCGTGACGTCAGAGGAGTCACTCCAAGCTGCACTTGAATGCACAGACTGGAGTGTATTCCGTGATAACACAGCCAATATTAACGAATACACTGAAACGGTGCTTGACTATGTCTGTACTCTGGTAGAAGAAACAATCCCCTCCACCACAATTAAAATCTACCCAAATCAAAAGCCCTGGGTAGACAAATCCGTCCGTGAGGCTCTGAAAGTGCGCACATCAGCATACAACACCGGGCTGGAGACAGGCAACATGGAAGAACACAAGATGGCAAGATACAACGTCAGGAGAGCAGTAAAAGAGGCAAAACGGCGTTACAGGGATAAAGTTGAACTTCAGTTCGAACAGGCTGACTCTAGAGGCATGTGGCAGGGCCTCAGAACAATGACAGATTACAAAGGCACCTCCCTCAAACTGAATAATGACATCTCCTTAGCAAATGATCTCAATTCCTTCTATGCGAGGTTTGAGGCTGTGAATAAAAACACCAGCCTACAAACCACGGCAATGGGGGGGGTCTGCTGATGGAGACTCAGTGTTCAGGGTAACAGAGCATGAGGTGAGACGGATCTTTAAAAAAGTGAATATCAGGAAGGCAGCAGGACCGGACGGCATCCCCGGCCGCGTCCTAAAAGTCTGTGCCGACCAACTGGCCCCGGTATTCACTGACATCTTCAACCTGTCCTTGGAACAGGCTGTCATCCCCACCTGTCTGAAGAAGTCCACCATCATCCCTGTACCCAAAAAATCTACGCCCGCTTGCCTCAACGACTACCGCCCTGTAGCCCTCACCTCCATAGCCATGAAGTGCTTTGAGAAGCTAGTGAAGGGCTACATCTGTTCCTCCCTCCCCATCAACCTGGACCCTCTGCAATTTGCATATCGCCCCAACAGGTCCACGGAGGACGCCATAGCCCATGTGCTGCACACAGCAGCATCACACCTGGACAAGAGGCAGGGGAACTATGTGAGAATGCTGTTCATCGACTACAGCTCAGCATTCAATACCATAGTCCCCTCCAAACTCATAGCCAAGCTCAGGGACCTGGGCTTGAACTATGACCTCTGCCAGTGGGTCTTGGACTTCCTGACGGGCAGACCCCAGGTGGTAAGAGCAGGCAACTGCACCTCCTCATCCATCACGCTCAAAATAGGGGCCCCCCAGGGCTGTGTTCTGAGCCCCCTCCTCTACTCCCTGTACACACATGACTGCGTAGCACAGCGGAACAACAACACCATCATCAAATTTGCTGATGACACAGTAGTGGTGGGCCTGATCTCTGCCAACGACGAAAGGGCCTACCTGGAAGAGGTAGAGAACCTGTCACAGTGGTGTCAGGAGAACTGCCTCTCCCTGAACGTCAGCAAAACAAAAGAGATGATTGTGGACTTCAGGAGGTCGGGGGTCAAGGACTACAGCCCCCTCAGCATCGACGGGGCACCGGTTGAGAGAGTGAACAGTTTCAAGTACCTCGGAGCCCACATATCCGAGGATTTGACATGGACCACACACATTGACAGTGTTGTGAAGAAGGCACGACAACGCCTCTACTTCCTCAGGCGCCTAAGGAAGTTCCAAGTCAGTCAGAAGATCCTTAGGAACTTCTACTCATGTACAATAGAGAGTATCCTGACTGGCAACATCACCTCCTGGTTTGGGAATAGCACTGCACAAGACCGTAGCAGACTACAAAGAGTGACACGTTCAGCCGAACGCACAATTGGAGGGGGGCTTCCCACCCTCCAGAACATTTACAACAAGCGGTGCAAGGGGAAGGCTAAGAGAATTATTAAGGACTCGAGCCACCCGAACAACTGCCTCTTTGAACTGCTGCGGTCAGGCAAGCGATACCGGAGTCTTAAGGCGAGCACAGAAAGACTCAGAAGAAGCTTATATCCCCAGGCCATCAGGCTGCTAAACGAACAATAAACACTATGCAACAACCATCAAATGCACACAGCACACACACCCACACGTACACACTCACTTAAACAAACAACACACTGCAGCACCCACTCTCCACACTTTAGATCACACAAACACACTTTATATTTATTAATAAAGGATTTGCACTACAACTCGTACACCTACTGTAAATTGTACCTAAATTGCACCTCATCCTATTTCTGCCTTGCACTATATAGTATTGTATATTAGTACACTACACAGTATTGTATATTATATGGTAACTCAGTTACGTCTACTCTGCATCGAACATTGTACATATGTCTATACTGAACACTGTGACCTCATTTTTTTTACTTCTAATTTACATGCTATACTATGTTATTTTATTTCATACTTATCTTGTCTTGCACAGTCTCTGGAGCGTAACAGTAAGAAGCATTTTGTATAAAAGTATTCTGTACTTCTGTATGACAACTATTAAAGAAACTTGAACTTCACAACACTGTCAATGTGTAGTTGACACTTTGTAGTGTGGTTGTGAAAGTGTTAACCCTTTGTAGCGTGGTAGTGAAAGGGTTATCCTTTTGTAGTGTGCCAGTGAAAGTGTTAACCCTTTGTAGTGTGGTAGTGAAAGGGTTAACCCTTTGTACGGTGGTAGTGAAAGGGTTAACCTCCTGTAATGTGGTAGTGAAAGGGTTAAAGTTACTAACGTTCAGGTCTTCCTACAGCTGTTTACATCGGTACTTATAGGAGGCTGAGAGGGGGCTATGTGACCACATTTGGCTGCAACAGTACAACAGTAAGGTTCAGTTTAGCACTGGTATCACAATCAATCACTCAGTATAACCTTAATATTTAAACCCATGAGACAAAGAAACATATCCAGCATATCCATTTTGAATAGAGTTTACTCATATTAAATCCATGGACAAAATTAATTAAGTAAATAAACCATATTAGAAAAAAGGAAGTGACATCATGTTCAAAGAAAAGAAAATCGTTATCAAACCTTTACAAATTGTGCAAGCTGGTGATGAAACATATTATTGACCATCTCTATAAATAAACTGAATCTGTGGAAACTAAACATGTGCTGCAGGTTTATCCCTGAGCAGCAATCCACCTTTTGACCATGTCCCTAATCTGAGCCGTTGAGGGGTAGTTAATGTTTAGGTTTATGAGAATAGCGCCACCATGAGGCAAGATGACTCAGGATCTCACAGGCCTCCTTGTTGTTGTAAGGCAAACATATATGTCAAGTTTGGTGGAAATCGGACAGAACGTTCACATGTAACGAATCATTTCCTGTTTACCATACATTTTAATCTAACCTGTGGTATGGTTTGGCAATTATTTAAATTACAAATTTGAATATGTTAGTCCCCAGATTGAATACGGCAAGTTTGGTGAGAATCGGGTGAACAGGCGAGGGGGAGTAGAGGAAAACGTGATTTTCCAATAATTCCAACGTTCCAAATACAAATTCCAATATGGCAGACTTCATATGTCCTGGTGGTAGTTGTTGTGCATGAGTAGACACATCTCTGGATACCAGTTTCATGACTGTATGACTAACGGATCAGGAGATAAACAAACTTGATAGTTTGACCTGAGGGTGGCGCAGAAAGTATTCAAGATTGTTTGAAACATGTATTTATTCTCAAAATGGATATTGAGGTTTTACCCTCATAATAAAGGATAAAATACATTTACATAAATAGGACAAAAACAGATGAAAAGTGGAAAGAAAACAAAGAAAGAGATCAGAAAAACAATTACATACTGAGGTAGGGAGGTTTGTGATCATGTTTTTAAATTGTCCATAGGATAGTGAGGCAATGGTTTTTACTGTGAGTTGAAGATCATTCCGGGAAGCTGGTGCATCAAAACAAAAGGCAGACATACTGTACCAAGTTCAGACTGAACTGGTGCAAGCCAATCATTTCAGCACGGTCAGATAAGGTCAATAATTCCAATATAGCATCATTATGATATATGGTGGCAATTGTCCATCAATATCCTTAGAGGGATATTTAAATTTAGTATAACCTGTCAGAAATCAGCAGTCGTATCTCTATCTAAAGTCATCTACAAGTAAGCTAGTGACCACTGCTGTCCTTGTCCTCTGCTGTCAACACCACTATTCCTCCCAGGTGCTCCTCGTTCACTTCCATTATTTTTGAGGACCTATAAAATATAATGAATTATAAACAAACTACTGCTGTGAGAGATTTCTATAAAGCAGACAAAGGTACGTGTTTGTTTTGGCATTTGACGTGTCTTTCCAGACTTAAAGTAAAAGCAGATCCGGTTAATTTGTTGTAGGTATGAGTGTGCTGTGTATCTTTCCCTTGCATAGAACATTGACGAGTGGCTACCTGCTGGCTTGCTGGAATATTCTTAACATTCGATGAGAAGTTGACAGTTGGTCAAACTACACCTCAAGTAAGAAATAGTTCCTATACTCAAAATGTTTTAATGGTATTAGCTAAAAAGTACCTTTGACTGAGAAAAATATAATAAATATGTGAGGGTTCGGCGTGGTATAGAAGAGTAGACCCCAAATGCAGGTAACACGAGCAGAGAGAGAAGAGACTGAGACGACGGAATGAAGTGAACGGGCTTTTACTATACAGTTTGCAAGCAACAATGGTTTACAAAACAAAACAGTTACTAAACAAAAGCGAACTGTACAACCCGAAAATAAACTCAGCAGAGCTGTAAAAACATGGACTAAGAGGAACGGACTCACGGGGAAACACTGGTGACAAGTTGAGTACGTGACCGAACACAACTGTGATAACAATGAAACAATACAATACAATGGCACGACAATGAATGTGAGGAACGGGCAGCTCTATATACTGCCCGTGATTACTAACAAGTGCCAGCTGGTATCAGGTCAGGCTGGTGAACACAAGGCATAGTAAAACAAAACTCACATCATTAATAAAAGCATGTGTAAAGGGAATATCTTAAAGGAACACATGTAAAAAGAACAACCCTTAAGGAAACATATGTAAAGATGTTAACACTATAAAGACATGTGTAAAGGGGTGAACCTTAAAGGAAACACATGTAAAGTTAAACACTTACAAAAACATATGTAAAGGAGATGAACCTTTAAAGGAAACATATGAAAAGATAAACCTTTTAAAACACAAGCTAAAACGCACAACACAACATGAACAGAGAAAACACAGTAGCATTAATAATATCCAGAAGACCTAGGACTAAAGGCCTGATCAGGTCCAATATCTGGAGCTGCTGCGTTTGGCCACCACAGGGCGGCAGAAAACCACTGTGGACATTGTTCTGGCATGATCCCTGGCTGGGACCATGACAAAATCAAATCAAATGTATTTGTAAGGCCCGCCAACACACGTTAACACTTTCTATGCCACTCACGAGTTTTCTCGGAATTATTAATATCTCGTTGAAAGCCACTCACGAGATTTCTCTGAATTTTTTATTTTTATTTTTTTTAGTGATCTGAAATCATATTGCATCACGCGAGCCTACCCTAGTCTACCCGAGAGCCGCCGGCGATCAGATGTGGAAAAAAGCCCTATCCCCCTATCATCTCCCAGATGACATAAGGGATTTTGGAATGGACTCAATGAAAATGGATGGGGAAAAAAATCCTGTACTCCACATTTTCCAGTCCACTGATGCAGCCGGGTTATCAGAGTTCATTCTGGAGCCTCTGAGCCCCGCGGAATCATGTGTTCTACTGTATCACGTTAGATCTATACACTTATCGATTTTTTCGAATGGTGATCAGGAATTGGAATATACCAGTTGGATACCATCTGATGTCAGGTAAGGAATCTATGTTATCAGTGTTAGGATAATCAGACTCATTTTGATGAAGATATAAGCTGTTTTGTGAAATGTCTATCGTTTTCACTGTAAAAATCCAAGAGGAAATGAACACGGCGATTATCCGTGCGCGGCTCGAATGGGCGTGCGTATACGTATAATATTGATCATCTAGCGTTTATTTGAAAACGATTCATAAATAGGCCAACAAATATCAACGTTCTGGAATATTCCAGTAAAAGACGATTATCATAGAATGGCCCAGAATGGACTGTTTTTTACCTCAAAACGGGTGCTTTTCAAAATGCTCTCAAACGGAAATGAAGCGATAAAAAACCAATCTTCCTTGACAGCACTGACTGGAAAAGGATTCTTTGATAAGCGACGGGCAGATTAGACACATAGCCATAATTTAAAACATAGATTAGGCTATATTAAGGTTAACATTGGCGCCGATGGTGGCATTCAATCGCTAACTCTGGCGCCATCTGGTGGCATTGAAAGTGTTAATGTCCCCATGGGCCGGACACGTCTTCTTTAAACAAGTCGAGAAGAAACATCATAATAAATCAAGAACAAAACAAAAAACACCATGAAATCCAAAATAAAATGTTAAATAAATATTACACAGAATAACATTGCTGTATTGTTTGTTTATAATTCAAAAGTATTATATTCCTCAAAATGAATGGAAGTGAATGAGGCGCCTGACACATGGGAGGAATTGTGTTGTTGACAGGGACATCAGTGGTCACACCAATAGTAAAGTAGCATAATACATTAAAGACAATTTAACAACGTTTGGAGAGGCTATGGGAGGGGACAATAGTTTGAGATTCCATTCAATTTCTCATTCATTATTACCATACACTAGGGGCTAGATCCACAAAGAATGGATTGTACGGTGCTAATTGCACCCTTACTTACAATTCATTATGAATTGAAAATGGGGGACCCTGATGTAAACAAGACAAAAGTATTTCTCTGGTCTGCACCCCCTTTAACAATTGTGTGTATTGAGCCGTACTGTATTCATTCTGCAATCTGTTAATACAATTTTCAATCAATCAATCACCTGTGTGGTGATTGATTGAATGAAAATGTTATTAACAGATTGCAGAATGAGTACAATACAGTACGGCAATTAGCACCGTGCAATCCATTCTTTGTGGATCTAGCCCTACAGTAGGTATCTGGATCCAGTCCTCCAAATCATCCATCTGCTTTAAGTGACTCAGTCACTCTGCTTTAAGTGACTCAGTCACTTAGTATGTGGTCCAGGTACTGGAAGAAATTATCCTGGTGTTTTGTAGGTGACTTTGTCGATAAGAAAAAGTTACTCATACCATTCATTCATGTCAACATTCCCATTAATCAAAACATAAACTAAACATACATAATATTCCATGTTGAAAATATGCTTGTATAAATATTAGTGAGAGGCAGTTAAATCATTTTGTGTCCTGTACTGTGCAGGACAGTGATGCAACAGTAGCAGGACAGTGGATCACAGTGATGTAGCAGGACAGTGATGTAGCAGGACAGTGATGTAGCAGGACAGTGATGTAGCATCACAGTGATGTAGCAGGACAGTGATGTAGCAGGACAATACATCACAGTGATGTAGCAGGACAATACATCACAGTGATGTAGCAGGACAGTGATGTAGCAGGACAGTGATGTAGCATCACAGTGATGTAGCAGGACAATACATCACAGTGATGTAGCAGGACAGTGATGTAGCAGGACAGTGATGTAGCATCACAGTGATGTAGCAGGACAATACATCACAGTGATGTAGCAGGACAGTGATGTAGCAGGACAGTGATGTAGCAGGACAGTGATGTAGCAGGACAGTACATCACAGTGATGTAGCAGGACAGTGATGTAGCATCACAGTGATGTAGCAGGACAATACATCACAGTGATGTAGCAGGACAGTGATGTAGCAGGACAGTGATGTAGCAGGACAGTACATCACAGTGATGTAGCAGGACAGTGATGTAGCAGGACAGTACATCACAGTGATGTAGCAGGACAGTGATGTAGCAGGACAGTGATGTAGCAGGACAGTGATGTAGCAGGACAGTACATCACAGTGATGTAGCAGGACAGTGATGTAGCAAGACAGTGATGTAGCAGGACAGTGATGTAGCAGGACAGTACATCACAGTGATGTAGCAGGACAGTGATGTAGCAGGACAGTACATTACAGTGATGTAGCAGGACAGTGATGTAGCAGGACAGTACATCACAGTGATGTAGCAGGACAGTTAAAGGTGTATTCCACCCAAATGGTTAGCAGGACAGTGATGTAGCAGGACTGTACAGTACAGTACAGTGGACAGTGGTAAAATGGCTGCATGACAGTTAAAGGTGTATTCCACCCAAATAGTGTTAAAGGTTATAACCCAAATCGAATGATTTTAAAGGTGTATTCCACCCAAATTGTTTTAAAGGTTATAATACAGTAGCAGTACAGTGGATCACAGTGATGCAACAGTAGCAGGACAGTTAAAGGTGTATTCCACCCAAATGGTTAGCAGGACAGTGATGTAGCAGGACTGTACAGTACAGTACAGTGGTAAAATGGCTGCAGGACAGTTAAAGGTGTATTCCACCCAAATAGTGTTAAAGGTTATAACCCAAATCGAATGATTTTAAAGGTGTATTCCACCCAAATTGTTTTAAAGGTTATAATACAGTAGCAGTACAGTGGATCACAGTGATGCAACAGTAGCAGGACAGTTAAAGGTGTATTCCACCCAAATGGTTAGCAGGACAGCCCCATCACAATGTGCAGGAGGTGTGTACAGTAGCAGTACAGTAGGTGTACAGTAGCAGTACAGTAGGTGTACAGTAGCAGTACAGTAGGTGTACAGTCGCAGGACAGTTAAAGGTGTATTCCACCCAAATGGTTAGCAGGACAGTACATCACAGTGATGCAACAGTAGCAGGACAGTTAAAGGTGTATTCCACCCAAATGGTTTTAAAGGTTCTAATACCAAAATGTGTCTTCCCGAATCATTTTAAAGGTGTATTCCACCCAAATGGTTTTAAAGGTTCTAATACCCAAATGTGTCTTCCCGAATCATTTTAAAGGTGTATTCCACCCAAATGGTCTTAAAGGTTCTAATACCCAAATGTGTCTTCCCGAATCATTTTAAAGGTGTATTCCACCCAAATGGTTTTAAAGGTTATAATACCCAAATGTGTCTTCCCGAATCATTTTAAAGGTGTATTCCACCCAAATGGTTTTAAAGGTTCTAATACCCAAATGTGTCTTCCCGAATCATTTTAAAGGTGTATTACACCCAAATGGTCTTAAAGGTTCTAATACCCAAATGTGTCTTCCCGAATAATTTTAAAGGTGTATTCCACCCAAATGGTTTTAAAGGTTCTAATACCCAATTGTGTTATGGTGTCTTCCCCAAATCATTTTAAAGCTTATAACCCCAAATCGTTTGAATGAATAAATGAATGAAATGTGACTATGAAGTCTTTATTTGTAACACATGTGAGATGGGCAGCACACACGCATTCCTTTGGGGGGGTTGCCATTGAAATGTCATCTGCGCTTGACCCATCCTGTCATCCTTCATCCTGTCGTGGGTCCGCTCCAATACAATACCTTGCCAATCCAAGTGCTCCTGTTCATCTTCATCAGGGACGTGACAGCATTAGCGATCAGTTCTGCATGTTTTTCCATTCTTTCGTTTTTATTTTTGTATGTGTATTCCCACAAATAGCTTTAAAGGTGTATTCATCCCAAATGTTTCTAAAACTTTATTCCACCCAAAGTTAAAATACTACTTCATGTTCAACTCCTAAAGGTATATATGCTTGAATTACATTCAAGTAATCTCATGACTTCCAGCTGGCTATAATGGAGGCGGTGAGCCCTCTAGTGTTCAAACATAAATAAGACACTATTCTAGACAAAATTAATTCTAATATTCTAGCAATACAAATCCAACAAGTTGGCCTTGGCCTCTACACACCGGCGCCTAATTGTGCCTTAAACTAAACACAATTACAAAATATATATATATATATCGGAGAAGCTACCGACATAATCAAAACACTCATATGGCCCTTACACTGTGTCTACGTACGTGACTTCTATTTTTACTTCTATTTTTTTTTACATGCTATACTATTTTATTTCACTTATCTTTTGTCTAGCACAGTCTCTGGAGCGTAACAGAAAGAAGCATTTTGTATAAAAGTATTCTGTACTTCTGTATGACAACTATTAAAGAAACTTGAACTTGAAACTTGATACATGACATACAGATAGACAGTACTGCTACATCTATACATTTATGACATACCAGATTTGCAAATACAGTACTGTTTGTGATACATGGCAGGCATGTTAGACATCGTTTTGCCTCCTGAGCACAGTGATGTACAGGTGCAGCTCAATTAATTAGAATATCGTGGAAAAGTATATATTTAGCTGTATTGATGCAGTAATTTGTGCAAAAGGAGCCCCAACCGCGTGAATACTTTCGGTAAGCAACAAGCCCTTCCGCGTTGCTCTGATTGGCCGAGCGTGCGCATGCACATGAGCCGCAACAAGCCCCTCAGCCAGGCAGCAATACTAAGGTCCGCTTAATGCAATTTATACAAATGGAAGTATTGATTTCGCCGTAACAAATCATTAAAAAAATATACCGTTAACTGGAATATGTTGTTTCTTTACACATGTTGGATTATGTAATTGGTTTGTCATGACAAACCAATAAAAAAGACAAACCAATTACATAATCCAACATATGTGTAAAGAAACAACATATTCCAGTATCTTTTTCTGATCAGTTAGGAGTTGTTTAGAAACAGTGTAAATAATAACAATCAAATAGCACACAAGCTAACACTACTACTACAAGCACAACACATAAACAAGCACATCATTTGTGATCAACTGTAATCCTCATTGTGCAGGTGTTCTCAGTGAGCATGGTGAGGTTATGTGCACACATTCAGATTGTCTTGTCCTTTCATGGTGCTGGTCCTCAAAAAAATTGCAGTTACTTTGTTGGGCAAAAAGAGCAATAGACTTAAGCTAAATTCAGGCAGCCAACCACGTCCAATGGCTGCTGATATCCTCCACCCTAAAAAGGTGCAGGATCACAGAGCCTGAAGAAGAGTGGAGCAGGAGACCAAACACACCCAGGACAGGATGACCACAGTCAGCAGATGAGGGATGGAGCAGGAGAGATGAGGAATGAGATAGGACTAAACAGACCAGTAAGTAGTGATTCCGGGCCCCCTGGGAGACATGCCAAGGAAAGAGAAAAAGTAAAGCATTGTTAGTTAGTATTGTGGCTATATGATGCTAATTATGTGAGTTAGTCAACTGGCCTACTAGAAGGCCTTTTATATGAGATATTTGGTATGGTCAAATATTCAGTATACTCAAGTCCCATTATGGAATATGGGTTTATTTCTGTGGCCACTACTGATGACCATTTTGTATAATGCGTCATTGACAGCAACATCATGTGAAAATGTGCCCCATTGCATTGGAGCCTGGTGAGAGGATACAACATAGTGCTATGTGTCTAAGTACTAAAGCGATCAGTGAAATCTTGGCCTGTACAGCAATATCAGAACCTGAACCAATCCCAGCTACTCGCATAACCTGGTTTTAGGTAGAAGCATAAATGTCATAACCTGGCAGATCTCAAAACAAACTGGTCAGACTACTGCTTGACCTTACTCCTAGAACCCACCTCACCCCTGCCCACTTTGACAACCTAGGATGGCTTAGAGTAGACGACAGAGTACAGCAACTTGCAATGGGCCTGGTCAACAAGATACACTATACGACTAAGGTACCCATGTACATGTCAAAATACTTCCCAAAGGTCAGTGAATACCACGATCACAACACCAGAGGGAGCTCCACAAATCATGTTAAACCCAGATTCGGCTCAAACAAGGGACTAAACACGGTTCGCAATTATGCCACATCGATGTGGAACGCCCTACCCAAAGCTGTAAAGCAGGGGTCAGCAACCTTAGGCACGAGTGCCACCATTGGTACACATTATCTAAACCAACATGGCACACTAGCAAATGTGTAAGAGGAACCTTTTTGGAAATGTTGAGTTACCTCCCCATGCAGTTACCTCTTTCACAGCCATTGGCAGTTGCACAGCCTGTTATTTATGGTACTGTAGGTTGACTGATATACCAGGGATATTTCATGGTCAGAGCCAATGAGAAGGGTCAGTCTGTTGTTGTTTGCCGAACATTGAGTGTTAAACGCCATTTTGAGACCAAACATGAGAACTTTAAAGGATGAGGCAGACAAGGCTGAATGTGTCCAGGTATGGCAAGCAAGCATCTCATAAAGACGGCAGCATTCTCTTATATATTTATGAGAGGAAAATGGTTATTAAAACTATTGCTATGCACGTTGCCTATATGGATGGAATAGAATTACAGATCTGTTGGAGATTTACATTGTGATGTGGTGTCATAATTAACCTTAACATTGATATGGCACACTGGTTAACAAGAACATTTTAAAATGGCACTTCGTATCAAAAAGGTTGCATGCTGATCCCTGCTGTAAAGGAATGTGAATCACTACCCACTTTCAAAACCACTCTCAAAGAGCAACTACGGGAGACTGCAATTCGAAACTGGACCCTGTAAATGTCCTAACCCAACCCCCTCCAATGTACAGTAAATTACCAAGTATGGTTTCGTCAATATTCCAATGTACAGTTTTGCTTGTACAGTTGTACAGTGTACTTAGTATAATAGTAGTAGTAAAGTATAATTTCTGGGTACTTTTTACACCCCTGTTTATGATGAATTGAAAATGGGGGACCCTGATGTAAACAAGACAAACGTCTTTCTCTGGTCTGCATCCCCTTAACAATTGTATGTATTGAGCTGTTTTGATTGATTGATTGAAAACTTTATTAACAGATTGCAGAATGGGTACAATATAGTACAGCTCAATACACACAATTGTTAAGGGGATGCAGACCAGAGAAAGACTTTCGTCTTGTTTACATCAGGGTCCCCCATTTTCAATTCATCAGGACAGACATACATGACATACAGATAGACAGTACTGCTACATCTATGTACTGTACTGTACCCATTCTGCAATCTGTTAATATCAATCAATCAAACACAACTACTGTACATAACGTTAAATAGACCGTGGACGACGTACCCCCCCCCGCCCCCATACACAACCTACAGCATAACTTCCCACAGTAACGTTAACCAAATACTGTGGGCGACGCAGCCCCCCGCCCCCCTCCCACATACAACCTACAGCATAACTTTTATATCAGTATAAATAATACAACTCTCAAAGCCAACGTAGAGTTTGTGCACTACTGTACATTTTAACTAGCACTTACCAGCCTCGGGACTCGGCAGTTCTGTTGTACAATGTGGTAGAAAAGATCGCTCCTGTGAATTGAAAAGCAAGCCCCGCCCCCAGCCTAGTGAATGAGAAAAGCCTGCCCCTAGTGGAGCAGGACAGTCCCTACACAGTACACTACACAAAATGATCACTGTGATCCACTGTCTTGCTACATCACTGTGATCCAATGTCCTGACTCCTGCTACATCACTGTCCTGCTACATCACTGTGATGTACTGTCCTGCTACATCACTGTCCTGCTACATCACTGTGATGTACTGTCCTGCTACATCACTGTCCTGCTACATCACTGTTCTGCTACATCACTGTCCTGCTACATCACTGTGATGTACTGTCCTGCTACATCAATGTCCTGCTACATCACTGTCCTGCTACATCACTGTCCTGCTACATCACTGTGATGTACTGTCCTGCTACATCACTGTCCTGCTACATCACTGTCCTGCTACATCACTGTGATCCACTGTCCTGCTACTGTTGCATCACTGTCCTGCACAGTACAGTTTATGATGAATTGAAAATGGGGGACCCTGATGTAAACAAGACAAACGTCTTTCTCTGGTCTGCATCCCCTTAACAATTGTATGTATTGAGCTGTTTTGATTGATTGATTGAAAACTTTATTAACAGATTGCAGAATGGGTACAATACAGTACAGCTCAATACACACAATTGTTAAGGGGATGCAGACCAGAGAAAGACTTTCGTCTCGTTTACATCAGGGTCCCCATACATGACATAGAGATAGACAGTAGGCCTACTGCTACATCTATGTACTGTACTGTACCCATTCTGCAATCTGTTAATAAAGTTTTCAATCAATTCAATCAATCAAACATGTATATATTCCCTCCCCGCCGTATGTATATTTCTCTCCCACCCACCCACCCCCTCCTAATGTACAGTCCCCTCCCCATCATATGTATATACTCTGTCAGGATCTAGGGGTAACAGTACTGTATATTTGAATACCGGTTATGTCACAATATACAAATGTATCAGTACTAAATACCTATATGTCCCTAATACCCTATGCCATAAATGTCATGTATGTTGTGTATGTCATAAATGTCTATATGAATTGAAAATGGGGGACCCTGATGGAAACAAGACAAACGTCTTTCTCAGGTCTGCATCCCCTTAACAATTGTATGTATTGAGTCGTACTGTACCCTTAACAATTGTATGTATTGAGTCGTACTGTATTGTACCCATTCTGCAATCTGTTAAATAAAGTTTTCATTCATTCATTCATTCACAACTCTCAAAGCCAACGTAGAGTAGAAAAGATCGCTCCTGTGAATTAGAAAAGCCAGCCCCGCCCCCAGCCTAGTGAATGAGAAAAGCCTGCCCCTAGTGGAGCAGGACAGTCCCTACACAGTACAGTACACAAAATGATCTAACTCCTACTGATATTAGTGCTGTCAGGCGATTAAACAAATTAATCTAATTAATTACAGGGTTTGTAATTAATTAATCTAATTAATCACATTTTAATCGCATAACCATTTTATGCCTGATATTCTATATTCTATAATCATATTTCAAATTGCATGTGTCCGGATGGCAGACTTCAGTACTGTATCTACAAAACCTTCTGTTTAATCATCTTCCATCTATTAATTTGCTTAGATTTTTCAGGTCTGGTCAATTTGAGCATATGCAGGTAACATGAGCAGAGAGAAAAGAGACTGAGACGACGGAATGAAGTGAACGGGCTTTTAATATACAGTTTGCAAGCAACAATGGTTTACAAAACAAAACGGTTACTAAACAAAAGCGAACTATACAACCAGGAAATAAACTCAGCAGAGCTGGAAAAACATGGACTAAGAGGAACAAACTCATGGGGAAACACTGGTGACAAGGTGAGTACGTGACCGAACACAACTGTGATAACAATGAAACAATACAATACAATGGCACGACAATGAATGTGAGGAACGGGCAGCTCTATATACTGCCCGTGATTACTAACAAGTGCCAGCTGGTATCAGGTCAGGCTGGTGAACACAAGGCATAGTAAAATAAAACTCACATCATTAATAAAAGCATGTGTAAAGGGAATATCTTAAAGGAACACAAACCCTTAAGGAAACATATGTAAAGATGTTAACACTATAAAGACATGTGTAAAGGGGTGAACCTTAAAGGAAACACATGTAAAGTTAAACACTTACAAAAACATATGTAAAGGAGATTAACCTTTTAAAGGAAACTTATGAAAAGATAAACCTTTTAAAACACAAGCTAAAACGCACCACACAACATGAACAGAGAAAACACAGTAGCATTAATAATATCCAGAAGACCTAGGACTAAAGGCCTGATCAGGTCCAATATCTGGAGCTGCTGCGTTTGGCCACCAAAGAGCGGCAGAAAACCACTGTTCACATTGTTCGGGCATGATCCCTGGCTGGGACCATGACAAAATCAAATCAAATGTTTTTTTTTTTTTTTCTTCGTTTTATTGCTTTATTTCTACTGGGCAGTCCAGTAGAGAGAGACAGAGGAGGAATGGGAGACAGAGTGGGGGGAAGACATTTGGCAAATAACGACGGCTGAGCGCGCTATGTGGTTCGCCACTGGGGCGCCCCAAATAAAATGTATTTGTAAGGCCGCCAACACACGTTAATGTCCCCATGGGCCGGACACGTCTTCTTTAAACATGTCAAGAAGAAACATCATAATAAATCAAGAACAAAACAAAAAAACACCATGAAATCCAAAATAAAATGTTACATAAATATTACACAGAATAACATTTGTTTATAATTCAAAAGTATTATATTCCTCAAAATGAATGTAAGTGAATGAGGAGCCTGACACATGGGAGGAATTGTGTTGTTGACAGCGGACGACAGGGACATCAGTGGTCACACCAATAGTAGCATAATACATTAAAGACAATTTAACAATGTTTGGAGAGGCTATGGGAGGGGACAATAGTTTGAGATTCCATTCAATTTCTCATTCATTATTAGTACCATACACTAAAAATGGGGGACCCTGATGTAAACAAGACGAAAGTCTTTCTCTGGTCTGCACCCCCTTTAACAATTGTGTGTATTGAGCCATACTTTATTCATTCTGCAATCTGTTAATAAAATGTTCAATCAATCAAAAATGTTATTAACAGATTGCAGAATGGGTACAATACAGTACGGCAATTAGCACCGTGCAATCCATTCTTTGTGGATCTAGCCCTACAGTAGGTATCTGGATCCAGCCCTCCAAATCATCCATCTGCTTTAAGTGACTCAGTCACTCTGCTTTAAGTGACTCAGTCACTTAGTATGTGGTCCAGGTATAATTTTTTTTGTAATACATTTTGAGTTAATTTTCATAACGCGATAATTTGCTGTGTAATTAATCAATCTAATTAACGCAATAAACTGACAGCCATAATAAATATGTTCATGTTCATGCACATCATTTTACCACATGTAAACACTACGTTGGTCAAATTCATTGTGCTAGCTTATATTCAGTTCATTGGTGTAGCCGAGTCCTTCCAAATGAGAGGTGCAGATGAAGTCCAATGTCCAACTATGGGGCTGACTATAAGCCAGTCAGTATCCGTGTCAAAAACAGTAGCACGAGAGGCAAAACTAGCATTGAGAAGATTGTGGGTCTGGGAGGAATGCCTGATATAGCTGACGCCTCTGAAATATTAGAAAACAAACAGGGTTCAGTAAAGGAAAGTCACTGCAGTTTTCAAAAGGATCGGAGACCTCTGAATGGAACAGCGACCACGTCTTGCTTTTAACCTCTTAAGCCCGACGAGACCGGTACCGGTCCCAAAATGACATCACGTCATAAATCAATCTTTCCAGACTGTTTGTTCCTAGATACCAGGAACATGCAAATGGATATAATAATGAATAATACCGATATTATCATTTAAACTATACGTGGTATTGTCAAACCTGCCATGTCATATTTGCAATCCTTGTAGAACACAGAGTATTGCAATTGCTAATTTTGGTGACTGATGATTAGGCTACATACCAAGTGTTATATCTCATGAGCAATGAAATGGTTACGGTTACATTATGGCAATGTGACACAATTATATGACATTCAATCAGAGATGATGGAAGTTTGAAGTTGAGGTCTTTAAGTTAAATAACTTACGTGCACTGATGCCTTCTATGATGCTCAGGGAAGTAGAATTGTTGTTGAGTGCAGTAGTCAGGGCTGCTGCTACACTGCTTGTGCTAGGGACTGAATTGCTTTTGAAAACAAGGACCATATCCACATCAACTCCTAATCCACTCCTGTAATGGGAGAAAAAGAAGAAAAAAACAGCACTCAGCAATCAATGACAACTGAGTCGGGCAGTAGTTAAGACTTGCCAATATTGTAAATTCCAGCTTACGTGAATTGAGTTACAAGGGAGCGAAGATAAGTTGATGGGAAGGAGTTCTGGTACACCGTGTTGATCTGAAAGACAATAGAGTAATCAGTTGCATTGATCCATAAACTGTATGGGGCATTGAGGAATCTAATTCGATTTCTATTAGTTTGGTTTGATCCCTCCAAAATGCACATGATCAACGTGCATCGTTTGCGTTCAAAACAATAACGTTTACTTTGCACTTCTCTTTTTTAGATTAATTCTTTCACATTTTTACAGCTTTTTTCCCAGGTCAGACATGACCGACAGAGAGCAGAGAGAGGAAGGTCGGGAGAAGATATGGGGGGAAAGACATGCGGCAAATGTACGTCAGGTTCGGGAGACGAACCCGGGTCGACCGTGTAGGTCTGCAGTGCAGTAACGTGGTTCACCACCCTGGCGCCCTGCACTTCTCTTTTTAACACAAGAAAGGCATTTATTTAATTACTTTTGATGAAAATGTGTCTTTGTCAAAATGTTTCAAATGTGTTACAGCTATATTTGCTTCTTAGGTCTAAGAAATAGAAATGTAATTTAAGTGATTTGAATATTGTCTTATTGATTTTCCAAGAAATAGGAAGCTTAATAAGCTTAACTGGTGTTTTGCAGAATTGTATGCTAGTTTAGTTATATATCTACCAGTAACTTAAAGATGCATAACATTTTACAGATATTCCTGACATTTTTCATAATGACGTTGTAAACATCAAAGAACATGTTGGGGAAGCGATGTGGAACTATTGAATAGCTAGCTCAAATAGCAAACATTTTGCAGTATCTGTCTCTAATCCTTTCAACCTCACCATTGTTACACTCTTATCGCCCTCCAGGTCCGCTCGATCACTTCACAGATGAGCTGGACATGCTTCTAAGCTCCTTACCGGAAGATGGTACCCCTCTCCTTCTATTGGGCGACTTCAACCTGCCTGACTCATCTCAGTCGGTCCCAGTGGTCTCCCTCCTACAATCGTTTGACCTGACTCCCACTGCCATGCCTCCCACCCACAAAGCACAAACTCCTTGGATCTCATATTTTCCCGTAACTCCAGCATCATTAACACCACGGTAACTCCCCTACATGTATCTGACCATTCCTTCATATCCTTCTCACTAACTCTCATGCTTAACCGAAAGGTCTTCACCCCAACTCAAACCGTCTCACTCAGACGCAACCTTCCCTCCCTATCCCCCTCCACCCTCTCCTCTGACATACTATCCACTCTACTTTTGAGTGACACCTTCTCTGCTCTGCCCACAGATGGCAACCTCCACCCTCCTCTCAGCCCTTGCAACCTCCTTCGACAAGCTCTGTCCCCTCGTTGAGAAACCTGCCCGCCGTTCCCCACCCAGACCATGGCTGACAGATGCAGTGAGAGAACAAAGACAGGTCCTGAGAGCGGCTGAGAGGAAGTATAGAAAGTCACGCCTCACTGCTGACATCGACACATCACAACCTCTTGTTAACATTCTCCATAACCATTACTAATGCCAAAGCTTCTTTCTTTCACCATAGGATTGAGGCCTCTGCCAAGAATCTTTGCAAACTGCATGCTACCATGTCCTCCCTCCTCACTCCCCCCCCACCCCCTCCTCCCTCATCTTTCTCTGCCAAAGACTTTGCGACCTTCTTTGAGAAAAAAGTGGAGAACATCCGCAGCTCCTTCTCCCAACCCCCACCCATTCCAAACACTAAATCGAGAACCTCATCCTTCACTCTGTCATCTTTCTCTCCCATTACAGAAGCCGAGACCCTGACACTGGTAACGTCGAACCGTCCGACTACATGCCAGCTGGACCAGCTACCCTCCCCACTCCTCCAGACCATAGCACCGGTCATCCTCCCATTCCTAACTGCAACCATCAACTCCTCACTCAACTCGGGGGTGGTCCCCACCTCCCTAAAACAAGCCAGAGTCACGCCCCTCATAAAAAACCAACCCTGAACCCCACCGTCATAGGCCACTATCGTCCTGTCTCTCTTCTCTCTTCTCTAAAAAAACCTAACCTAGACCCTGCTCTTTTCAATAATTACAGGCCCATATCCAAACTACCCTTCCTATCTAAGATTTTAGAAAAGGCTGTCCTGGCACAGCTCCTCCCCTTCCTACATCACAACAACCTCCTAGACAAATTCCAGTCAGGTTTCAGGACAGGGCACAGCACTGAGACAGCGCTAGTCAAAATCTACAATGACCTGCTTCTCACCATCGACTCAGGTAGCTGTGCCATGCTCCTCCTCCTGGACCTCTCTGCCGCGTTCGACACGGTCGACCACTCCACCCTGGTCGATCGTCTCGAACACAGGCTAGGTATTGGGGGGTCTGCCCTAAACTGGTTCGCATCCTACTTGAGCGGCCGCTCCTTTTCGGTCAGTTTGGGTGGACACTCCTCCCCCACAGCTAGTCTACCGTATGGGGTCCCCCAAGGTTCCATCCTGGCCCCCATACTCTTCTCCATCTACATGCTCCCTCTGGCCGAAATCATCCAGAAACACAACATTTCATATCACTTTTATGCTGATGTCTCCCAAATCTACCTTCCCCTCAACCCCTCTGACACACTTAACCTAGACTCTCTTAAAAACTGTCTTAGGGACATAAAAAGCTGGATGGCCCCAACTTCTTACAGCTATATGAAAATAAAACAGATCATTTTGTTTGGCCCCCCCTCTTCCACCAAAACACTCTCCAACAGCCTAGGACAACTCTCCACCCACCTCAAACCCCACGTCAAGAGCCTGGGTGTAATCTTTGACCCAGAGCTCAAATTCGACCGGCAGGTAAATGCCGTAGTCAAGTCATGCTTCTTCCAACTCCGCAACATCAGTAAAATAAAACCAATCCTTTCACCCGTCAACCTGGAAACGGTAGTCAATGCATTCATCACTTCACGCCTTGACTACTGCAATGCCCTCTACACCGGCATCAGTCAGGCAGCCATGTCCCGCCTCAAAATGGTCCAGCACTCTGCAGCTAGGTTCCTTACCGGCACCAGAAAGAGAGAGCACATCACACCAGTCCTAGCCTCCCTACACTGGCTCCCAGTCCCACTTAGAATAGACTTCAAAATCCTCCTCCTCACCTTTAAGGCACTATCGGGTGCAGCACCCCTATACATCACTGAGCTCATCACCCCCTATGCAGCACCCAGGTCACTAAGATCCTCCAACCAGGCTCGGCTGGTCCCCCCCCGCACCAGACTCAAAAAGAGAGGCGATCACTCCTTCAAGGCCGTGGCCCCCAAGCTATGGAACCAGCTTCCCCTGGAGATCCGATCTGCCCCCTCGCTGGAGACATTTAAGGCCTGTCTAAAAACCCACTTCTATTCCCTGGCCTTCAATAAACCCTGATTCTCCCACACCCTAACTCACACACTCCCATGTAATTTTATCCTGCCCCCTCCCTCTTGTATCTCTTCTTATGCTCCTCTGTCCCCTGTGTGCTACTGTACTTTGTGTTCCCCTATCCGTGTGTTGTCCTACTGTCCTATTCTCTGAATGTACTGTCTTGTCCTGCTGTGCCTTTTTGTATTTTTGTATTTGTGTATTTTATATTAGGACATTGATTTTAAGCTTTGATTGTACAGCACTTTGGTTGGCTCTTGTGCTTTTAAACGTGCTATATAAATAAATTACTTGACTTGACTTCTCTCCTTCCTTTCTAAAACACTTGAAGGTGCTGTATCCAACCAACTTACTGCTTATCTCTTACAGAATGACCTCCTAGACCCTAATCAGTCTGGCTTCCAGACTGGCCACTCCACAGAAACGGCCCTCATTGCGGTCACAGAGGCACTTCACTTAGCAAAAGCGAAAGGCCTCTCCTCTGTCCTGATTCTCCTAGATCTATCTGCAGCCTTCGACACAGTCAACCATCAGATCCTCCTCACGGCCCTCGCAGGAATGGGAGTGGCTGGCTCTGCGCTGACATGGCTGACATCATACCTCAATGACCGCTCCTACCAAGTGTCATGGAGAGGGACCCTGTCGGCCACCCGGCCCCTGCGGACGGGTGTCCCCCAGGGTTCGGTCCTAGGACCCCTTCTCTTCTCCCGCTACACTAAATCACTGGGTAACATTATCACATCTCATGGCTGGAGAATGCACGCCTGGTTGCGTCTATTATGGAGAGAGAGGCGGGGGGTCTCATCTCCATGTACAGTAGCCGAACCGAAGACACACAACAACAGACAGACAGCTCAGTGATTGAAACCTACGTGTTTTTGCGACCATGTCGACCTGAACAATGGGGGATAATAATAAGAACGAGCCGCCTCGGGGGCCTGGAGGGAGGATACCGCAGGCGTAAGACGGCCGCTGCTGCTGGAGCTGGACCGAGTCATGTGAGACAAGCCGGCGGCAGCAAACCATCGCCTCGCCCCGCTGGTGCTTCACAGCGCGTTTCAGGCGAGAATGTAAAGGGGGGCGTAATAGCATAGGTCAGTGGCCAATCAGAGCGCAAAACGGGAACCCCGGAAACACGAACGCGTTGGTAAAAGCATACACGCCTCCCGGCCACTGCCACCAAGCCTCTTCAACTCATTCAGAACGCAGCGGCCCGCCTGATCTCAAACCTACCGAAGTCGGCCCATGTCACCCCACTTCTTAGGGACCTGCAATGGCTCCCCATTGCTGCACGTATCCGCTTCAAGGCCCTCGACCTAGCATACCGCGGCAGTTGGAGCGGCAGTTGGATTGGCAGTTGGAGCGGCAGTTGGAGCGGCGGTTGGAGCAGCGGTTGGAACGGCAGTTGGAGCGGCAGTTGGAGCGGCAGTTGGAGCGGCAGTTGAAGCGGCAGTTGGAGCGGCGGTTGGAGCGGCGGTTGGAGCGGCGGTTGGAGCGGCAGTTGGAGCGGCGGTTGGAGCAGCAGTTGGAGCAGCGGTTGGAGCGGCGGTTGGAGCGGCGGTTGAAGCGGCAGTTGGAGCGGCAGTTGAAGCAGCAGTTGGAGCGGCAGTTGGAGCAGCAGTTGGAGCAGCAGTTGGAGCGGCGGTTGGAGCGGCGGTTGGAGCGGCAGTTGGAGCGGCGGTTGGAGCGGCGGTTGGAGCGGCGGTTGGAGCGGCAGTTGGAGCGGCAGTTGAAGCAGCGGTTAGAGCGGCGGTTGGAGCGGCGGTTGAAGCAGCGGTTGGAGCGGCAGTTGGAGCGGCGGTTGGAGCGGCAGTTGGAGCGTCAGTTGGAGCGGCAGTTGAAGCGGCAGTTGGAGCGGCAGTTGGATTGGCAGTTGGAGCGGCGGTTGGAGCGGCGGTTGGAGCAGCGGTTGGAACGGCAGTTGGAGCGGCAGTTGGAGCGGCAGTTGAAGCGGCGGTTGGAGCGGCAGTTGGAGCGGCAGTTGGATTGGCAGTTGGAGCGGCAGTTGGAGCGGCGGTTGGAGCAGCGGTTGGAACGGCAGTTGGAGCGGCAGTTGAAGCGGCAGTTGGAGCGGCGGTTGGAGCGGCGGTTGGAGCGGCAGTTGGAGCGGCGGTTGGAGCAGCAGTTGGAGCAGCAGTTGGAGCAGCGGTTGGAGCGGCGGTTGGAGCGGCGGTTGAAGCGGCAGTTGGAGCGGCAGTTGAAGCAGCAGTTGGAGCGGCAGTTGGAGCAGCAGTTGGAGCGGCAGTTGGAGCGGCGGTTGGAGCGGCGGTTGGAGCGGCAGTTGGAGCGGCGGTTGGAGCGGTGGTTGGAGCGGCAGTTGGAGCGGCAGTTGAAGCAGCGGTTAGAGCGGCGGTTGGAGCGGCGGTTGAAGCAGCGGTTGGAGCGGCAGTTGGAGCGGCGGTTAGAGCGGCAGTTGGAGCGGCGGTTGAAGCAGCGGTTGGAGCGGCAGTTGGAGCGGCAGTTGGAGCGGCAGTTGGAGCGGCAGTTGGAGCGGCGGTTGGAGCAGCGGTTGGAGCGGCGGTTGGAGCGGCGGTTGAAGCGGCGGTTGGAGCAGCAGTTGGAGCAGCAGTTGGAGCGGCGGTTGGAGCGGCGGTTGGAGCGGCGGTTGGAGCGGCAGTTGGAGCGGCGGTTGGAGCGGCGGTTGGAGCGGCAGTTGGAGCGGCAGTTGAAGCAGCGGTTAGAGCGGCGGTTGGAGCGGCGGTTGAAGCAGCGGTTGAAGCAGCGGTTGGAGCGGCAGTTGGAGCGGCGGTTGGAGCGTCAGTTGGAGCGGCAGTTGAAGCGGCAGTTGGAGCGGCAGTTGGATTGGCAGTTGGAGCGGCGGTTGGAGCGGCGGTTGGAGCAGCGGTTGGAACGGCAGTTGGAGCGGCAGTTGGAGCGGCAGTTGAAGCGGCGGTTGGAGCGGCAGTTGGAGCGGCAGTTGGATTCGCAGTTGGAGCGGCAGTTGGAGCGGCGGTTGGAGCAGCGGTTGGAACGGCAGTTGAAGCGGCAGTTGGAGCGGCGGTTGGAGCGGCGGTTGGAGCGGCAGTTGGAGCGGCGGTTGGAGCAGCAGTTGGAGCAGCAGTTGGAGCAGCGGTTGGAGCGGCGGTTGGAGCGGCGGTTGAAGCGGCAGTTGGAGCGGCAGTTGAAGCAGCAGTTGGAGCGGCAGTTGGAGCAGCAGTTGGAGCAGCAGTTGGAGCGGCGGTTGGAGCGGCGGTTGGAGCGGCAGTTGGAGCGGCGGTTGGAGCGGTGGTTGGAGCGGCAGTTGGAGCGGCAGTTGAAGCAGCGGTTAGAGCGGCGGTTGGAGCGGCGGTTGAAGCAGCGGTTGGAGCGGCAGTTGGAGCGGCGGTTGGAGCGGCGGTTGGAGCGGCAGTTGGAGCGTCAGTTGGAGCGGCAGTTGAAGCGGCAGTTGGAGCGGCAGTTGGAGCGGCAGTTGAAGCAGCGGTTAGAGCGGCAGTTGGAGCGGCGGTTGAAGCGGCGGTTGGAGCGGCAGTTGGAGCGGCAGTTGAAGCGGCAGTTGGAGCGGCAGTTGGAGCGGCAGTTGAAGCAGCGGTTAGAGCGGCGGTTGGAGCGGCAGTTGGAGCGGCAGTTGGAGCGGCGGTTGGAGCGGCAGTTGGAGCGTCAGTTGGAGCGGCAGTTGAAGCGGCAGTTGGAGCGGCAGTTGGATTGGCAGTTGGAGCGGCAGTTGGAGCGGCAGTTGAAGCGGCAGTTGGAGCGGCGGTTGGAGCGGCGGTTGGAGCGGCGGTTGGAGCGGCGGTTGGAGCGGCGGTTGGAGCGGCGGTTGAAGCGGCAGTTGGAGCGGCAGTTGAAGCAGCAGTTGGAGCGGCAGTTGGAGCAGCAGTTGGAGCAGCAGTTGGAGCGGCGGTTGGAGCGGCGGTTGGAGCTGCAGTTGGAGCGGCGGTTGGAGCGGCGGTTGGAGCGGCGGTTGGAGCGGCGGTTGAAGCGGCAGTTGGAGCGGCGGTTGGAGCGGCATTACCACCCTTACCAGCTTATTTTGGGGAACCTGAAGCTTCTTTTTTATGGTCACTGTCAGGCCCTCGAACCAAGACACGCTACCATAGTCAAAGTGGCAGAGTACTAGGCTATTTGCTAGTAGCCTGAGGCTATCTCTGCCAAGGAGGTTGGCTTTCCTAGCTAGGTACCTGGTGCGGGCGTTGCCTTTGCCCATAGCCTCCCCATCTAGGCTCCCGTCTATCATACAGCCTAGATACTTCGCTTTTTTTTTTGCTGTTTTAGGGTTACAGCTCCTAACTGGATGTTAAACTCCCGTGCTTTCCTGAGCTTGGGCTTGAAGCCCAATAGTACTGCCTCTGTCTTACCTAGGTGAAGAGAAAGCCTGTTGTCCGAAAGCCAACTGCTGACCCCTGCAAGTTCTTCTCCTAGCATCTGTTCTAGTGTGTTCTGATCCTTGTGTGAGACTAGCAGGGCTGAGTCATCTGCAAATAAAAACAAGTTACATGAGCATGCTGTGACCACAATAGAGGATGCACTGATAGGAAGAGTGAGACCAGATGAGTTAGAGGTGATGGCAGTTTGCTGGTGGTGTAGTTGCATTATTGGTTAGGAATGTAGTTCTATTGATGGATGGTGGAGTTGCATTGACTGATGTTGCAGTGGTATTGACTGGTGGTGAAGTTGCATTATTGGTTAGGAATGTAGTTGTATTGATGGATGGTGGAGTTGCATTGACTGATGTTGCAGTGGTATTGACTGGTGGTGAAGTTGTGTATAGTGGTGGGATTGGAGTTATATTTGCTGGTGGTGACGTTGTTACCAGTAAGGGATGAGGTTGTGTTTACTGGGTGTAACGGTACACAAAAACCACAGTACAGTACGTACCTCGGTTTTGAAGTCAAGGTTCGGTACGGTTTTTGGTACAGTGGGGGAAGTTTGGCTTTCCATGTTCCACTCAGGGGTGATGTAGTGTGCAGTAACTAATTGTACGTGTAGGGCTGCCAACTAATATTATATATTGAAATTAATAATCGACTTGTAAAAAAATAAAACAGGTAAAAGTCGGACAGGTAAAAGTTAGCAGCCTCCACTTCTGTGCCATTTGCCTCGCTGACTCCTTTGAAAACTAGCTTCTTTGGAAGTTGAAATGTTGAATTTTGGTTTATTTCAGGTACATTTGAAATAATATAATTGTATTACCTGTTGTTGAGTTAGTCAGTGTTGCATTTGTGGGTGTCGCTGTACTGTTGTTAGCTGATGATCTTCCTGCTAGTCCTGTGGGAGAATGTCAGAACGTTATATTGTACAGTAGAAGTCCTACCGTTATTTCTTTGATGATCTCTCTCTCTCGCGCTCTCTCTCTCTCTCTCTCTCTCTCTCTCTCTCTCTCTCTCTCTCTCTCTCTCTCTCTCTCTCTCTCTCTCTCTGTCTCTCTCTCTCTCTCCCACTCATTATCTCTCTCTCTCTCTCTCTCTCTCTCTCTCTCTCTCTCTCTCTCTCTCTCTCTCTCTCTCTCTCTCTCTCTCTCTCTCTCTCTCTCTCTCTCTCTCTCTCTCTCTCTCTCTCTCTCTCTCTCTCTCCCACTCATTATCTCTCTCTCTCACACACACACACACACACACACACACACACACACACACACACACACACACACACACACACACACACACACACACACACACACACACACACAAGCATGAACATTCAAACAAATACCTGCTAGTAGGATAAGCATAATGAGAGGCTCCATCCTTTCCGTCTCTCTTGCCTGTGAAAACATCAAGTACTCTTTACCATCAGTGTATATGGAATAGGAAACACATAGCTTTGAACATATAATATCACTATTAATATGAAACTAGACAATTCCGTGCTGGGAAGTTGTGAAAGTGTCGGTGATGCCTGTGAACCGCCGGCCAACGGGAGAGGGTCTGTATTGTCTCTTTCCACTGCAACACGGTAGGCAAGGCACCTTGGTTGAGAAATGCAGGCTTCAATCTATGTTGTTTAGTCTATCTGTTCAGTACTGTTCAGTACTGTTTCAAGATGCACGATGAGATCTTCTGAGAGAATTGTTGAATATACAAATGTTCTAGAATGTTCTATTATGACATCATACTGTGCCATCACAAATGTTCTAGAATGTCCTATTATGACATCATGCTATGACATCACAAATGTTCTAGAATGTTCTATTATGACATTATACTGTGACATCCATTTGAGGATGTCCACAGTATAAGGTCCATTTGAGGTCCATTTGAATAATATAAATAACATGTTTGGTAAGGCTGTCCCCGAAGCCTGTTTTTGGGATTCAAACTTCGTCAGGGTTTTTCGAACAGACGTTCGAACCGTTTTTAATTAAAACATTTAAATTTACAAAAATTATATAATTTTTTTTTCTTTTTTAAACCTCAAACTAAATCCTCAATTTGAATAAAGTGATTAATCTGATTAAATTAGTATTTTTTTCTTTTATTAAATCAACTTCCCGGCCCCCTGTCAACTGTCAAATGATGTCAACTGTCAACCTGAATTAACATTCAGGCCCTGTCCACACGAAACAACAAAGCCACCATCTTTAAATACCTTGCGTTAGCCATTTAGCCAATGTAGCATATAGTTTTCAGCAAAGTGCAATAAAAGTGCAATAAACAAACGGATCCATTCACTGTGTGTTCTGCCTCTCATGATGAAACAAAACCAACAGCAACACAATTTACCACTAAGAGCGGATAGTTTAGTCTCACAAAAAGATCTCCGGTGTTGTTAGCTACATGCTAATGTGAATGGCATTCTCTATGTATAGTAAGCAGCGAGGCTAGCTGAGGCTAGCATCAGCGATTTTGTTAGCTTACATGCTAACGTAATAATGTGGTAACGTTAACGCTAGTAGAATGAATGGATGCAAACTTTATTTAACACATTGCAGAATAGGTACAATACAATACGGCTCAATACAAACAATTGTTACGGGGATGCAGTCTGGACTGGGTTCCTTATAACAATAACTTGACAACACATGAGTTTAGTTTAGCCGCAGCTACATGTTTACTCTGAGCATCAGGTCAGGAATGCGACAACAGGACTCCGGTTTTCAAAGACTGCGGTTGCAGTGTAGCAAAACCCCGGTTGTGTGTGGGCGAACAGTGCAACTGCACACATACAATCACGGTTACATTAAACCCAGCGCTCGTGTAGACAGCCTCTCAGTATTCAATATTGTCTGATTCAATATTAACATTCAGTATTCAAGTAGAACAGCTAGCTAGCCGTTGTGGACACTCACCTTTCCACAGCAAAACGGTAGGCAAGGCACCTTGGTCTAGAAATGCAGGCTTCAATCTATGTTGTTTAGTCTATCTGTTCAGTACTGTTTCAAGATGCACAATGAGATCTTCTTCTTCTTCTTCTTATTTGAATTTCCGGCAGAGTAGACGCATCGTGGCGTATTACTGCCCTCCGCAATTCTTTTTATGGGCTCTTCTTCTTCTCCTTCTCCTTCTTCACCGTCTTTTTCTTCTTCTACTGGACCCCGTCATCAACTACATTGTCCATTGGAGTGCAGCTACTGCTGCTACTTCCTGCCTGAGCCCCCCTCCGCGGGACCCTCCTTGCCCCCTGCTATCTTATCCTGGGCTGCTTTGTCCCTCGCAGCCTTGTCCCTCGCAGCCCCCTCAGCCAATTCACTATACACCTCCTTCCAGTCCAGACCTTCCAATCCCAGATGTTGAACCGCTATCCTAACAATCATCTTCACCATCTCTGTTCTTCCCTTAGCCTCTGCCATACCAGTAACTACCCCTGCCACGAAGGCCACAATACCTAATTTCTCCTCCCTTCCCCTCTCTCTTGTTGAATATATATATACACAAATGTTCTAGAATGTTCTATTATGACATCATACTGTGACATCACAAATGTTCTAGAATGTCCTATTATTCAGATTCAGATTCAGACAACTTTATTGATCCCCGTGGGGCAATTCATATTTGCAGCTTCACCACAAGCAACAAAGACAAACAAACAACAAAACATCTCAACGACAGCACGGAAAATAAAAAGAGAAACACTCCATGTGATACAATCCAGCAATAAAAGTAAAAGTAAAAACAGACAACCAAGTGCAAAAGGCTACTTAAAATGACTACTGTCTGTGTTTAAAAGTCTGATAGCCGAGGGGACAAAAGATTTGGCGTAGCGGTTGGTCCTACTTGGTGGGACGTCATAACGGCGGCCAGAAGGCAACAGTGAAAACCGCTGAGACAGAGCATGGAGGGGTTGATTAATGATGCTCGTCCCCTTCTTGACCACCTGGTCCGTCCAGAGAGAACATAGGTCTCTCTGTTTTACTCCAATTATTTTGGAGCACACTTTCACAATATACTGTAGGCTGTTCCTATCTTTAATAGACAGGCCACTGAACCAGCAGATAAAAGAAAAAGTTAGGAGGCTTTCAATAAAAGAACTATAAAAAGTGCTCAGGATCTTCGCACTAACATTAAAAGAGTTCAGCTTTCTTAGCAGGTAGATCCTCTGCTGACCTTTTTTAACAATAGACTCTGTATTTAGGTTGAACTTCAGTTTACAATCAAACACAGTTCCCAGGTATTTGTACGATTCAACAGTCTGGACGTCCTCATCGTGAATTACACTAGCTACACTGGCTTGATGATCGGGGTTGTGTCTGAAGTCAATTATCATGTCCTTAGTCTTAGAGACATTGAGGTCCAAGTAATTCTCATCACACCAATTCACAAAGTCGTGAAGTACAGGTCCATGATCAGTTTCGGAGCGCTGCAGTAGGGATACCAGGACAGTGTCATCTGAAAACTTAACCAGATGCCTTTGGTCATGAAGCGATCTGCAGCTGTCCGTGTACATAATAAATAAAAGGGGAGACAAAACGCAACCTTGGGGGGAGCCAGTGTTGGAAATCGACATGTTGGACATCTGCCCATTTACAAAGACCTGCTGGACCCTGGACCCTCTCAGTGAGGAAATTTAAAATCAGCATGAGAAGCTGGTGTGGGAGACTAAATGTCATACTATGACATCACAAATGTTCTAGAATATTCTATTATGACATTTATACTGTGACATCACAATGGAACATGTTAGAGTACCATTTGAATAATATAAATAATATGTTTGGTAAGGCTGTCCCCAAAGCCTGTTTTTGGGATTCAAACTTCGTTTTTCGAACGGATGTTGAAACCTTCGTTTTTAAATAAAAAAAAACTGTTTATATACTTTTTATTTTTTTTTATCCTCAAACTAAATCCTCAATTTGAATAAAGTGATTAATCTGATTAAATTAGTATTTTTTCTTTTATTAAATCAACTTTACAGCCCCCTGTCAACTGTCAAATGATGTCAACTGTCAACCTGAATTAACATTCAGGCCCTGTCCACACGATCACGGGTATTAATGACACAGTTTTTTTAATTATTCAAAACATTTAAACTGTCCACACGACTGGTTTAAACCCTGCACTGAGTGAAGTCATATGCATGTAGTACAATGCCAAAGCAGTAGGCGGCGATGTTGTTCAGACATGAAGGCCATTACAACCAATCAGAAAAGGTTGAACTCTCACTACACTTCCTGCTTAAAAACAACAAAGCCACCATCTTTAAATACCTTGCGTTAGCCATTTAGCCAATGTAGCATATATTTTTCAGCAAAGTGCAATAAAAGTGCAATAAACAAACGGATCCATTCACTGTGTGTTCTGCCTCTCATTTGTTGATGAAACAAACCAACAGCAACACAATTTACCACCAAGAGAGGATAGTTAGTCTCACAAAAAGATCTCCGGTGTTGTTAGCTACATGCTAATGTGAATGGCATTCTCTATGTATAGTAAGCAGCGAGGCTAGCTGAGGCTAGCATCAGCGATTTTGTTAGCATACATGCTAACGTAATAATGTGGTAACGTTAACGCTAGTAGAATGAATGGATGCAAACGTTATTTAACACATTGCAGAATAGGTACAATACAATACGGCTCAATACAAACAATTGTTACGGGGATGCAGTCTGGACTGGGTTCCTTATAACAATAACTTGACAACACATGAGTTTAGTTTAGCCGCAGCTACATGTTTACTCTGAGCGTCAGGTCAGGAATGCGACAACAGATCAACAATCAGTCGATCACAACACTCTTCAACACAGACGATACGTTTTAAACAAAAGTTTGTTACAATCATTTTCATATAACGCTACTTGGGACAGCTCTGCTGTAAACACTGGTGTAGCTGGCTCTGCTCTAATCTCTCTACCCCGCGCTCGGTTGCTAACTTGCTATTGTTTGCGACAATCTGCCGTTAACATGGGAAATAATTGCGACAGCTCTGCTGTAAACACTGGGAATAACCTCGGTTGCTATGCCCACACACACCCACTGCAACCGGGATGTGCGCAAAACTTCACCCTGGACTCCGGTTTTCAAAGACTGCGGTTGCAGTGTAGCAAAACCCCGGTTGTGTGTGGGCGAACAGTGCAACTGCGCACATACAATCACGGTTACATTAAACCCAGCGCTCGTGTAGACAGCCCCTAAGAAGAAGATTGTAAACTAGTTTATAGTTAGGCAGCATTGGCAGCAATACGCTGAAAGGTGTCTAGATTGCTGGAAATTCACAAGAAGATGAAGATTTCACAAACTAAGGACCCACCAAAGAAGTTTTCAAAATGGGGCTTGAAAGTACTATGGTCTGCGTGGACAACAGTGAGTATATGAGAAATGGAGACTTTCTCTTTATGAGACTACAGGCTCAGCAAGATGCTGTCAACATGGTCTGCCGCTCCAAAACTTGCAGAATGGGTACAATCAGGGTTCGAATTATCACCTGAGAGCTATGGGGGCCCCCTGAATTTTATTTTTTTCCAATTTTTTTCCTGAAATTGTGGCTGTTTTCAAAGTCATATTTAGAGGAATATCTCATTAGGATTAGTCTAATACTAAGTAATAATGACATCACACAACAGTCTAATCATTAGACTATTGTGTGATGTCATTATTCAGTCTCATTCTTAACCATCAATATTTGTTCATTTTCTTACTCACCTCTGATATATAATGCCATATTTACTTATTTGCATTTTGCATCTGATAAAATACAACAATTTAATTTGAAAAATTAGACCAAATTTATGATTTTGAATTAACATGTATTTGTCTCTTCACCTATAAATCAAAAACTAACAAAATAATCGAATGGAAAATAAATAGTTGTATGGCACAACAGCCTCATTTATCAGGATACAGTAAGTAACATTATCATCTGATAATAAAATGAACATAAAATAAATACTTGTATAAATCAAAATAAATAATGTTATAAACAAATATGCACAGGTAATCAAGAACTGAATGAAAAATAAATTAGAAGTAGCAGCATCTTCTTAGAACAACAAGAAGAAATGTAACTACTCCAGCATGTCACCGACATGCAGACTGGAAGAGCCGGGATTCAAACCACTGACCTCTTTTATCCAAAGCGAGTAGTGACGACTAGCCCTACCTCCTGAGCTACAGCCACCACATCATGAGCAATGCTATCACTGTGCAAGTATATTTTCTTCCTCAACTTCTTGCTCTGAGAGCTAGTCACAGTCCCATTCTGCTGCTCTGCCAAATGGGCTCCAAATGATTTATTTAATGTCTTGGCGTTTTTACATGGAAGGCAGCCAATGCATCCCTCCTTGGCAAATAAACAGCTATATTTATTTTTTTTTGTCTTAGAGCATGGCGATAGAACGCCAGCCCTGATTTCAAACTCTAACCCAACTGCGAAAGAGTCGCCTAAGCTTAACCAGTGATAAACTAGGCGTTAGGTCGTTTGCAGGCTGTTCGACGAGGAAATGGGCTAAGACACTGCTCGTCACGCGATTGGGCGCACATGTCACATGACCAGAAACGTGCGTGGCCAATCAGATTAGCAAAACGCACGAACCGTTTGGTAAAAAACTAGACGCCAACCGGCGCGTTAACAATAACAGGTGCACTGCGCACAGGAGCAGCAGAGCTAACACTAGTACTAGCACTAGCAGTGTCAACTTCAGTGACAGTAGCGCTGCTAGCTGCTGCACTAACAGCGTCAGTCTTTGGCCTTTTTATAAAACCAAAGCTGTCCAGCTTTGTACAGCCTTGCGGCGGGTTGAGCCTTTTTTTTGGCGGCATGTGGCGTACTGTTTAGTGTTTAAGTTTTCAGTTGCAGGACACGGACCGGCAGCCTTCTGTTTACAGCAGCTGCTTGCTGCTTCTTCTTCACTAGGTTGGAGTAGCGTTAAACTTATGGGCGACGCTCATGGGCGACACATAGCGGCTTGGAGATGAAATGCAGCCTATTCCACAACATTAATTACTCAGTTCTTTTAAAAACCGAAAAGAAAAATATGATCTATTAACAATTTATTTAGGTAACATAAATAATACTAATTCGTACATAAAAAAAAAAAAAAAAAAGTATATACATTTTTGAGAGACCCCCACAGGGGGTCTTGACTATGGGGGCTCAGACTCTAGCTATGGGGGCTGAGCCCCCATTGGCCCCCTCATAATTCGAACACTGCAGGCAGAAAAGACAATAACAGTCATGGAGGGGAGGTACAGGCAGAAAAGACAATAACAGTTGTGGAGGGGAGGTACAGGCAGAAAAGACAATAACAGTCATGGAGGGGAGGTACAGGCAGAAAAGACAATAACAGTCATGGAGGGGAGGTACAGGCAGAAAAGACAATAACAGTCATGGAGGGGAGGTACAGGCAGAAAAGACAATAACAGTCATGGAGGGGAGGTACAGGCAGAAAATACATGGAGGGGAGGTACAGGCAGAAAAGACAATAACAGTCATGGAGGGGAGGTACAGGCAGAAAAGACAACACTCACAGTCGTGGAGGGGAGGTACAGGCAGAAAAGACAATAACAGTCATGGAGGGGGGGTACAGGCAGAAAATACAATAACAGTTGTGGAGGGGAGGTACAGGCAGAAAAGACAATAACAGTCATGGAGGGGGGGTACAGGCAGAAAATACAATAACAGTTGTGGAGGGGAGGTACAGGCAGAAAAGACAATAACAGTCATGGAGGGGAGGTACAGGCAGAAAAGACAATAACAGTTGTGGAGGGGAGGTACAGGCAGAAAAGACAATAACAGTCATGGAGGGGAGGTACAGGCAGAAAAGACAATAACAGTCGTGGAGGGGAGGTACAGGCAGAAAAGACAATAACAGTTGTGGAGGGGAGGTACAGGCAGAAAAGACACTAGTAACAGTCATGGAGGGGAGGTACAGGCAGAAAAGACACTAGTAACAGTCATGGAGGGGAGGTACAGGCAGAAAAGACAACACTCACAGTCGTGGAGGGGAGGTACAGGCAGAAAAGACAATAACAGTCATGGAGGGGAGGTACAGGCAGAAAATACAATAACAGTTGTGGAGGGGAGGTACAGGCAGAAAAGACAATAACAGTCATGGAGGGGAGGTACAGGCAGAAAAGACAATAACAGTTGTGGAGGGGAGGTACAGGCAGAAAAGACACTAGTAACAGTCATGGAGGGGAGGTACAGGCAGAAAAGACACTAGTAACAGTCATGGAGGGGAGGTACAGGCAGAAAAGACAATAACAGTCATGGAGGGGAGGTACAGACAGAAAAAGACAATAACAGTCATGGAGGGGAGGTACAGGCAGAAAAGACAATAACAGTTGTGGAGGGGAGGTACAGGCATAAAAGACAATAACAGTCATGGAAGGGAGGTACAGGCAGAAAAGACAATAACAGTCATGGAGGGGAGGTACAGGCAGAAAAGACAACACTCACAGTCGTGGAGGGGAGGTACAGGCAGAAAAGACAATAACAGTCATGGAGGGGGGGGTACAGGCAGAAAAGACAACACTCACAGTCGTGGAGGGGAGGTACAGGCAGAAAAGACAATAACAGTCATGGAGGGGAGGTACAGGCAGAAAAGACAATAACAGTTGTGGAGGGGAGGTACAGGCAGAAAAGACAATAACAGTCATGGAGGGGAGGTACAGGCAGAAAAGACAATAACAGTCATGGAGGGGAGGTACAGGCAGAAAAGACAATAACAGTCATGGAGGGGAGGTACAGGCAGAAAAGACAATAACAGTTGTGGAGGGGAGGTACAGGCAGAAAAGACAATAACAGTCATGGAGGGGAGGTACAGGCAGAAAAGACAATAACAGTCATGGAGGGGAGGTACAGGCAGAAAAGACAACACTCACAGTCGTGGAGGGGAGGTACAGGCAGAAAAGACAATAACAGTCGTGGAGGGGAGGTACAGGCAGAAAAGACAACACTCACAGTCATGGAGGGGAGGTACAGGCAGAAAAGACAATAACAGTCATGGAGGGGAGGTACAGGCAGAAAAGACACTAGTAACAGTCATGGAGGGGAGGTACAGGCAGAAAAGACAATAACAGTTGTGGAGGGGAGGTACAGGCAGAAAAGACAATAAGAGTTGTGGAGGGGAGGTACAGGCAGAAAAGACAATAACAGTTGTGGAGGGGAGGTACAGGCAGAAAAAAACGGTAGCACTTTATAATAACACCCTGTTATAATACATTTATAAGGTATTTGTAGATAATGAACTAATCATGAACAAACCATTTAAATACATTCATAAATTATTATTAAATCATTTATAACTATATTTGTATAACATTTACAAAGTATTTATAACGCATTAGTGGATAATGAACTAATCATGAACAAACATTTACAGATTAGTTCTACATTTATAACTCATTATCAACAATGTTTGTATTTGATTTGTTCATCATTAAATAATGTTGTTTAATGTGTAGTAACACATTTGTAGATGCTTTGAAAAATGGATATGAAAAAACTACTATACTGTATCTCCATTTATTTTTCATGTTCAACAAATTATTTGTTAAGACATTCATAAAACATCTATAAATCATTTGCAGATACGATTGTGGGGGCCAATCTGAAGTGAAGCCTATTCATCATTAACAAATGTCTAATACAGTTAATTATTTGTTTACTTTTTCATCACATGTTACAAATGTTGTAGACAGCTTTCGGATACACCCTTCTTTGTGACATCAAACAGTGACAGAATTAGGACTAAGATAAATGCAATTGTATTAACATATAAAATACATGTGCATGACATATAGTGTAACATGGGGGGGCACTAGGACCCAGGAGTACCCTGGCCAGGTATTGAAGAGTATCTAGAGAGGAAGTCTCACGCGAGTGAGACTTGACGTCACGTGTGTTGCCGTCTGTTTGAATGGAAGCACGATACATGCAGAACCAAGTTATCCGTGCTGCTCCTGCCCCACGCTTTTAATAAGGTATGAGCAGTTTAAACACCTTTTTGTTGGTAAATCTATTCCACCATTTCCGACCTACAAACAAGTACAACTCTTATATGTTGTGTAGACGTACTTGATGTGGTGGGCGCTAACGTTACATTTGTTCCTAATGTGTGCTCAGTATATTGCGGTATGTGATGATGACATGACACACAAGAGTAATAATTATTTGTATTTTCCGGCTGTATCGGCGCCTATACAGTCTGAAAATACAAATAATTATTACCCTTGTGTGTCGTGTCATCATAACATACCGCAATATACTGAGCACACATTAGGAACAAATGTAACGTTAGCGCCCACCACATCAAGTACGTCTACACAACATATAAGAGTTGTTTGTAGGTCGGAAATGGTGGAATAGATTTACCAACAAAAAAGGTGTTTAAACTGCTCATACCTTATTAAAAGCGTGGGGCAGGAGCAGCACGGATAACTTGGTTCTGCATGTATCGTGCTTCCATTCAAACAGACGGCAACACACGTGAAGTCAAGTCTCACTCTCGTGAGACTTCCTCTCTCTACCTGGCCAGGGTACTCCTGGGTCCTAGTGCCCCCCCATGTTACATTATATGTCATGCACATGTATTTTATAATGTTAATACAATTGCATTTATCTTTAGTCCTAATTCTGTCACTGTTTTTTGTCACAAAGAAGGGTGTACCCGAAAGCTGTCTACAACATTTGTAACATGTGATGAAAAAGTAAACAAATAATTAACTGTATTAGACATTTGTTAATGATGAATAGGCTTCACTTCAGATTGGCCCCCACAATAGCATCTGCAAATGATTTATAGATGTTTTATGAATGTCTTAACAAATAATTTGTTGAACATGAAAAACAAACAATGTCAATAATGAGTTATAAATAATGTAGAACTAATCTGTAAATGTTATACAAATATAGTTATAAATGATTTAATAATCATTTATGAATGTATATAAATGGTTTGTTCATGATTAGTTCATTATCCACTAATGCGTTATAAATGTATTATAACAGGGTGTTATTATAAAGTGCTACCGAAAAGACAATAACAGTCATGGAGGGGAGGTACAGGCAGAAAAGACAACATTAGTAATAGTAATGGAGGGGAGGTACAGGCAGAAAAGAGTAATAGTAATGGAGCAGTACATAGTAATAATGGTAGAATGGCAGAATTTAAATACAGTACTCAATTGCAGTAACTGGTGTAAATGTAATGTAATGAGTTCCTTGTGTCCGTTAGAGAGAGGAACTTCACGGGCTGCCGTATCTACAGAGATGAGTCAGAGCGTTGATAATATGCCGCGTCTGGTTTTAACACTTTCTACAGCACTGTAAACACAAGATGTGACGATCATACTGCTGTCAGTTAGAGGATTGTGGGGCTTCCCACACAGAGATGATGACTCGGAGAAGCTGATTGCCTAGATTCCTAGAACCTACTTCATCTACTGTTTTCTGGCTTGCAGGAAGTCTTATACCTGATAAAACCCCCTGCTAGTACGTACGGTTATCCCCAGAACTTGTGAAGAGATGCATGTTGGGTTTAACCATAGTGTGTCATACATCTGATGCAATACTGTCATTCTGTTTCAACCACCAGAAGAACATTTCTATTCATTTAGTTTATTCAGCCTTTATTTAACCAGGTTTGTCCAATTAAGATCCAGGAACAAGGGAGACATGGCCAGGAATAGCAGCAGCACAGAGTTTCAGAACAAACACATCTAGACATTACAGATGAAAGTAACATCACAGAATGATCAGATCAAACATTTGCGCGCAGAAAACCTGGTTCCAACAGGCTTCACCATTAGCCTTAAAAGAACACGCCAACATTTGTGGATGAGCCTGTCATCATAACAACAGTTTGAACAATGAGTCTGTCCGCATCATAACAACAGTTTGAACAATGAGTCTGTCAACATCATAACAACAGTCTGAACAATGAGTCTGTCAGCATCATAACAGTCTGAACAATGAGCCTGTCAGCATCATAACAACAGTTTGAACAATGAGTCTGTCCGCATCATAACAACAGTTTGAACAATGAGTCTGTCAGCATCATAACAGTCTGAACAATGAGCCTGTCAGCATCATAACAACAGTTTGAACAATGAGTCTGTCCGCATCATAACAACAGTTTGAACAATGAGTCTGTCAGCATCATAACAGTCTGAACAATGAGCCTGTCAGCATCATAACAACAGTTTGAACAATGAGTCTGTCCGCATCATAACAACAGTTTGAACAATGAGTCTGTCAACATCATAACAACAGTTTGAACAATGAGTCTGTCAACATCATAACAACAGTCTGAACAATGAGCCTGTCAGCATCATAACAACAGTTTGAACAATGAGCCTGTCAGCATCATAACAACAGTCTGAACAATGAGCCTGTCAGCATCATAACAACAGTTTGAACAATGAGTCTGTCAGCATCATAACAGTCTGAACAATGAGCCTGTCAGCATCATAACAACAGTCTGAACAATTAACCTGTCAGCATCATAACATTCTAGTTGAGCTACCAGCAAACTACTGCAGAATGGAGTTAAACTACTAGTTTAATGACATGTAGTGAAACTACTTCACTTACACATGGGGACAGTTGTGTGTGAATTCTGAAGCTGCAAAGTGTTTGTTTACATTTGTAAACATTGAAGTAAAATGATGACGATGTGATGAATTAAGTTGCAAAAAGGCTTATTGTATGAGTCAAAGTGTTCAGAAATCTATCTTAATCTTAAATAGATGATGATTGATGATGATTGACTAAAACCTAATGAGCATTGACAGTGTTCTCATAGTAGCAGTGGGGCGTGTCTGCGTTCCAGACAGTCTTGTGATAGCTTGGCTAGAAGTAGGTCAGAGGGGATCAGCTAGACTAGAGGAAGGGTCTGTCTCTCTCTCTCCCTGTGTCTCTCTCTCCCTGTGTCTCCCTGTGTCTCTCTGTGTCTCTCTCTCCCTGTGTCTCTCTCTCTCCCTGTGTCTCTATGTGTCTCCCTGTGTCTCTCTCTCTCCCTGTGTCTCTCTCTGTCTCCCTGTGTCTCTCTCTCTCCCTGTGTCTCTCTGCATCTCTCTGTCTCCCTGTGTCTCCCTGTGTCTCCCTGTGTCTCTCTGTGTCTCTCTCTCTCCCTGTGTCTCTCTGTGTCTCTCTCTCCCTGTGTCTCTCTGTGTCTCTCCCTGTGTCTCCCTGTGTCTCCCTGTGTCTCTCTCTCTCTCTCTCCCTGTGTCTCTCTCTCCCTGTGTCTCTCTCTCCCTGTGTCTCTATGTGTCTCCCTGTGTCTCTCTGCATCTCTCTGTCTCCCTGTGTCTCCCTGTGTCTCTCTCTGTCTCTCTGTGTCTCTC